>NC_141051.1:33854926-34213381 GCF_041138505.1 Cibotium barometz
TACTATCCTTAAAGCTGTTTCTTTGAACCAAGGTGGTGTTTTTTTCCTTGATGGACTAGGTGGATCAGGCAAAACATATCTTTACAATGCCTTGCTATCTCAATTACGTGGAGAGAAACAAGTTGCCTTGGCATGTGCATCGTCTAGAAGAGCTGCATTGTTACTTTCAAATGGTCATACAACTCACTCACACTTCAAAATCCCATTGGTGCTCAATGCTTCTAGCACATGTGGAATCAAAGCTAATAGCCCATTGGCTGAGATGTCGAAGCTTGCAAGGTTAATCATTTGGGGACGAGGCTCCAATGATGCATCGGTATGCATATGAAGCATTGGACAGGACATTGAAGACATTATGCAAAGTGATACAGTGTTTGGTGGGAAAGTTATGCTCTTTGGTGGTGACTTCAAGAAAATCTTACCGGTTGTGCCAAAGGGATTGCGTGAGTATATTGTTGATGCAACGTTTTGCCGGTCAAATATTTGGAGATATGTGAATGTTTTAAAGCTCACCTAAAACATGCGGGTTAGACAGAGTGCTTATAATTGTATAGAACATGAATTTGTCAAATGGACATTACAAATTGGAGATGTCTCTATAGGCCATCCAAATCATGAAGGTAGAGTGGTAATTCCACCACAAATGTTGATCCATGGCAACTCTGTTTTGAGTTTGGTAGAATGGGTCTACAAAGACCTTCAGAGAGTGGAGGATTATGCATGCTTCTTTAAAGACCGTGCTATTTTTACACCACGAAATCTGGAGGTTCATGAGATCAATGAACTAGCCTTGAGTGCGTTGCCCGGTCTTGAAAGAGAATACCTCAATGTAGATTCGGTTGTTTCTTCTGAGAATGATGCAATATTATATTCAATTGAGTACTTGAACAGTTTGAACTTAGGTGGTGGCTACCCTCCTCACCGCTTACTTCTAAAGATTAATGCTCCTATCATGTTGCCCCGCAATTTGGACCCTCGACGAGGACTTTGTAATGGTACTAGATTGATATGCAAGCAATTTAACTCAAAGGTGATAGAAGCAGAAATCATTATAGATATAAACATTGGAGACATGGTCTTTATTCCCAAGATAACATTTATATCTACTATGCTTCAATTACCTTTGACATGAGAAGGAGATAATTTTTTGGTATGTCAATCAATAAGTCCCAAGGACAAACATTGAGTGTATTGAGACTTTATCTGGCCACACAAGTATTTACACATGGACAATTATATGTTGCTAAGTCACGTGTTAGATCATCTGATGCAGTGAAAGTGTGTGTAAAGTATATTGTGGAATATGAAAGCAGCATAGAAGGTTCAAATGAAGACTTCACAACCAATGTTGTTTACAAGGAGGTTTTGTAAATGACATGCATAAGAATGTATATGTAAATGGCAGTCTACAAATATTAGAGACTACATTTATACATATCTCTGTATCAATGAAGTAAGCATTTGAATGAAGAATGTTTGCAAAGATGTGACATGTGCAATCTATGTCTGCTTCTAGCTTGCTTTTATACGATGCCATTATTTTATTCCTTGCTTGGCTCAAGCTACTGAACAGACACACACACACACACACACACACACACACACACACACACACATAGAGAGCTTAAAGTCTTATGTAAATGATTAGTGTAGTGAGGGTTATATTTGATATCAGGGGTATATTGCTTAGGATGGATGTGGCAAGGAGATCATTTTCATTTGTTTATGGTGATGGACAAGATATTGAAGGTAAAATTTTTTAATGGTTGCTATAATATAGGTATTATTATTTTCTAAAATCTATTTAATATTCATGGCTTAATTGTAGACCCTCCATTTTGGAAAGGACAAGCAACAACATCTCTAATTATCGAACTATTAGAGAGCACCGATGTTTTACGGTCTATATAGAAACTTTCTTTTTATGTAGCTTTTTGCATTTTATTTGATAATTTTATATTGTTATCGATACATTCTTTTTACAACAGGGAATATCTTAATTTTTTAGAACCTAGATTATTGCTAGGTTTGTATGGTCGACACTTATAACGAGAGCTTTGGGCTCCTTGGAATTTACAATCTAAGATTGCGGATCAACTTCATGTACGTGTAATGTTTGTGGACTATGAAAAGCCTGATAAGTTAGATTTTTGGTGCATAGGCACATGATAATACATAATTTTTTGATTTGCTGTCTACAAGTCTGTTTAAATGCCGTTCGCCTCAAATATTGATCTACCAAATGACTTTTGTAAGGTTTTATCCTTATCCTTCTTTTTTTCTTTGAAAATTATATCTTCAATAGCTAATGTTTTTATCTTGAATATATTTTACCAGATGGAGGCGAGGAGTATAGGCTTCAAATGAGAGATAATCCAATTGCCCGAAGATTGTTTTAAAGCCGTATTCAGGTGTGTTAAGATTGTGAACATTTTGTTAGGTTGGAATGCTAGATGTATATTTATATGCCAAGTTTGGTGCTTTAGGAGCTTCTATATGGATATATATGGCAAGCATGATGTGTTTATATATAGGTTAGCAAGTTGAGGACCATGAGGTCCATCATGGGCTTCAAATATAAGGCTTATCTCTACTCACCCTCCAAAGATAGACGGTTTTTTAAAATATATAGAATTGACTGAAATTAGAAAGTGCAACACAACATACACACCCATGCGTGCCATCGCTTGCGCAATGAGAGCTTGAACTCGTGACCTTGGGACTCTTGGGCAACAATATTTCTCCATTGCACTAATTGGCGGTCGACAAAGACGAGCCTTTTGTTTTTATGCATGCAAGATTACTCTTGGCCGTCAAGGACGACTAGTAAAAAAAAAACTTCTCAAACCTAAGGAACCTTTTTGGGGCCTTAGTTAGTGTACTTTCGATTGAGCTCGGTGTTCGATTGATTTTCCTTTATTATCTATTAAGGAAGCTCAGCGATGGCGGGGCTTGGAGCTGCAATGCCGTTGGTCCATCCAACTCCTTACCTGGCTCCCACACCACCGCGCTTGCATGGCTCTCGCACGCGACACCTCCGGATACATGCTCGCTTGGATGCGTCCAGAAAGAACGGAAGCAAGCAAAGCGTCTACGAGGAGGACATCTACAACATAGATGAAGGCCCTGAATTGTCCACCAAAGAGGTATGTGGAGTAAAGCATCTGCCATTCATCACTTGTAGAATGTAAGGTACTCTTGTGTGATGGAATGGGGGGAAGTCGTTTGCATGCCCCGGTGGTTAGCTCACCACTTACCCTTGCCAAACTCTTCGAACACCGACATGTCACGTACAGCCCACACTTGATGCCGTGGACATACTACACCAATGCAAGTGCAAGGCCCTAAGACTTGACACTAAGTGGAACTTGTTTTTTGATTAACAAGGGGGCTTAGCGTAATATGTATGTACAAAGTGCATTTTATACAAAGTGCTTTTTGGGTGGGGAATGTTGGGATCAAGGTATTGCTGGTGTGTGTATGTGTGAACCACCTCCTAGACAGTGGGAGTGTAAGTGTCTTGTTTGTGTATGAACCACCTCTTAGAGGGGTGATAATAATATCTAGTTATTATATGTGTGCCTAACATAAGTAGTGATGTCAAGGCAACCTTTGTAACTTATAAAGGTGCGTGCACTTCATTGAAGAAATCAAGCAATAGTCACATAATTGAGTTGTGTACTTCACTCTCTCTCTAGCATTGTCTTCTCTGTCTAAACTCTCTTATTTCTGGTTGCTCCATAGCCATGGCTGCCTTCACCTTCAAGCCACCATAGCTCACCCCTATTTCAACATGGTGTCAAAGCTTCAGGTTGATACTGCCTGAAGTGTCCGAATTTTTGTACCCGTCCGTCCAGTCGCAAGCAATCCAGACATCCATAGTGAGTAGATCCATACCTGTCCGTGTATAGTACAGTCGCACTAATGTGCATCAGGTCCGACACTTAGGCACGACCAAGTGCCATGCTATCGCCTCATTACTAAATTACTAAAGTTTGCTTGGCTCAACTACAACCGTGGAGAGTTTCCCTGGTTAGCGCCGCTTGCGACACCTGCCGCTTGCTCTCAATGCTGTTGTGTGCATCGCCCTCGCACTATTGTTGCTCGCTTGTTCGCTGCCTTCATCTAGTGCAACCTCTTTCTCCCTGATGCAACCAATGAAGAAGAGCCCGGAACACAATAGGATCTATTTAGAGCAGAGAGGGCATATACCATCATTGCTCTTAGCTTGGGTGATAACTATTTGCATCACATATCTGATCTAGAATCACTTGTTGAAGCTTGTGCAAAACTTGATTTGCTTTTCAGTGCCAGTGCTAAAAGCTCAAAGCTATCTTTAAAGATCACTTTCTTTGAGTTGCAATTGAAGAAAGGAGAATCTCTTGCTGCACATGTCACAACTGAATGAGGAGTCTCATGACTCATCTAGCTGCAGTTCAATCTCCAGTAATTGAAGATGATGCCATGGCAGTGTGTCACATGCACTTTGCACTGTAGTGCATGGTGACAAGATGGCTCATCATCACTGCATCATTGCTCATCAGTAGGACCCTTTAGGATATGATTTTGTTGTATGCCGTGGCCCCATTGTAAGCCCAGTCCGGGACATGTCAAGCACGAGCTACGTAGGTCTTTCCTCAGCCATAGAGTGTCAGTCAGTCAGTCAGTCAGTCAAGTCCCTTAACCCACTCGAAGAGAATCATTCATGCATATAGAAGTTAGTGTAGAAGCCTTAGGGTTTGCATTAGGTCATGGTCTGCATTGCATGGAATTCATCTTATGTGCATGTGAACCTTCCCTTAGTCTTTATAAGCTTTAGCCATAGCTTTATAGCCCAGTTGGTAGCATTATAAGCATTATATTCAGCATTATTAACTCATTTAGCAAGTCGTGTAGCATTAGTAAACTAGCCGACTTGCTTCAGCCAGTCGACGAGCCTTGTTATTGCATATAAATACCTAGTGTTGCATTCTAGCATTCATTCATTCAAGCATTCAACAATCGAGTCATCAAGCGATCAATATCCAGGCTGAAGTGCATCATCCCTCTACTCATCTCTGTAGAAAATGCAGCACATCTTAGCCTGCATATTTAGCATCTCATCCTTTTCTTCTCCATCCTCCTGGGTGAAGGAAAACGAATGCATATACAGCACTTCCCAGCCATAGAACTGAAAGAAAGAGCATCATAGGTTGTAGGCCTAAAGCACAAACTGTAGAAGGTTGGAAATAGTTGATTATTACTGAAAATGAGCATGAGGGAAGCCCGTAGGTGCTTACAAGCATAAGAGACTGTTGATACAGTCAATGACCTCCAGTAGATATGCAAGAATGAGATGAAAAGTGAGGGGAAGGGTGAGAACCCTTATATATCCCTTTAGAGAGCTGGTTGGCTAGCTGTCTAGTTGAAACCGATCCCGTCAAGTGGGAATAGACTCCGTTGGACACCCACACGCATAATAGCACAACTTTGAAACCACAATTTGAAATGGACAACTTAATACAACTTGAAATTGAAATGAAATAAAATGAGATAAGTGGACACCAGCACTGGGGCCGGAACGGGCCGACCCCCCCCTCAATATATGATATATTTATTGGGAGTATTTAACAAATACAATGCTCCATGGGTTCCAAGAACCAGATGATGTCCATGTACAAATGAATACAGTACCAAACAAATAGCTCGAAGTAGATATTCGAAGTAGAACGACCACTAGCGTGGTCCAATCTCTACGGTCCTGTGCTTTCACTGGATTCCGCGGAGAGCGCCCAACTGGTGTTCCAGGACCACGCACAAACAGGCGCTCCCGTACTAACACCTGGCTCTCCCGATATCAGCACCTTTGGACCGAGGTTCTCCAATAGAGCTTGGACTACCCGGCACCGAACGGGTGTTGCCGTGGAGAGAGTCCCTTATCAAATTTATCACAAAATACTTTACTTAAATCTGAAGTTCACTTACTTGTGGATAGCAGATGGAGGACCAATATCCGAGGTATCGGTAGCTACTTGAGAGGGACACCAGATGTAACCTCTTGAAGAAGGAAGACGCCGCCTATGGAAAGGAGGCACAATCACCTACCAAGGAGATTTGCCACCTGCTGAGTAGAACACAGCCACCTTCTTGTGGAGGAGGGAAATAGAGTGGCACAGCCTGTGGAGTATGCAGCCGCCTGTAGATGTATAGCCGCCAGCAGCGATGGAGGAAATAGCACCACCCGAGAGCATGCGCTAGCTATATGCAGAGCACCGCCGCCTTTGAAATGGCTCAGCCGTCAGCAAGCGATGGAGCGCAGCAAAACTGAGGGTGATGGAGGCGCACCAAATCGTATGTTTTTAAGGGTGGTCGTGGAGCTTTTTTTTAATTAAGGTTGGAGAGGGAGTCACACGACTAGTGCTGGTTGGCTCCCCACGCTTGCATGTGGGCGGCCAGCTCTTTGGGGGTGTGGGTAGGTGACCATGCACCCACCCCCCCACACACACAACTAAAGTGTGGCTCCCCACCTTGGCCCCTAAGTGGGTGCCCACTTTTAAGTGTGTGAACATAAAACCTTATAAACCAAAGGGTTAGAATATGAAATATTAAAACAACATGTGCAATATACTTACCACCTGTTCACATGCACCAAAACTCGTCAGAAGACAGAGCAGACTTCACAGCTCACTGGCAGCGTCCCCGCTCAGTAAGTGACACGTCAAGCAGGCAAACACAAAAATACAAGTCATGCGAAAACAGTTTCAAACATGCAAAATATAAGTTCATGTGCAAATAGTATCATGGACATATCTCCCGTTCATGGAACAAGTACAAAATATCTGTCGGCACAAAAATGGCACGACGCAAAACATAAAAACCTGGTCTTCCTATGGAGTGACAGTCCCATAGGTAAGACACAGTTCCAGGCACGAGCCTCCCTATGGAGTGACAGTCCCATAGGTAAGACACGGCACGAATACTGGCTCTTCCATGGCGTGACAATCCCATGGATCGAACACAGTCCAGGTCATACATGGGTGGCACCAGTCTGGTTCTCGTCCATATGACACCATCCTGCTAACACACGGGTGGCACCAGTCTGGCTCCCGTCCATGTCAGCAAAATATTGGCCTCTTCACATGAGACACTGGCTTGGCCTCAAGTGAATGAGACACAAAAACTGGAGATGGACCAAATGGTCGGCCAATTGGTGACATCCCCCCGGGCTTCTAAAGAGTTGTCCTCAACTGAAAAGCCTCAAGATATGCCTGCAATAACTGTGGGTAGTCAACAAAATAGTCCTCATTTACCCATTTTGCATCAATAGGTAAATAATTCTTAAACTTCACAAGGTATCTCCTTGAAAGCTTTCCTGCAGGTAGCTTTCTCTCCTTGTGAAAAACAATCTGTTCTGGCTGGAGGATCTCCTCAAGCTCTTCAATCTCTGGCGGATCTTCTGTGTGACAGGCTCATTAGGATCTGGCCCCACATATTTCCGAAATAGACTCACATGAAATGCATTGTGAATCTTCCAGTGACTAGGCAAAGCAAGCCTGTATGACACTTCATTGATCTTCTGAATCACCTTGAAGGGTCCATAATAGCGAGGAGAAAGCTTAGGATATGATCCTTCTCGTCCTGGCCTCTTCCGAAGCCTAGCTTTCTCAAATTTCAGCAAAACCCAATCACCTTCTTTGACTTTCATGTCCCTTCTATGCTTGTCAGCAGCCATTTTATGCTTATTCTGAGATCTTGCAATGGCTGTCCGCACCTGTGCAAAGGATACATCCAAGTCACGAACATATTCATCAGCTGCAAAAATCTCATCCTTTGTACGAAGAATGGGTGGTAATACCACTCTCCCATAAATAATCTAGAACGGAGCCTTTCCCGTGGAAGCATGGATTGTATTGTTGTAGGCAAACTCAACAAGTGGAAGATACTTCTCCCATGCAGTCTTTTGATCTGCCACATAACACTTTAATAAATCCAACACGGCTGAATTTGCAGCTTCACTTTGGCCATCCGTTTGGGGATGATAAGCTGATGAAAACTCAAGTTTAGTACCCATATTATCAAATAAAGCCCTCCAAAAGAGGCTAGTAGTCCTGGGATCTCTATCCCCAACAATGGATTTAGGCATACCATGATGCTTGAAAATATTAGCAAGAAAAAGCTTTACCATATGATCAACTTTAATGGTTTTCTTGACGGGCAAGAAATGAGCTTGCTTGCTAAACCTGTCCACAATGGTCCAAATAGCATCATTCCCATGCTGGGATCTAGGCAAGTCCATAATGAAATCCATAGTAATACTTTCCCAAGGTTGCGAGGGAATAGGCAATGGCTGAAGCAAACCTGGAGGTTTTTGCTTGTCAAATTTCACCTTTTGGCAAGTAATGCATGCACGTACATAAGCCTCAATGTCTTTACGCATGGTTGGCCAAAAGAAATATCTTTGAATCATGCGTGTAGTAGGCATAATCCCTCTATGACCAGCATAAGGTGGAGTGTGACATTCGTCCATAACCTTTGGACGCAAATCCTTGACCACACATAGGCAATTATCCTTCATGAGATAACCCTCGTTGATAACATAAGAGGCATGTGAATGACCAGCCATCAAATCAGTCCATATATGGCAAAAATCAGCATCCAAATGATACAAATCTCGCATAGCAGATAAGTCTCCATGAGAGGCCACCGAGACTGCAGCTACATAAGGCCTCCTGGATAGTGCATCGGCCACCACATTTTTCTTTCCTCCTGGAGTATGCACAATCTGAAAATGAAACATGGAAAGAAAATTTGCCATTCTCATCTGCTTCTCTGAAAGCTTTGTTTGAGATAAAAAGTATCTCAAGCTTTGATGATCTGTCTTGACTACAAATTCAGCCCCAAGAAGATAATGTTTCCATATCTTTAAGGAGTGAATTACAGCCAAGAGCTCTTTCTCGTAGATATCCATATGAAGCTCAGCATCATGCAAACGACGGCTCTCGTATGCAACTGCATGCCTTTCTTGATTTAGGACAGCTCCTATGCAATCACCACAAGCATCACATTCAACTACGAATGATTTGTGCAAGTCAGGAACAATCAATCCTGGATGGACCACATATGATAGCATGCTTGAGCTGCAAGAAAGCATCCTATTTCTTTGAAGTCCATTTGAAAGCAGTTTTCTTCTTTGTGAGATCATGTAGAGGAGTGGCTATCATAGCAAAATGCCTTATGAAACGCCTTTAATACGAACATAATCCCAGAAAACTACGTACTTGATGTACGTTTTGCAATTCGGGCCAATTCCAAATGGTCTCTATCTTTGCAGGATCCATTGTAACTCCATCTTTGGATGCAATCAAGCTGAGCCATCAAGCTTATCCAAAATTTCATCAATTCGCGGAATTGGGAATCTGTTCTTGATGGTAAGCTTGTTCACAAAGCTCTATAGTCCACACACATGCGGAATGATCCGTCCTCCTTTTGAACAAGAAGCACAGGAGAGCAATAAGGTGAGGAACTGGGCTGAACCAAACCTTTCTCTAAAAGCTCGTTTACCTGCTGCATGATCTCTTGTTGTTGTGCGGCACTCACTCGATATGCGGGTTTGTTGGGTGGAGAACTACCTGGCACAAGATCTATACGATGATCTTCGGGCCTTTGGGGAGGTAATTCACCTGGCAATGTATCAGCAAAACAGTCGTTGAATGCATAAAGAAAATTCAGCCTATCATTAGACATAGCATCCACATTTTGATGATTTGGCACATGTCTATCACGAACAAAAACCAAGTACGCAGAAAGACTCTTTTTGATTGCTTTATTAATTTGGATGTGTGATACAAGTGGGATGGAATCCCCTTCTTTGCCAACATCAATAAAATGCATGCGGCCTTTATGCATAAAAGAAATCATATTGGACTTGTAGTCTTTGCGGGGCTCAAGCCTATGGTGCCACGGCTTGCCCAACAATACATCACATCCATTTAGTGGAGCAACTAGGAAATGTTCATTATCAAGGTAGCCCTGGATATGGATGCGCAACTTCCCTATCAATGGGGTAACCTGCACCTCTTTACCAATAAATGCAGCTTCGGCTTCAATCTGAGGTCCCATGTTCTCAACCTCAATACCGAATGCAGCTGCCGTTTGCATAGAGATGAAGTTATCGGCTGCACAGTCATCAAACATGAATAAGGCGGGCTGATCCTTGATTTGCCCCCAAGCCTTGCATACCATTCGCTCTTTTGCATCATGACTTGTATTTCCTTGCACATCAGGAACTGCATGTACATTAGCCTTGGTCTGCTTGTCCTCGTGCTTTGGTTTGCGATATGGGCATTGTCGAAACATGTGGTCTTTGCTACCACAAGAAAAGCATTTTCCGTCCTTGGCATATTGCTCTCTTTGCTCCGGGGTTGAGCCGAATTTGTTCTTTCTTGGGCCGTGATCTTTAGATGTGGTATTTTCAGCTTTACCACCCTTGTAGGTCTCCCGGAAGTTCTTTTTAGGTGGCTGTCCATCCTTTTGCAGATTTGGGATTGCAGATTTGGGACAGCCTTGTCTTTCCCCTTTGAACCTCCTTGATCCTGTTTAATCTTGAGCACCAATTGCTCCGTAGCAAGAGCAGAAGCTGTGAGCTGTTGCAAAGTATGTTTTGGTTGCAATTCAATGATATGCTGGTTGCAGTCTAGAGCGAAACTTCCTCTTTCTTTCATCCTCAGTGATTTGCATAAAGGGAGTTACTTCCAGCAATACTTTCCAGAACTTGTTAACATACTGTTGCACACTTTCATTATCTCTTTGCTCCAGCGTGTCCCACTTTTGAGTGAGAGTTTGCTCCGCATTTGGTGGCAAAAACTGAGCATAGAATCTATCCTTAAATTCCTTCCAGGTGCAAATGGGATCCTTGGTGATCTTTTCAGTGATCCACCAATGAGCAGCGGTCCCTTTCAAAAACATGCTAGCATGGCGTACTTTAGACTTTTCTGTGAAGTCCTCATCACTAAAAGCAATGTCGAACTGTGCCACAAATGCTAACACTTTAGAAGCATCATGTTCTCCATGAAAGACATCAAACTTAACAGATTTGTCACCTGCTTTAAATTCCTTGAGCTTTCTGGCATGAGGCTCATGGTCTTCTCTTTTTCTTTTCCCCTTATCCAACGGGGCAGCCCTATCTGCATGGGCTCCATGGGCCGTCATAGAAGTTTCATGAGGCACGGTGGCATGTGCTTCATGAACTTGAAACTCTGATGCATGTGACTTACCTGCATAAGGCATTGTCTCTCCATGAGACAGCTCAGAAGGCAAAATTCTTCTAGAAGCAGACCTGTCACCCTTACCATGGGATACATGTCTTGCATGCATGTGACTTTTATGCTCTCCATGAGCACTAGCATACATATATCTGTCAGGCTTTGTGCCTTGTGGAGAAGATGCATGTCGAGAGGTGACTGTCACCTCTTCCTTTTGCATAAAAGACTTAAGCCTTTGAGATGCAGGATCTCCATACTTCAAGCGAGGTGGATTTCTGAATTTCAGCTCTTCGTCGTCCCCCTCTTCGATGTCACCTTTGCGGAGAAGGTAGGCAAGTGCCAACTCCCTTGGCTTCTTGCCCACTTCCCGTGCCATGGACTCAAAAGTTACATCTACCATTGCATCAGCCTTCCTAGCTTCAATGGCGCTATGCACATGGGGATCCTCATGCAAAAATTTTAACTCTTGCTCTTGTGCCTGCAAAAGTTTTCTCATATGTTCCATTTCAGCCCTCATTGCATCAGGCTCTTGTTCAAGCATGACTGTCTTTCCTGGAGACAGTTGACCCTTTGATTCACTATCATTAACCCTTTCAAGGGGCTTGTGTCTTCCTCGCAGAGCATCAGAACCACGAGAGGCACTAGATGGACCCCTCGAATCAGGCACTTCCAAAGGGTTGCCTTGGCTGTCCATTGTGTTTAAGTGTGCTAAAAGTGGAGTGTCCAGTACACAGGTTCGTTTCCCCACTAGGAAGAGCGAAACAACCGTGCTCTGATACCAATGAAATCGATCCCGTCAAGTGGGAATAGACTCCGTTGGACACCCACACGCGTAATAGCACAACTTTGAAACCACAATTTGAAATGGACAACTTAATACAACTTGAAATTGAAATGAAATAAAATGAGATAAGTGGACACCAGCACTGGGGCCGGAACGGGCCGATCCCCCCCTCAATATATGATATATTTATTGGGAGTATTTAACAAATACAATGCTCCATGGGTTCCAAGAACCAGATGATGTCCATGTACAAATGAATACAGTACCAAACAAATAGCTTGAAGTAGATATTCGAAGCAGAACGACCACTAGCGTGGTCCAATCTCTACGGTCCTGTGCTTTCACTGGATTCTGCGGAGAGCGCCCAACTGGTGTTCCAGGACCACGCACAAACAGGCGCTCCCGTACTAACGCCTGGCTCTCCCGATCTCAGCACCTTTGGACCGAGGTTCTCCAATAGAGCTTGGACTACCCGGCACCAAACGGGTGTTGCCGTGGAGAGAGTCCCTTATCAAATTTATCACAAAATACTTTACTTAAATCTGAAATTCACTTACTTGTGGATAGTAGATGGAGGACCAATACCCGAGGTATCGGTAGCTACTTGAGAGGGACACCAGATGTAACCTCTTGAAGAAGGAAGACGCCGCCTATGGAAAGGAGGCACAATCACCTACCAAGGAGATTTGCCACCTGCTGAGTAGAACACAGCCACCTTCTTGTGGAGGAGGGAAATAGAGTAATAACCACCACTCTGAAGAGAAACCGCCTGGTTACAGAGTATAACTTGCTGGAGGTGAAGCACACAGTTGGCTGTATGAAGAGGCAACACAGCTTGTATGGAAAAGGCAGTCAGCCGCCTGTAGCAAATACAGTCGTCAGTTTGTGGTGTAGCCACCTGATGAATAGTAGGCGCCTGGCTGCAGTGAAGGAGAAGACACTGGCGCCTGCAGGAGATGGACAGCAGCGTATAGAACCGCCTGGCTGCTTCAGGTGGGGGCAGCCGCCTGTAGATAGTGGGCAGCCCTGCTGAAAGACAGGCACAGCCTGTGGAGTATGCAGCCGCCTGTAGATTTACAGCCGCCAGCAGCGATGGAGGAAATGGCACCACCCGAGAGCATGCGCCGGCTATATGCAGAGCACAGCCGCCTTTGAAATGGCTCAGCCGTCAGCAAGCGATGGAGCGCAGCAAAACTGAGGGTGATGGAGGCGCACCAAATCGTATGTTTTTAAGGGTGGTCGTGGAGCTTTTTTTTTATTAAGGTTGGAGAGGGAGTTATACGACTAGTGCTGGCTGGCTCCCCACTCTTGCATGTGGACGGCCAGCTCTCTGGGGGTGTGGGTAGGTGACCATGCACCCACCCCCACACACACACAACTAAAGTGTGGCTCCCCACCTTGACCCCTATGTGGGTGCCCACTTTTAAGTGAGTGTGAACATAAAACCTTATAAACCAAAGGGTTAGAATATGAAATATTAAAACAACATGTGCAATATACTTACCACCTGTTCACATGCACCAAAACTCGTCAGAAGACAAAGCAGACTTCACACTGGCAGGCGTCCCCGCATAGTAAGTGACACGTCAAACAGGCAAACACAAAAATACAAGTCATGCGAAAACAGTTTCAAACATGCAAAATATAAGTACATGTGCAAATAGTATCATGGACATATCTCCCGTTCATGGAACAAGTACAAAATATCTGTCGGCACAAAAATGGCACGACGTAAAACATAAAAACCTGGTCTTCCTATGGAGTGACAGTCCCATAGGTAAGACGCAGTTCCAGGCACGAGCCTCCCTATGGAGTGACAGTCCCATAGGTAAGACACGGCACCAATACTGGCTCTTCCATGGCATGACAATCCCATGGATCGAACACAGTCCAGGTCATACACAGGTGGCACCAGTCTGGCTCCCGTCCATACGACACCATCCTGCTAACACGGGTGGCACCAATCTGGCTCCCGTCCATGTCAGCAAAATACTGGCCTCTTCACATGAGACACCGGCCTGGCCTCAAGTGAACGAGACAAAAACTGGAGATGGACCAAATGGTCGGCCAATTGGTGACACTAGTAGCATAAAATGCTATAAAATGCCTTAAAAATGGTAGAAAAAACCTAAATAATATCTGCGAAATATGCTGATGTAGGGTCTCATAAAATGACCGGTACAAGCATGAAAAAAAGGTGATGTAGACCCTTTGGAGATGATATATTCCAACAAGAACAGTCTCCAATCAGCCCCTTTTCTCAGCCTTAGTTTGCAGCCTTCCTACAGCCCCTTGGAAGAGTGCATTGGCATTGAGATTGGTCATCGTTGGTGCTTCTACAATAGTGTGCGGTTAGCCCATCGTTTGGTCTTTCGAAGGTCTGGCGTTTGGCTACAGTCTCAAAGTTAGTCGTGGAGTCATTCTCTTCAAAGAAATAAAGTAAATACTCCTAGCAATAGGAGGGGGCCCTTCAGTGGGTAATTTGGGACCCAATAAGGTGTACAGATCTCTCTCTCTTTCTCTCTCTTAAAGTTTGAAGTGGTAAAGTGGATTGCTAAAGACTCACGAAACTTAGGATACAAAAGGTGGTGTGAGACTTTGTGTGATAGGATCCTTTCATCTACGCATAATTCTGCTACATGTTACATTGGTATCAGATTTAGCTTGTCCACACACACCGCATCCTAGCATGAGAGCATCCTTGGATGGTCAAACTTCGTTGCGGCACGACCATCGACTTTAGCAAAATATCTCGAGAGGAGAGTGCACACCATCAAGAAGACGTCTCTTTTGAAGGAGACCACACTCTTTCACCACTAGCAGATACCATAGCTATACTTAGAGCTCAGAACCAACTTCTCATGGAGCGTCTCCAACTCTTGGAGGCCACCGCAACAAAACCCACTCCACCAGCTACCCTCGACTTCATCTCTCTTTTCTTTCAAATGGAACAACAAAGATGAGAAGATGAGGCCAGACGGTGGGAAGAGAAAGCAGAAGCAAGAAAGCAAGAAAGCAACAAGAAAAAGCAGAAAGACGGGATTATGAGGAAGCTCAACGCAGGCTTGAAGAAGACAAGCGTCAGGTTGACCTTGCAGTTTGGGAGCACCAATGAGAGTTTGATCATGAGCGAATGTTACTTGAACACAAGGGGGAAAGGGAGGCTATGCATCTGTAGTTACAACATACCCTCTCTCTGTCCATAGGTGTCACTAGCCAGACTCCCGTAACATCAACGACCGTCATCTGGACTCAGCCAAAAACTTTAGGAAGGATGACGGTAAGTGTGATCATTCAAGTGTCAATCAATTTATTCATCAGTTTAATGCATATTTTCCTTTGGCTAAGCTGACAGATCCGCAAGATAAAGTCCACGTAGCGGCTCCCCACCTTACAGGCGAGGCACTCATGGGTGGCAGCATTGGTCTAGTTTACATTCAGACCCGACCGTAGGTGTAACAACTTTTCATTGGGACACCTTTGTCCATGACCTGAAGACCAGATTTCTCCCTCCCTAGTATATGACCAACCTGGCAGATGAGTTCTATGGACTCAATCAGAACGGGTCGCTCGTGCTTTAGTCTTTCGGTAAGGTTATTACTTTAGCACAACAATTAGGGTTATCTGAGTGGGCCAAAATGGATCATTTCATTCGTGGATTGGATCCTAACATTTGGTTCACAGTTCGCAACTATGAACCTAGCACATATGACCGGGCTTTGACTCTTGCTGAGAATGAAGAAATGAAGATGAACGGAGGCAAGCGAAAACAACCGCAGTCTAATACCAAAACCCAGCAGCAACAGTCTTCTTTGCAGTCGAGGAAGGGTACTCCGTCTTCTAAAGATGCTAAGAGGGACAATAGTTCTAGCTCTAGATTAGGGGGTAAGGAATCCAAGCCTAAGAAAACCCCCCAGGAAAAGGCTAAAGCAGGTATCATTGGAGACTATCTTCCTCCAGAGGAGCAAAGGAGGTACTTTCACGTTTCAGTGTTGAAACGTTTCATGTGCACATTGAAACCATATTGTTTCATGTGGGGAAAAAGGTTGTGATTTTGTGTGCTTTTTAGCTTTTACAATTCTTTCTCTTTCCTTCTTTCATCCTATTTGTCCTTTTCTCTTCTCTTTTGTATATCTTCTTTGTTTACCGATGATAAATATACTAATATCATCTTATAACTATTGGCCAGTACCTTCACATTTTATGCATATGATCGTTTCGGTCCAACATTTCATTGTTCACCTACCTAGTGTTGAAACGTTCTGTTCCAAAATAAATCGTTTCAACATCGTTTTGTTTCGATAGTGAAACGTTTCGCGGTGACCTTGCTCCGTACCCACATATCTCAAAACGCACAACAATTTTCTTTTCAGGTTCAAAAGGCCTCATTCCAGTGAGATTTCCTTGTCTCACTCAAATGGGGGAGGAACAGTTTTTCTGAGCCTGTCATGATTCGTGGGGATAGGAGCATTCTGGGCATTCCCTTGATTTCTCATCTCCAAGCCCGACGAGCTATCCAGAAGGGAGCGGAAGGAGCATTGATTTATGTTTGTGCTCAGACAGCTTCTATCTCATCGATAGCTTCTATCTCATCTGCTATCTCATCGATAGCAGATGTCTCATCTTCATCTTCAGTCCCTTAGTTGGCAGATCTCCTTTCTCGACATCACGACATTATGCTTAAGGACGATCTCCCATCCAGTCTCCCACCCTCTTGTCTTGAGGATCAGCATATCGATTTGGTCCCTGGAGGAGAACCTCCTAGGCTCTAGCAAGTTTCCCTATTGTCTTTCCACAACTTTAGAGAGCGAGCTGGAAAAGCAGTTAATGATCACAATGCCCAAACATTGGAAGCCTTTTCTTTATGTATAGGTTTTCACAGTCAAAACAAACCACCAAGTACTTAAGTGGCTCCAGACGATGCCAAGTGCCCAGTGGATTTATTGGCAAGCTAGATGGTGTCAGATCTTCCAACAGTTTGGAGGAATGATCAAGTACATCCCTGGTAAGCATAACCCAGTGGGGTTAATGCTCTTAGTAGAAAGACCAGCATCTAGATCATTTAGAAGTCTACCATTTTTGAGATCTTTGGAAAAGACTTGGATAGCATGAAAGATTAGTATGTTGATTTCGCTGAGTTTGGTACTCGATACAATTTGGTCCTCAATTCTCAGCCTGGCCATTATTCAGTGCACAGACAGGCATATAAGTCTAGACGAGATGTCCACTTCAAAGAAGGGGGTTGGGTCTATTTGTGTATCATGAATCAGAGATTTTAATAAGTGGTCAAGCGTTGTTCCAAGCTTTCTTTCCGTAGTTTTGGACCTTTTCCTATAGTTAAGAAGCTAAGTGATTTCTCCATGAAGTTAAAGTTGCCTAACAGTTGGACGATGCATGATGTTTTCCATGTTTCTTGGCTAAAACCGTATATTGGACTAGAAGTTTTTGATGTTTTAGATGAACATCAGCCAGACGTGGTTGACGAAGTAGAAGTCATTGAGCTTGAGTAGATCCTTCTTCATCGTTGGAAGCATGGTTCCGGTCGAAGACTCCGTCAGTTCTACACGAAGTTCCGAGATCAAGGTACCCACGAAGCAATTTGGCTAGACGAGTTCTTTCGAGAGTACCCCCAGTTGTTGGCAGACTACTTGGAAGCCATGAATCTGCTGCCAAGCTAAGCAGGAGGGAATGTCATATGCACTCTGCACTGTAATGCATGGTGACAAGATGGCTCATCATGTGCGTCATTGTATATTAGTAGGACCCTTTAGGATATGATTTTGTCGTATGCCATGGCCCCATTGTAAGCCCCAATCCCGGACATGTCAAGCATGAGCTACGTAGGTCTTTCCTCAGCCATAGAGTGTCAGTCAGTCAGTCAGTTAGTTAAGTCCCTTAACCCACTTGAAGAGAATCATTCATGCATATAGAAGTCAGTTTAGAAGCCCAGGGTTTGCATTAGGTCATGGTTTGCTTTGCATAGCATTCATCTTATGTGCATGTGAACCCTCCCTCAGCCTTTATAACCTTTAGCCATAGCTTTATAGCCCAGTCGGTAGCATTATAAGCATTATATTCAGCATTAGTAACTCATTTAGCAAGTTGTGTAGCATTAGGAAACCATCCGACCTGCTTCAGCCAGCCGACCAGCCCTGTTCTTGCATTTAAATATCTAGCGTTGCATTCCAGCATTCATTCATTCAAGCATTCAGCAATCACGTCATCAAGCGATCAACATCCAGGTTGAAGCGCATCATCCCTCTGCTCATCTCTGCAAAAAACACAGCACATCACAACCTGCATATTCAACATCTCATGTTTTCTTCTCCATCCCCCCGAGTGAAGGAAAACGCATGCATATACAACACTTCCTAGCCATAGAACAGTCTCCAATCAACCTCTTCTCTCAGCCTCATTTTGCAGCCTTCCTACAGCCCCTTGGAAGAGTGCATTGGCATCGAGATTGGTTATCATTGGTGCTTCTACAACAGTGTGTAGTCAACCCATCGTTTGGTCTTCTGAAGGTCTTGCGTTTGGCTCATCTGAGGTCTCAAAGTTAGTCGTGCAATCATTCTCTTCAAAGAAATAAAGCAAATACTCCTAGCAATAGGAGGGGGTCCTTCAATGGGTAATTTGGGACCCAATAAGGTGTACAGATCTCTCTCTCTCTCTCTCTCTCTCTCTCTCTCTCTCTCTATCGCTCGACGTCGTTCCTCTTGTGCGGCAACGCGGGCTGCCGCCTGTGTTAGAAGCTCTGCCTCTTGTACCTGCAAATCATGTAACGCATGGGATTGCTGTGTCAACTCCTCAAGGGAGATAACCAAAGCAGGGATTTGGGAGGGGTCTGGGAAGGGATCTCAGTGATGACTGGCAAAGGAGGGGGGGGTGTGTTGAGGTTTCTTGAAGAGGTATCTGTTTCTCCAAGGCCTGTATTCTGTTCCCCTTGTTGTGCTATGATGCACATGAATTCCTAGAACATGGCATTTGTGTCACCACTGAGGACTTGGCTTCTCAAAGTAGTCATTGTCGAAGAAACAATTTCTGCAGGGGTCTAGTGTTCTCTCTCGTCGTCGGAATTCGCCATAGTGGGAGTGAACAAGTTTTTCCTTGATCGCAATAATACCATCCGCTATGTGTGTGGGAGACGTCTCCGGTCGCTTTCGGAGGCCATAAACCAACTATCCTTCGAGGGACAGGAGTCACACCGGAATGGGAGTGCAATCGGCACTTGAAAACCAACCACACAAGCAAATTGTTTTTTCTTCTTTTTTTCTGTTGGCTGAATCTCTCTACCCAAAGGCAAAGCTTTGAACCATGTGGAAGCTTACAGAGAGGATTATACTTTGATAATGGATATTCAGCACCTTGGTTCCTGACGATTATACAATGTAGCGGATATAAGAGTGCCAGAGAGAGGAGACGGAGAGAGAGAGAGAAGTACAACAAAGACAAGGTACGCCCGATTGGGTCCCAAATACCCGCTGAAGGCCTCCACCAAGGATTGGTGTATTTGCTTTATTAAATTATGAGAGAAAGATTGATTTTTTAGGCACACCTTGGCTATAAACCTACAGCCTATAGTACCTGACTCTTGACCTTCAAGTTCACCTTTTGCTTGGGATTCCCTTGGCTGTCCGGGCCCTTAAATACCTTCAGCACTTTGTGAATATGAGATGTCTCCCACACACTGTGTGTGGGAGACGTCTCCGGTCGCTTCAGAGGCTATAAACCAACTATCCTTCGAGGGATAGGAGCCATACCGGGATGGGAGTGCAACTGGTGCTTGAAAACCAACCACACAAGCGATTTTTTTCTTCTTTTTTTCTCTTGGCTAAATCTCTCTACCAAAAGGCAAAGCTTTGAACCATTGAAACATGCGGAAGCTTACAGACAAGATTATACTTTGATAATGAATATTCAGCACCTTGGTTCCTGACGATTGCACATTGTAGCGGATATAAGAGTGCGAGAGAGAGAGAGAGAGAGAGAGAGAGAGAGAGAGAGAGAGAGAGAGAGAGAGAGAGAGTTGTATTAACGTCTTCAAAAGGCCAAAATGACCTATGAGACCAAAAGGTTACATCATATCCATGAGGTACATCATCTTGGGTACAAAATAGTAATAAAGAAAGATAACAAAAAATCTAGAACTTTAGTGTCCTAGCATCTGGCTACAAGCTTATCAATGTCCGGAACACTTGTCATCATTCGAGAGGGTGACTCATAAACGGACTGGCATTGCTTCACGTGCGGGACCTGCACACCTAACCAAGACCATGTACAAGGCTTGTACCCCTGACCTTGGACGCGTATAGTGGAATGCTAGCTGACTTGTCCCGGACTGGCGCCCACAAGGGACCAATTATCAGTCTAGGTCCTGCACCTGCTGTACAGGTGGCTGGCTCGTCCTGGACTGGGGCCCACAAGGGACCAGTTACCACTCCAGGTCTTGCATCCGCTGTACAGATATGTCCGCAAGGTGTTGGGGTAAAGGCGTTATGCCCACCCTTATAGTGTGTACAAGCCCATAAGTTATAGTACATAGTACACTTGGTACTTTTAATGTACTAAGTGCACTATGTGTACTAGTGCAATATACATGTGTGATAGGGGAGTCACACACTCACTTGGTGAGTTGACTTATCCCCACAACTCTCTCTCTCTCTCTCTCTCTCCCTTGTGCTTCTCTGTGTATGTCTCCCACATGACCTAACCCTAATTCTCCCATCAACTGGTATCAGAGCCTGTCTTGATCCTCTGTAGCTGAGTTTCTTCAGAAACGCCCTGCCATCAAAGAGGAAAGCGTGGCTCAAATTCTGCTATGCAGGCTGTGTGTGTGTAGCTCCATGGAACCTGGAGGGCTGAATTAGCTTGTCGGCGTGACCCAGTCAGTGTGAGCGTGGGCTGCCCAGCAGCCACGCTAGTCTGCCCAACATCGCTTTGCACACAGCCAGGCGCCTACAGCAGCAAGGCGTAAAACTCTCGAGCAGTAGGCGCACTTCAGCGTTGGGCGGCAGCAAGAATTCCAGGCGGACACGAAGGCAGCGCTGGCCCTTCCTTCAGCGTGAGAAGCGAGCGCTAGGCAAAGCAAGTCCATCGGAGCGAAGAAGCGTCGACTGAAAGCGTGTAGCGCTGGGCGTGAGACGGCTACTACGCAGCTAAGCGATTCGGCTGGCGAAAACGCGTATTAGCGCTGGGCGTTACACACGTAAGCCAAGGACACGGCGACGGCTGTGCAGGGTCTTTAGGCGTTTCAACACTTCACGCCCTCTTCGTAGCTATGGAAGCTGCTGTCCACCGCTTTGAGCCTTCCTGGCCATAGCAATTAGCATCAGTGAATAGGCAAGATGCAGTCGCTCACTATGTTGTACAAGCAGAAAAGCGAAGGCTCAAATTCAACAAGGGTTTGATAGAGAAAGATCTAGGGAAGGATCACTGGTCCTCAGGTACACTTAATTGACCCAGCCGTCCCTACCTGCACAGCTGCAGGAGCATCAGCAACAACATCATCTATACAGCAGCGCCTGAGGAGTCCCCCTTTCTGCACTCTTTTCCTGCAACAGCTTGCAAATTGAAGAAAAATCAGAAATTACAAGGTATTTTCCTCAAATTTTTTTTGGGATTTGCAATTGAGCAAGTACAATCAACAATTGAGCAGGTACAGGTGCCCAATTGCTCAATTTTTTGAGCAAAATTGGCAAAATTGGGTGACATTGGTCACAATCAGGATCAATTTGCAGGACATTGGTCACAATCAGGATCAATTTGCAGGAAATTGGATGTCGAAATTTGGGGCTTTTGATGTAATTGTGCAATTAAGCACTCATACATGCTGTATGATGTGAGAAATCGCACATTCGGGCAAAATTGCAACAAATTGCAGTGCAAATCAAGGGGCTTTTGTGCCGATTTGGTTGATTTGCATGCAGGCAATCGTGTTTGATGCTGTGGATAATGTGTTGATGCCTTACAAGCACTCAATGTGCCTGTAAATCATCAACACATTATCCACAGCATCAAACGCGATTGCCTGCATGCAAATCAACCAAATCGGCACAAAAGCCCCTTGATTTGCACTGCAATTTGCTGCAATTTTGCCCGAATGTGCGATTAATAACTTGGCTGACAATACCATTAAACTCATTGAGATGGGCTGTCATAGATGCCCCTTCCTTCATCTGAAGACCTATGAGTTTCTTCAACCAATACACTTTGCTTGAGGCACTTTGTTGGGCATACAAGTCCTGCAATCTCTGCCACATTCCCCAAGCTGTCTTCTCTTCACGAATGCTGAAAAGTAATGAGTCTGACACAGACAACATGATAGTAGATCTTGCCAGCTCATTCATATCTTCCCACTCTTCAGCAGTAAGAGAAGCGGGCATTACACCCCTTTCTTTAATAGGCTTGTGCTGCTTTTTCTGGAGCAACACATTGTAGCACTGGGTTTGCCAAATATCATAATTATGCGAGCCATCAAGCTTCTTGATGTGAAGCAATGAAGAGCTCTCACCTGTGGTTGCCATCGCAAAATGCAACCTGTCAATGCCTGACTCCCTGCAAAAATGTGCAAACACTGCACCAAAAGCACACAAAGTGCTCACAGTTTTTCTCCCAAAGTTTTTCTCCCACTGCGGAAGCAAGAATGCAACTTTTCTCCCACTTTATGTGATGAAATCACCAAAATCTGGTTGCTGCAGATTTAGGACAGCACCTTAAATGTGCTCTGTTGCCCTTCCAAAGTACTGTACAGCAGTACCAAGTGCTCACCAATGATGTACCAAACCTGTACCGGCAAGTTCAGCAGCTGAAATTGAACCTTTTGGTCACTCAAAACAGTGTACAGCCATGCCAAAACTTGCACAAAGTTTTGCCAAATCTGTACCAGCAGGTACAATAGCAATAAATGCTCTCCTGGCTGTCCAAATGAGTGAAAATCAGACTTTTACAGTCCTGTACACTGCATACAACAGTCCCAAACAGAAATTGGGCAAAAGCCCCTTGACTGCAAGCTGATTTTTGAGGATTCAAGGCATAAATGTCTTGCCTGCTACTTTACCAAGCTCAACAAGCATACGAACTTGAAAAGCCCCTTGATTTAAGATCAATTTCTGATCATACATGGTACATTGACGCACATGAAGGCATCCAGAGTGTTCACGATGCTTCCCCCTGGCCACATATACATCAAATACATGAAAGCCCCTTGATTTACAGGCACATTGTTGAATGAGCTGGCAAGATCTACTATCATGTTGTCTGTGTCAGACTCATTACTTTTTAGCATTCGTGAAGAGAAGACAGCTTGGGGAATGTGGCAGAGATTGCAGGACTTGTATGCCCAACAAAGTGCCTCAAGCAAAGTGTATTGGTTGAAGAAACTCATAGGTCTTCAGATGAAGGAAGGGGCATCTATGACAGCCCATCTCAATGAGTTTAATGGTATTGTCAGCCAAGTTATTAATCAAAAGTTGGCAATGGACGATGAGTTCAAAGCCACTTTTCTGTTATGCACTTTGCCAGAGAGTTGGGACACATTCAGGACAGCCACTAGCAATTCGCATGCTATGCTGTCATATGCAGATATTGAGGGTGCTCTTCTTCAAGAAGAGATGAACAGGAAAAACAACTCTGTTGGAAAGTCCAATGCAATGAATGCACGTGGGAGATCCCAGCAAAGGGGAAAAAGCCAAGAACGGGGAAGGAGCAAGTCTCGCTCCAAAAAGGATTTGGAATGCCATTATTGTGGCAAGAAGGGACACATTAAAAAGCAATGCTACAAATGGAAAAATGATCAAAAAGAAAAGGGAAAAGGCAAAGAGAAAGAGAAAGATGAAGCCAAAGATGTAAAGCCAAAGGGCAAAAGTGGAGTCAAGATTGAAGAAATCAATGTGTCACATGCATGTGGCAGTGAGGATGAGGTCCTCTTTACGTCTTCACTTGATGCCCATTCACTTCTTACAGGTGGTCATGGTATGCACTCATGGATCATTGATTCAGGTGCCTCCTTTCATGTCACAGGTTGCAGAGACTTGTTTGTCAGGTATACTGCTGGCAATGAAGGAGTGGTTTATTTGGGTGATAACCATGCATGCAAGATTCTTGGCAGAGGTGATGTGAGGCTTGTGTTTTCAGATGGCTCACAGCTTATGCTCCATGATGTCAGGCATGTGCCTGAGATCAAGAAGAACCTGCTTTCTACTGGACAGCTTGATGATGCTGATTATGTTACCACATTTGGTAGTGGAAAGTGGAAAATTAGTAAGCGCTCACTGGTTGTTGCCAGAGGCTCTAAGGTGGACACTCTTTACTTTATGCATGCAGGTGTTTGTCACCATGCTAATGTAAATGCAACCGAGCTGTCGGAAATCTCTATGTGGCATAGCCGGTTGGGACACATGAGTGTCAAGGGAATGGAGCAATTGTCTCGTTTGGGTTACTTGCCTTCTCTAAAGTTTTCAAGTTTTCAGTTTTGTGAGCATTGTATATATGGTAGGCAACTACAGTGCCCCCACAAGAAAGCTCTTGGATAGAAAGATGCTCAGTTAGAGCTTGTGCATACAGATGTATGTGAGATGCCTCAGCTTTCTTTGGGAGGGGCAAAATACTTTGTGTCATTTATTGATGATGCCACACGCAAGGTGTGGGTTTATCCTCTTCGTTTGAAGAGTGATACATTCTCAGTGTTTCAGAAGTTTGTTGCTCTTGTTGAGAATCAAACTGGCAAAACACTAAAGGCTTTGCGTTCCGACAATGGTGGAGAGTATATGTCCAAACAGTTTTAGGACTTTTGTGATGCTAAAGGCATCAAGAGGGAGCTCTCTACTCCTTATGATCCTCCACAAAACGGGACAGCAGAGAGGATGAACAGGACCATTCAGGAGAAGGTCCGTTCTATGTTGTCACATGCTGCATTACCTCATGGTTTTTGGGCTGAAGCTGTTATGATAGCCGTTCAACTTATAAACAGGTCACCTAACACGAGGCTTGGTGGGAAAGTGCCAGAAGAAGTATGGACAGGGAAGCCTCCGTCATACAAGCACTTGAGAGTGTTTGGTTGCGTTGCGTACGTGCACATACGCAGGGAAATGCGCACCAAACTTGATCCTAAGTCTCACAAATGCATATTCCTAGGATATGGTGACAGAGGTGAAATGGGGTATAGACTTTGGGATCCCATGAATAGAAAGATCATACGCAGCAATGATGTCATTTTTGATGAAACATGCATGTATAAGGAGCCTGCAAGGCAACAGGAGCCTGGCAGAGTCATCTTTGATGATGATGGACATCATGGACAACAACAAAGGGCTGTAAATCAGCCATTACAGCAGGAAAACCAGCCCTTAAATGGTGCTGAAAATGGTCCAAATGGACAGCCAGAGATGGCAGAAGATATCCCTATGGATATACCACAGTTGGAGGAGATACTGGGCATGATTTTTCAGCCTTATGGCATGGAACAGGAGCCACCAATGGGTGATATGCAGGCTGGACAGCAACCTGCAAATGATGGTCATTGGGTACGGAGGTCCACTAGACCCTCCAGAGCCCCTGACAGGTTTGTTCCAGGGGTTGACTACTTGATGCTCACTGACTGTGGGGAGCCCTCATGTTATAAAGAGGCTTTACAGAGGGCAGACAAAGCTCTATGGGAGCGTGCCATGAAGTCAGAGATGGATTCTCTGCATAAAAATGGAACTTGGAAGTTGGTGCATTTGCCTGCAGGCAAGAAGGTTTTGCCATGCAAGTGGGTATACAGGCTCAAAGTTGCATCAGATGCAAAGCCAAGATACAAAGCCAGGTTAGTGGCTAAGGGCTTCAAGCAAGAATATGGTGTGGACTTTGATGAGATCTTCTCTCCAGTGGTCAAAATGACCACACTTAGAGCTGTGTTGGCTTTGGTTGCACATGATGATCTGGACTTGATTCAGATGGATGTGAAGACTGCTTTTCTTCACGGTGATCTCCATGAGGAGATATATATGCAGCAGCCAGAGGGTTATGCAGTAAGTGGAAAGGAGAAGCTTGTATGCAAGCTGAAAAAGAGTCTTTATGGGCTCAAACAGGCACCAAGGGAATGGTATCATAAATTTGATACATTCATGAAATCCCAGAAATTCAGGAGAAGTGACATAGATCACTGCTTGTACACCAAGAAAGCTTTGGATGGCAGTCTATTGATCCTCATCTTGTATGTTGATGATATGTTGATTGCCGGGAAATCTCGTAAGGAGATGGATACCTTGAAGCAGAGGCTGCATGAAACCTTTGATATGAAGGATTTGGGTGATGCAAATCACATCTTGGGTATGCGGATACTTCGGGACAGAAATCAGCATGTGTTGTATTTGTCTCAGAAGGAATACATTGGCAAAGTTTTGCAGAGGTTCAATATGGACGGGGGGAAGAAAGCTAGTACTCCTTTGCCTCCATATGTGAAACTCAGTGCTATGGACAGCCCACAGTCGGATAGTGACAGGGCTGATATGGCCAAGATTCCGTATGCTTCAGCATGTGGCAGTCTCATGGATGCCATGGTTGCTACTAGGCCGGACATTGCATTTGCAGTGGGAGTGGTTTCTAGATACATTGCCAACCGTGGCAAGAAGCATTGGGAAGCAGTGAAAGGTGTCATGAGATACCTGAAGGGCACACAGGATTTGTGCATTTGCTTTGGCAAACAGGATGCATTAGTGCATGGTTACACGGATTCGGATTATGCCGGTCATCCAGATAACCGGAAGTCTACTACCGGTTATGTATTTACATTCACAGGAGGTGCTGTGTCATGGATATCCAGGATGCAGAAGTGCACTGCCTTATCTACTACAGAGGCCGAGTATATTGCAGCCACAGAGGCTTGCAAGGAGGCATTATGGCTATCTCGGTTAGTGGTTGATTTGGGATATACAGGGGATGTTCCATTGTTGCATTGTGACAGTCAGAGTGCCATCTAGTTGGCAAAGAACCCTGTCTTTCATGCAAAGACGAAGCATGTGGATGTGAAGTATCACTTCATCAGAGAGGTGATAGAGAATAAGCAAATTCAGCTTGTTAAGATTCATACGGATGACAACCCGGCTGATCTGTTGACAAAGAGTTTGCCTCCAGAGCGGTTTGCTCATTGCAGACACTTGATGGGCATTGGATGAGGCCATTTTCAGCCTTGATATGGCCTTGTATATTATCATGTACATGCTGATTTTTTCTTTTCCTTTACTTAAGGGCACTTTGCCTTTAAGTGGGAGGTTGTTGGGGTAAAGGCGTTATGCCCACCCTTATAGTGTGTACAAGCCCATAAGTTATAGTACATAGTACACTTAGTACTTTTAATGTACTAAGTGCACTATGTGTACTAGTGCAATATACATGTGTGATAGGGGAGTCACACACTCACTTGGTGAGTTGACTTATCCCCACAACTCTCTCTCTCTCTCTCTCCCTTGTGCTTCTCTGTGTATGTCTCCCACATGACCTAACCCTAATTCTCCCATCACAAGGCATCCAAGTGCGGGATGCACGGGACAGGGTCGCACATGCTTCTTAAACCAGATTGTCACCATTTGGTCCCTTCACCAGTCTTGACCAGTGTTTGACACGCATTTAATGGAGCCAAGGTGTGAACGGGGATTTTCCACATAAAAAAACGCTAAAGCATTCACTAGCATTTGGCCTGAAAGATGGCAACAGAGTATGAGCTACAAGGGATTTTATTTGTTGGTTTGATTTTTACAGCGATAGGTTCACACATCATTAAAGTCTGGCCGGATTTATCACCTTTTGGGCATGTATATGTGGACCAAAAGGAGACGACTAGAGGAATCTTGACCAACCAGCTTGGAAAAGCATGAAACTTGATATTTTTGGCTATTCAGCCACTTTTGGCCAAAAGGGGAAAAAGCACAGCTACTTTTGGGCTGGTCGACTTTATAAAAGCAGGGATGGGTTTCTCTTTTGCATGGATCAGCAAGCGCCCCTTTCCCTGGTCGGCAGCAACCTCTTCCTCTCTTCTGGGTGCTGGCCATACAGCGGAGGATCATCAAGTGCCTTTTTTTCTCTCTGGCCGACTGCAGCAGCAGCTTGCTTTCTCTCTCCTGATGCGCTGTCTGTACAGTGCGGCAGCAGCGTGCTCTTCTCTTTTCTTGAGCGCTGGCCATACACAATCAACATATCATCAACATACAAGATGAGGATCAATAGACTGCCATCCAAAGCTTTCTTGGTGTATAAGCAGTGATCTATGTCACTCCTCCTGAAATCTTGGGATTTCATGAATGTATCAAATTTATGATACCATTCCCTTGGTGCCTGTTTGAGCCCATAAAGACTCTTTTTCAGCTTGCATACAAGCTTCTCCTTTCCATTCACTGCATAACCCTCTGGCTGTTGCATATATATCTCCTCATGGAGATCACCATGAAGAAAAGCAGTCTTCACATCCATTTGAATCAAATCCAGATCATCATGAGCAACCAAAGCTAATACAGCTCTAAGTGTGGTCATTTTGACCACCGGAGAGAAGATCTCATCAAAGTCCACACCATATTCTTGCTTGAAGCCCTTAGCCACTAACCTGGCTTTGTATTTTGGCTTTGCCATCAGGTGCAACTTTGAGCCTGTAAACCCACTTGCATGGCAAAACCTTCTTGCCAGTAGGCAAATGCACCAACTCCCATGTTCCATTTTTGTGCAGAGAATCCATCTCTGACTTCATAGCACGCTCCCAAAGAGCCTTGTGTGCCCTCTGTAAAGCCTCCTTATAACAAGAGGGCTCCCCATAGTCAGTGAGCATCAAGTAGTCAACCCCTGAAACAAACCTGTCAGGGGGTCTGGAGGGTCTTGTGGACCTCCGTACCCAATGACCATCATTTGCAGGTTGCTGTCCAGCCTGCATATCACCCATTGGTGGCTCCTGTTCCATGCCATAAGGCTGAAAAATCATGCCCGGTATCTCCTCCAACTGTGGTATATCCATAGGGATATCTTCTGCCATCTCTGGCTGTCCATTTGGACCATTTTCAGCACCATTTAAGGGCTGGTTTTCCTGCTGTAATGGCTGATTTATAGTCCTTGGTTGTTGTCCATGATGTCCATCATCATCAAAGATGACTCTGCGAGGCTCCTGTTGCCTTGCAGGCTCCTTATACATGCATGTTTCATCAAAAAATGACATCATTGCTGCGTATAATCTTTCTATTCACTGGATCCCAAAGTCTATACCCCATTTCACCTCTGTCACCATATCCTAGGAATATGCATTTGTGAGACTTAGATCAAGTTTGGTGGGTATTTCCCTTCGTATGTGCACGTACGCAACGCAACCAAACACTCTCAAGTGCTTATAGGACGGAGGCTTCCCTGCCCATACTTCCTCTGGCACTTTTCCACCAAGCCTCGTGTTAGGTGACCTGTTTATAAGATGAACGGCTGTCATAACAGCTTCAGCCCAAAAACCATGAGGTAACGTAGCATGTGACAACATAGAACGGACCTTCTCCTGAATGGTCCTGTTCATCCTCTCTGCTGTCCCGTTTTGTGGAGGATCATAAGGAGTAGAGAGCTCCCTCTTGATGCCTTTAGCATCACAAAAGTCCTGAAACTGTTTGGACATATACCCTCCACCATTGTCGGAACGCAAAGCCTTCAGTGTTTTGCCAGTTTGATTCTCAACATGAGCAACAAACTTCTCAAACACTGAGAATGTATCACTCTTCAAACGAAGAGGATAAACCCACACCTTGCGTGTGGCATCATCAATAAAAGACACAAAATATTTTGCCCCTCCCAAAGAAAGCTAAGGCATCTCACATACATCTGTATGCACAAGCTCTAACTGAGCATCTTTCTGTACAAGAGCTTTCTTGTGGGGGCACTGGAGTTGCGTGCCATATATACAATGCTCACAAAACTGAAAACTTGAGAACTTTAGAGAAGGCAAGTAACCAAAACGAGACAATTGCTCCATTCCTTTGACACTCACGTGTCCCAACCGGCTATGCCACATAGAGATTTCCGGAAGCTCGGTTGCATTTACATTAGCATGGTGACAAACATTAGCATGCATGAAGTAAAGAGTGTCCACCTTAGAGCCTCTAGCAACAACCAGTGAGCCCTTACTAATCTTCCACTTTCCACTACCAAATGTGGTAACATAACCAGCATCATCAAGTTGTCCAATAGAAAGCAGGTTCTTCTTGGTCTCAGGCACATGTCTGACATCATGGAGCATAAGCTGTGAGCCATCTGAAAACACAAGCCTCACATCACCTCTGCCAAGAATCTGGCATGCATGGTTGTCACCCAAATAAACTACTCCTTCATTGCCAGCAATATACCTGACAAACAAGTCTCTGCAACCTGTGACATGAAAGGAGGCACCTGAATCAATGATCCATGAGTGCATACCATGACCATCTCCTGCATGGAGTGAATGGGCATCAAGTGAAGACATGAATAGGACTTCATCCTCACTGTCACTTGCATGTGACACATTGACTTCTTCAATCTTGACTCCACTTTTGCCCTTTGGCTTTGCATCTTTGGCTTCATCTTTGTCTTTGTCTTTGTCTTTGCTCTTTTCCTTTTGATCATTCTTCCATTTGTAGCATTGCTTTTTGAAATGTCCTTTCTTGCTACAATAATGGCATTCCAAGTCCTTTTTGGAGCGGGACTTGCTCCTTCCCCGTTCTTGGCTTTTACCCCTTTGCTGGGATCTCCCACGTGCATTCATTGCATTGGACTTTCCAACAGAGTTGTTCTTCCTGTTCATCTCCTCTTGAAGGAGAGCACCCTCCACATCTGCATATGACAGCATAGCATTTGAATTGCTAGTGGCTGTCCTGAATGTGTCCCAACTCTCTGGCAAAGTGCATAAGAGAAAGGTGACTTTGAACTCATCGTCCATTGCCAACTTTTGATTGATGACCTGGCTGACAACACCATTAAACTCATTTAGATGGGCTGTCATAGACGCCCCTTCCTTCATTTGAAGACCTATGAGTTTCTTCAACCAATACACTTTGCTTGAGGCACTTTGCTGGGCATACAAGTCCTGCAATCTTTGCCACATTCCCCAAGCTGTCTTCTCTTCACGTATGCTGAAAAGTAAAGAGTCTGACACAGACAACATGATGGTGGATCTTGCCAGCTCATCCATATCTTCCCATTCTTCAGCAGTAAGAGAAGCGGGCATTACACCCCTTTCTTTGATGGGCTTGTGCTGCTTCTTCTGGAGCAACACATTATAGCACTGGGTTTGCCAAATGTCATAATTATGTGAGCCTTCAAGCTTCTTGATGTGAAGCAATGAAGAGCTCTCACCTGTGGTTGCCATAGCAATATTTGACACAATCAATGCCTGACTCCCTACAAGATGTGCAAACACTGCACCAAAGCACACAAAGTGCTCACAGTTGTTCTCCCAAAGTTTATCTCCCACTGCGGAAGCACGAATGCAACTCTCCTCCCACTGAATGTGATAAAATCACCAAAATCTGGTTGCTGCAGATTTATGACAGCACCTTAGATGTGCTCTGTTCCCCTTCCAAAACACTGTACAACAGTACTAAGTGCTCACCAATGATGTACCAAATCTGTACCGGCAAGTACAGCAGCTGAAAATGAGCCTTTTCCTCACTCAAATCAATGTACAGCCATGCCAAAACTTGTACAAAGTTGTACCAAATTTGTACCAGCAAGTACAGTAGCAATAAATGCTCTCCTGGCTGTCCAAATGAGTGAAAATCAGACCTTGACAGTCCCCACCACTGCATACAACAGTCCCGGACAGAAATTGGGCAAAAGCCCCTTGACTGCAAGTGGATTACTGAGGGTTCAAGGCATAAAAGTCTTCCCTGCTGCTTTGCCAAGCTCAACAAGCACAAAATCTTGAAAAGCCCCTTGATTCAAGATCAATTTCTGATCATGAATGGTACATTAATGCACATGAAGGCATCCAGAGTCTTCACAATGCTTCCCCCTGGCCACATATACATCCAATACATAAAAGCCCCTTTTACTGGCACATTGAGTGCTTGACAGGCATCAACACATCGCCCAAACCATCAAATGCCAGTGCCTGCATGCAAATCAATCCAATTGGCACAAAAGCCCTTTGATTTGCTCTCCAATTTCTTGCAATTTAGCCCCGAATGTGAGATTGCTCACATCATACAGCATGTATGAATGCCCAATGGCACAATTACATCAAAAGCCCCAAATGTTAACACCCAATTTCCTGCCAATTGACCCGGAATGTGACCAATGTCACCCAATGTTGCCAATTGTGCTCAAATCTGAGCCATTAGGACCTGTACCTCCTCAATTGATGATAATGGACACGCAAATCCCAAAATTGAAGCAAATACCTCTGAAATTTCTGATTTCTTGCGATTTGCAGACTGAATTTCTTGATTTCTGTTGCAGGAAGGGGGGCGTCATATTTGCTGACTCGTGTGCTGCTGCTGCTGTGCAGGTACGACTGCTGCTGTGTGCTGTACGGCTGTTGAAGGGAGCTGCTGCTGGACTTGGTGCTGCGAGCTGAGAGCTGCTGCTGTGCAGGCTGGGAGCTGGCTGCGCTATGATGCTGCTGCTGCGCTGTGGTGCGCCTGGCTGAGTAGCAGCTGTTGGCTGCCTGGTTGGGCAGCGTGGCTGCTGCTCGGCAGCAGCTGAGCAGCCCACGCTGTGGTTGGGCACGCCTGGCTCAGCTGCGTGGTCTGTTGGTTGCCTACGCTGGGCAGCCAAGGCAGTACGACCAGCAATAGACAGGGCTCTTCGACCAGCTAAGTAAGACGAGCAGGCGCACAATAGACAGTGCGACCAACAGCAGGGTGATCACGTGCAGATGGTACGGCCAATAGGAAGCGACCAGTAGAGTAATCAACAGGGGACTGTGAGAAGAGGGAGGTGATCAAGCTCTGATACCAGTTGAAGGAGCTAAAGAAGCTCAGCTGAAACAGTTAGGGTTTCATGTGGGAGACACACACAGAGAAGAAGGGAGAGAGAGAGAGAGAGACATGTGGGGATAAGTCAACTCACAAAGTATGAGTGTGTGAGTCCCCTATCACACATGTATATTTGCTCTAGTGGACATAGTGCACTTAGTACTTTTAATGTAAAACTTATGGGCTTGTACACACTATAAGGGTGGGCATAATGCCTTTTGGTGGAATTATCGCGTCAGTCGGCCAACACTGAAAGGGTGGTCGGGTATCAACAGAGCATTCGGGCAACCAGTAGACACAGTCGGCCAACACCTGGGGGCAGCCGATAGCCCATACATAGCTCCAAATAAATGGGAAAAAATATGGAGAGTGAGGAAAAATGGGAAGACACCAAATACGGGCGGGCACACCCACAACAAAGGCCCTGACATAGTGTACAGACAGGAGATGACTGCTAACAGCCAATTGCTAGTCAACCAGGTCCCGGACAAATATTCCTCGAAATGCTGTAGGTGACTAGTCATAATTCTCGTATATGTTGGCCGACAGCCCTTTCATGTCCTCCACTAGTCCAGCGGAGGTCAAGTCAAGCAGTTCGACAACAAGCAGCTCCCTCCAAACGTAGGCAAGTCAAGCAGTTCGATAGCAGGCTCCCTCCAAACGCAGGCAAGTCAACAAGCAGCTCCCTCCAAACGCAGGCAAGTCAAGCAGTTCGATAGCAGGCAGCTCCCTCCAAACGCAGACAAGGGAGACCTGCTCTGATGCCAAATGTTGGAAGGCCACAATAAGAGAGAGAAAGAAAGAAAGAAAGAAAGATTTTATTAACGTCTTCCAAAAGACCGAACTCGGCCTATGAGACAAATCGGAGTACTTGTATGGGGTATCCTCTGTCATCCCAACAAAATGAAAAAGTACTGAATAAAAAAGCTGAATCTGGGTGTGCAGGGGATGGAGCTCTACTACTAGGAGAATGCAAAGCTATATGCATGGAGTATACAATCATGATATGCAACCTAGCTAGCTCCATCCTGTACCATACTGGGGGTATAAAATGGTATACATCAGTGAAGGGGGTGTCCACAGCTCCCTGAAGAACATGCCTGGGTGTGCTCTGAAGCGAGCCAGTCGCTCCGCACCCTCTCTGTGAAACTGAGCTCTGATCTCTGTCATCTCTCTCTGGTATAGGCGTGGTGTCCGAAAGCCAGGTGTCCTCTGTCTCCTGCGGGCTCTAAGTGTCTCTGCTCTCTGGAGAGTAATTCCTTGCCGTGTAGGGGCTGGGAGGGGGATGGATCTTTGAAAAAATGTAGTAATCTGTGTCTGTCGCCCCCCCTCTGGAGCTGTCTGAGCCTGTAATAACGTCTCTCTGTGGCGCTGTATGTCTAGAATGTATCTCCCCAGTATGCGCTGGTCTGCTGCCTCAAAGATCTGGCGTAGGGAATGTGGCTCTCTGAATAAAATGGGATCTCTCTCTGATGGCTGTATATGCTCTGCATCTGCATACATAATGCTCCTCACTCTCCACCTCCTCTCTGCACAATCTGCATACCCTCTCCTCTCGGGGGATCCGTGCTGCTTTGCCAGTCTCAATCTCCAATCGGTGTGATGAAACTCTGAGCTGACCAATAGCCACTCGGGAGCCGTGTGGTAAAAAGCCCTCCATGTATCTAGGCCTCTCTATAAATCCATCATCAGTGATACTCATGAAGTGATCTCTGTAGTAAAGCATCTTCGGTGGAAGAGGCTGTGTAGGCGATATCCATGTCTCTCGTGTATAGAGCTGCCATAGATCCTGTCTCAATACTCTGTTCCTCTCACTATGAGAGAGACGGATATGTGGTGCATCCCTGTCATACTGGAATGGTGGTAGATGATCCATGTCTAGGCCATGCTGTGAGAACCAATGTGTGACCTGTGCATACCATGATCCTCTGTCTCCTGCCTCAGCCAACTGTCTAGATGCCTCAAAAGCTCTGTATGATAATCTGTCTTGTGGCATCTCTCTGAATCTGTCTAGCAGGCATATAGTCTGAAATATGGCCTCTACCATCATAGGAGGCGCAGCAAACTGTGCTCGGATAATGTCATGAGGTACTGACGGTTTGCTGCGTATCATGCGTGCCATCATGAGGGCCTGTGGTCTCTCTATCTGTGTCCACCAATGGGTAGCAAGGCCTGGCGCCCATACTGCTGCTCCATACATCAATGCCGGTGTGACTAATGTGTCAAATAGCCACCCCTTCGTCCGTGGCTCCTGAAAATGCGCCTGGTGGCACTGTCTCTCTAGCATAGCCAATGCTGCATATCCCTGTGTCAATCTAGCTCTGGCTGCTGAACCCATGGTGAAGCGTGTGGCTGCTGCACAGAAGGTAACCCCTAGGTACACGTATGATGTCACCACCTCCACCTGGCATCCTGCGAGAGTGAATGTCAGCTGACTCCTGCCCTGTCTTGATGTATGAAAGACCATAACCTTGGTTTTCCCAAGGTTCACAGTAAGACCCCTCTGTGTGCAGAAATCATAGAGTGCATGTAGATGCTGCTGTAGACCACCTGGGGACTCAGACACTAATACAATATCATCAGCATAGAGCATAATATGTACTGAGGTACTTGCTAAATCAACTCCATCTCCGCCTCCCCATGTAATGAAGTCAGCCACCTCATCAATGTATAACCCAAATAGCGTGGGGGACAGTGGGCATCCTTGCTTCACACCAATGGTGCTAGCAATAGTCTCGGACATACCTCCTTGACATTTGACTCGCCCAAAAACCTGCTCATATAATGCATAGATGCCCCATGTCATATCTGCTGGTATGCCAAGAGACTGCAGGCGCTGAAAGAGCCTCTCTCGTGGTACTGTGTCAAATGCCTTGCGGAAATCCACAAAGCAGCAATATAGCTTTCTCTTCCTCACCCTGGCCTGATCAATCATACATCTCAAAGTGAATACATGGTTAGTGGTAGAGAAAGCTCTCCTGAAGCCTGCCTGCCCTGATGAGCGTAAACCTGCTCGCTCAGCATATAAGCTAAGCTCTTGCTCCAGCACTGCACCATAGAGTTTGGCCAGCACGTGGCCAACCATAACCGTCCTGTAGTTTCTCGGATCGAGCATATCCCCTGTTTTGTGAATTGGCACAATGGTGTGCATCGTCCACTCCGCAGGCAAACCCTCTGCTAGTGCCCTGTTAAACAGGTGTGCAAGAAAAGGAGCTAAACAATCTACTGCATATATGAGATGCTCACTCTGCAGGCCCATATGGTCGGCGGCCCATCCATGCTGTAGGCGGCGGATAGCTTCCTGTACCATCGAGTGGGTAAAGAAGCTAGCTGTGGTAGGTCGAGGCTCCTGTGGCTGAGGTATAGGTGGCTGCTGTGGGGCATGGTATAGACCCTCTGCATATGTGTGCCATGTCTGTGGGTCTGCAATAGGTGCCGGGGTCCGGGGCTCTCTGAAGTGCCGCCATGAGACAGGGCTATCTCTACTCATGAAGAAATGAAAGATCTCTAGCTCCTGTATCTCTGCGAAGGCCCGCCTTTTGCGGCGAGTAAGTCTCCTCATCTCTCTCCTCGACTCCTGCTCTGTGATGGCTCCCAAGGCTCTCTGTATGCGGAGTTGTGAGTATAGGGCTCTGCACTCGTCATCATACCATCTGTTCTGGGGCATAGTCCCAGGTCTCGCAAGCTCTCCTGAGTGTACACGATGTGGGAAGCTCTGTAATGCAGCCGTGTGTAGGAGTGATGCCAGCTGGGCTGTAATGGTATCCATAGATGCCAGGGGATCCATGAGTAGGAGCCCATCCTCTACTCTGCCAGTGTATATGTCTGCCATGTCATGTGTGAAGTAGATGGTAGTGTGTGGCGTCGGTATGTGGGGGGCTGGTGATACTGGTGATCCGGCTAGTGAAAATGCCAAGTATGTATGATCTGCCCCAATAGGACGTGGTGGAATGGAGAATGAGGTGACAAGCTGTGATGCCTCCAAAGACCCCATAATGTAGTCTACCACCGTGCCTCCGGTCCGTGTATGACCCCCATGTGGGAAGCATGTCAGCCCTCCTGATCCCGGCCACTGTAGCATCCCATTATAAATAACGAGATGATGCCTGGCTCCCAACTCTAGTAAGTGGTCCCCATAATGTCCTCTATCTGGTCCAGTGTCCTCTGATGCCCGACTAGCCCCTATCTCCTCCGGATCCACAGGGTGGAGGATCTCCATGTCATCATAGTCATACACCTCACACTGTCTGCTTTGTGTGTGGGCATTGAAGTCGCCCGTAAGAAATACTTCCCCTAGTGTAGAATAATGCATAATCTCCTCTGACAGACAAGTGTATGGCGAGGCTCCTGTCTCCTCCTCCTGTGGCATGTCCTCTGTAATGACATAGGAGGATCCTGATGGAGAAAAGTAACATAGAGCTATGTATATAACCCTGTCCTGTGAGAGCTGTAAGCTGATCCACATGTATCTGGCCTCTGGATCCTGTGCTACCACTCTCAGTCTCCCATGTAGCTCCCGTCTGAATAGGACTGCTACCCCCCCCGACCCTCTCGAGGTACCCTGGAGTGTGGTCCTCCTGTATGCTGACTCCCACTGGAATCCCTCTACTCGAGGTAGCCCTCTCTATGGGCTCTGATGTGTCTCTGTCAGAAGTATGATGTCTCTCCCCACCATAACATGCTCCAGTCGTCCAGGCTGCACCCATAGAGAACCATTACATTTCCATAGTGCTATGTGTATCTCTGTCAGTGGCCTGGTCTGTGTCCCATAGGCCCCAAACCGCTAATCCATGGGCCGGCCATCAATGATGAACCGACCATCTCGATAGAAGGCCTTCTTGCCTTCTCTCCTCGCGTGTAAGACTCGTGGCATGCAAGTTCTCCTATGCTCAAGCTGCATCCTCGTGAGATCATCATCCAAGAAAATGGGAGCTCCCTCTAAACCCCGTAGTATGATCCTCTTCCTCATGAAGGTGACCCTCTCCGTCTCTCCTGCAAACTGTAGGATGAGGGCTCGTTTGCGTGTTGAGTCTTTCCCGGCTCTCCATGCTTTGGTGAAGGGGAGAGGGTGCTCTTCCTTGTAGCCGAGCTTCATGCATAGAAGCTGTCCATCTTTCTCGGGAGTGGAGTCGGGTGTCTCGGCTATACCTGTGACTCGAATGTTGAGGCGGCAGGCATGCCTCATCTTCTCCTCCTCAATGGTGGTGTGAATGATTTGGTGTTCTTCCCTTTGAGTCTCCTCCCTCACTTCTTTACGGATGTTTTTCTTCACCACCTCGACCCATCCTGACTGCTTGGCTTCGAGCTTTCCCTCCATGTCTTTTGTGATCTCCTTGGAGATCTCTTCTTTGATGGCGGTGAGAGTGTTGTCATTGATCTCCCCTTCTTCCTTCTCAGCATTCTTGATGGCTACCATTTCCACTTTCAATGCATTCACCTCCTCCTTGAGTGCCGTGTTCTCTTGTTCGAGGTTCGTGACCCGTGCTTCGAGAGCTATGATGTGCCTGTGTAGTTTGTTTTCCACCTCATTGAGGTTGGAATCGGATGTCTTCTTGTTCTCCTTGATTAGTGCCTTCATTGCCATCTCGAGGGCCTCGAGTTTCTCTTGGAGACTCGGGGCCATTCCTCCAGATCACTCTGCAGTCCTTCCCACAGGCAGGGAGGAGAGAGAGAGAGAGAGAGTTATGTTGCTGCCTTGGGGGCCTGAGCAAGGCTGGGTGGGTGGGTTGGTGGGTGGGTGGGGGAAGCGGTGGGTGGGGTCTTGGCAGACCAGATGCGAAATGGGGGAACTGGCGGGCAGAGGCGAACTGGACACCAGAGGCGACTGGGCAGACCAGATGCGAAATGGGGGAACTGGCGGGCAGAGGCGAACTGGACACCAGAGGCGAAATGGAGGCGACTGGGACACACCAGAGGCGAAATGGAGGCGACTGGGCAGACCAGATGCGAAATGGGGGAACTGGCGGGCAGAGGCGAACTGGACACCAGAGGCGAAATGGAGGCGATTGGGACACTACAAGAGGTGTCATGTGATGCCTCACTCTCATAGAGCATTCATCAGTTGCCTTTGTTGGAGAAGTCGAAGCAGCTACTACAGTGTGAGAGAGAGAGAGAGAGAGAGAGAGAGAGAGAGAGAGAGAGAGAGAGAGAGAGAGAGAGAGAGAGAGAGAGAGATATATATATATTAAGTGTCTACTAAAGACCCAATGGGCCTATGAGACCAAAGTGATACAATAATGTCCATGGCATATCTCATCATGGAATGGAAAATAAAACAGAAAGAAAACATAAACATAGCTACCTCACTAGGGTGATACAAAACGGTTTCAGCTCACAGCCACAAAGAGAGATGGAGATAGACATAGTACATGAATTTGTGAGTGAGAATCGGTGGACGTGGAGTCAACCATCCACATATATCCATCCATAATAATAATATGGAACTACAAAGCAATAGATAGAGTGTCCTTTCACACTGGATATCCAAGGGGGAAAACCACATGGGAAAAGGTGCCCTTGGTTAGGTCCTGTTCACACATAGCACTACCATCAGTGTGCGTTTGCCTTCAAAAAGGCCCCCTAATAGAAAGGACAAATGGGGTCCAACAACCAAGTGCCAAGTGTCCCTATAAATGAGGAAGGTGCTACTAAGGTTATAAACCATTCAAGTGAGTGCTAATAAGTGCCTTATGTCCTAGCACAATAACTCCCACTTACAAACACATAAATCCGGCCACAAACTCAACCTCTGAGCTAGCCAATGGGTAGAAGCATGTTCACGTCACACTCGGGAGAGTGTGCACGTTGACATTCATGGAGCAAGCCAAGGAGTTCGGATATGAGCCTCATTCTTTGGCTTTATCCTACTTGACTAGGACAAGTGAGATCTTCAAGGGCCAAGATGGGGAATATCTATGAAACCAATCCAATCCAATGAAAACAAATCCCGGAACACTCGGAGTACAGACAGACAGCACAAAACCAGAAACAAACTTTGAGACGCAACCAAAGAACCATAAACAATCACCAAAAGAACACAGCACTGAGCCCGAACGGCCAGCCCCCCATAGGAACTTATTTATTCAAAGACCAAGGTGCGGGTGCAATCCTGCACCGGTTTTCCACAAAGCTTCCTCAGCAAACACTTGGTCAGGGATCTAGGTACAAACAGCACCAAAAACAGTACAAATCAGCCTCGAAACAGCCCCAAAAACAGTGGCCAACTCCGAAAGAAGAGAGAGAAAGTGCTGCCCTGCTGTATGACCAGCTCTCAGAGAGGGAAAACTGCTGTACGGCCAGCCCTCAGAGAAGAGAAAGCGTGCGCTGCTGCCCTGCTGTACATCCAGCGTTGTAGGAGACAAAGAACACCAGTCATCTGCCGCTGCTATGTACAGCCAGCGCTCAGAAGAAGAAGGGAACAGGCTGCTACTGCACAGCCAGCGCTCAGAAAAGAGGAGCACGCTGCTGCTGCTGTACGGGCAGCGCTCAGAAGAAGAAGGAACAGGCTGCTGCTGTACAGCCAGCGCTCAGAAAAGAGAGAGGAGCATGCTGCTCGTAAAGAGATGGATGCCTTGAAGAAGAGGCTGCATCAGACCTTTGATATGAAGGATTTGGGTGATGCAAATGCGGATACTTCGGGACAGAAATCAGCATGTGTTGTATTTGTCTCAAAAGGAATAAATTGGCAAAGTTTTGCAGAGGTTCAATATGGAGGGGGGGAAGAAGACTAGTACTCCTTTGCCTCCATATGTGAAACTCAGTGCTATGGACAGCCCACAGTTGGATAGTGACAGGGCTGATATGGCCAAGATTCCGTATGCTTCAGCTTGTGGCAGTCTCATGTATGCCATGGTTGCTACCAGGCCGGACATTGCATTTGCAGTGGGAGTGGTTATTAGATACATGGCCAACCCTGGCAAGAAGCATTGGGAAGCAGTGAAAGGTGTCATGAGATACCTGAAGGGCACACAGGATATGTGCATCTGCTTTGGCAAACAGGATGCATTAGTGCATGGTTACACGGATTCGGATTATGCCGGTCATCCAGATAACCGGAAGTCTACTACCGGTTATGTGTTTACATTCACAGGAGGTGCTGTGTCATGGATATCCAGGATGCAGAAGTGCATTGCCTTATCTACTACAGAGGCCGAGTATATTGCAGCCACAGAGGCTTGCAAGGAGGCATTATGGCTATCTCGGTTAGTGGTTGATTTGGGTTATACAGGGGATATTCCATTGTTACATTGTGACAGTCAGAGTGCCATCCAGTTGGCAAAGAACCCTGTCTTTCATGCAAAGACGAAGCATGTGGATGTGAAGTATCACTTCATCAGAGAGGTGATAGAGGACAAGTTGATTCAGCTTGTTAAGATTCATACAGATGACAACCCGGCTGATCTGTTGACAAAGAGTTTGCCTCCAGAGCGGTTTGCTCATTGCAGACACTTGATGGGCATTGGATGAGGCCAGTTTCAGCCTTGTACATGCTGATTTTTTCTTTTCCTTCACTTAAGGGCACATTGCCTTTAAGTGGGAGGTTGTTGGGGTAAAGGCATTATGCCCACCCTTATAGTGTGTACAAGCCCATAAGTTTTATAGTACATAGTACACTTAGTACATTAAAAGTACTAAGTGCACAGTGTGCACTAGAGCAAATATACATGTGTGATAGGGGAGTCACACACTCATACTTTGTGAGTTGACTTATCCCCACATCTCTCTCTCTCTCTCTCTCTCTCTCTCTCTCTCTCTCTCTCCCTTCTTCTCTGTGTGTCTCCCACATGAAACCCTAACTGTTTCAGCTGAGCTTCTTTAGCTCCTTGATGATTGTAGCAGATTCACATGGGTTTATTTTCTTTTACAGAAGGACCAAGCTTTTGTTCGGCTCAAGGAGTGGCATGTGATGGTGGAGAAATAGTGTGGCTTGCAGATAAAGACTCTTAGGGCGGACAAAGGAGGAGAATTTTCTTCCAATGCATTCGTGCAGTTTTGTGTGGAACATGGCATCAAGCAAGAGCTGGCCAATACAGGTTCGCCGTCAGAGAATGGAGTAGTTGAGCGTAAGAACAAGACTCTGGTGGAGATGGCGAGGATGATGCTGGAGCATCGTGATCTTTGTCGTCCTCTTTGGGGAGGGACTGGCACATTTTTTGTTAGAAGTCATCTCCTGTCTATTTGTATACACCAGGGCCTCTGTTGTGGGTGTGCCCGCCCGTATATCATTTTTCCACACTCCCCGTATTTTTTCCCTATTTTTTCCATTTTTTTCTAGTGGCTGGAGGGCTGCCAGTTGATGCCAGGAGCACTTTGAAGCTGGCCGACTGCATCTGTATCAGTCGTGGGCTGTAGGAGTGCTGGCCGACTTGTTCTGTCCAGGCGTGGGGCATCTGTTGCTGGCCGACTGCTATTTTCAGCAGTCGTGGACATTTATCTCAGTCGTGGGCACCATCTGAGGCTGGCCGACTGCTCATGTGGGATTGTATATATTGCCCCTCATCCTCCTCCACTTTCTCATTCAGTATTTCCGGGATCTTGTGTATAGAGAAGAGTTTACATACATCTCTCTGTGTTTCTTGTGCTGATTATTTTCTGCAATCTACTTGCTCTTGTCTACCCAAGTTTGGATATCATTGCCGCTGCATATTCTGACATGGTATCAGAGCCCTAGGCTCTAGGAGATCTTGGGCGTTTTTCTGAGCAAGAGGGGGAGCAACAGGTTGCTGATCGGTGGACTGTTTCGGGCTGAACGGGAAGTGAAGGTGCAAGAGGAAGGCGGGCAAGGGGGCTGGACAGCCACTTGCATATTTTCTGATTTTCTGATTTTTCCCACCCACCCACCCTTTCAGGTTACTCTCCGAGATGGCGGATTTACTCGAGATGGCAGAGAAGCACGTGAAGATTCCGACTCTCCCCACGTTCCCAGTGGATCGGCAGTTGGACGGGTCCAATTATGGCATCTGGAAGGTCATGATGGAGTCAGTTGTGGAGTCATATGATCTTGCTGATTTTATTATCAAAGGGGCGCGAAGGCCGGAAGCTGAGGAAGGGGAGTTATTATCGACGAGGAAGGACCGAGAGGCACAGGCACAAATGTGGGACCGTGTCAACGCCAGGGTCCGGTCGTTTATATTCCTCAATTGCACACCACAGGTGATCAACCATGTGAAGCACATGACGCTGGCGAGAGGCATATGGGAGCACTTGGCTTCTTTGTACAACAGGGAGCGGATATCCTTGGAAGTGCTGATGCGGGTTATGAACCCTGCAAAGTCTTCGACGATGCGGGAACACATTAACAAGCTGCAGGCCCTTCAGCAGGAAGTCCTTCAAGCTGGGAAAGAGATATCGTCCGAAGATATGGCCATCACGTTACTTTCCCACTTGCCTGGTCAGTATTCCGCTTTCTATTCCTCGTTGATCACGAGTGGCAGGCTCAGCACCATTACTTGGGAGGAGCTTGTGCCAATGGTGTTGGACCAGGAGGAACGTTTCACGAACCCTCCTCACGGCGGAGGTTCGGAGGCCTTAATTGGCCAACGGTCGAAAGGCCGTAATACCAACAAGGGCAAAGGGAAGGCTTCACCGAAGAAGTCTTCCGAGAAGAAGCCTGATCCAGAACGAGAGAAGCTGAAGGCCGAAAGATCGTGTAATGATTGTGGCGAGAAAGGCCACTACTGGAGGAAGTGTCCTAAGCGGACAGGGAAGAGTGCTGATTCCTCAGCCTCAGCTGCGAAGACTCCGGCATTTGTGCACTTGGAGATGGTAGACTCCGATGATTCATCGTCTTCGAGTGAGGAGGCAGTTGGCTTCACCGCAAAGGATACTCGGGAATGGATTCTCGACAGTGGTGCTTCCAGGCACATGACTCCATCCCGTGACTTCTTCCTGGATCTGAAACGGCAGTCAGGTCGTATCTTTATTGGCGATAACTCCACTATTCCGATTCATAGTGAGGGCCAGATGGAGATCATTCCCGACGGCAAGGGGGGCAAGCATGCTTCCCGTGTTCTTTATGTCCCTGCTCTGGGCTTTCATCTTTTGTCAGTGCATGAGTATGCAAGACTGGCTTTCGGGTGGAATTTGAGGAGCATTCAGTTGCTCTAAGGGACCGTGAGACAGGCAAAGTTGTTTGGGAAGGCGGTGTGGAGAACGGCATCTACAAGCTCTCTGCACTCTCCTCACTGACAGGCTCTCAGGTCGGAGATTTGTGGCACTTTCGTTTTGGCCACTTAAATGTGGATGCTTTGCGGCGCGCCTCCCGGGACCAGATGGTGGTTGGCTTGCCAGATGTTGGTAGTAGGCAAGGACGCTGCAGTTCTTGCATACGTGGTAAGCAGCACAGGGAATCCTTTCCGAAGCAGGCTTCCAGGCGGGCTTCGAAACCATTGGAGTTGATTCACACTGACTTGTGTGGACCACAGCAGATACCATCCTTGGGAGGATCTCTCTACTTCATGCTGCTTGTTGATGATTGTACTAGATTCACGTGGGTCTACTTTCTTTCACAGAAGGACCAAGCTTTTGCTCGGTTCAAGGATTGGCACGTGATGGTGGAGAAAGAGTCTGGATTTCAGGTCAAGACTCTCAGGGCTGACAAAGGAGGGGAATTCTCCTCGACTGTATTCTTTCGGTTTTGTGCAGATCATGGCATCAAGAGGGAATTGGCCAATACCGGATCGCCTTCGGAGAATGGAGTTGTTGAACGTAAGAACAGGACTGTGGTGGAGATGGCGAGGACTATGCTGGAGCATCGTGATCTTCCTCGTCCACTTTGGGGTGAGGCTGTGGCAACAGCTGTCCATACCATTAACCGCTCTCCGACGACTTCTGTACCCCATATGACTCCATTTGAGGCATATTTTGGCAGGAAACCCGATGTCTCGCACTTCCGTGTCTTTGGGAGTGACGCGTATGTACATATCCCGAAGAAGCAGAGGGGGAAGCTTGACTCCAAGTCCCGCAAGCTGGTATTTGTGGGGTATAACTCTCTTTCCAAGGGATACAGGTTGTATGATCCAGAGAGGAACGAGATTGTTGTCAGCCGGGATGTGGTCTTTGACGAGCATGTTCCAGCATCCACTGTCGAGGAGCCGCCACTTCTTGGAGATCCAGAGTCTGATGATGATTCCCAGTCTACCACTCCAGTTGATCCACCTCAGTCATCACAGGAGGTTGAGCCCGCAGCTGGAGTTGAGCCCCCGCGATCACAGGAGGCTCCACGATCTGTTCGAGTACCTAGGTGGTTGTTAGACACCCTTCGGGAGTCAGGTGTCACGGAGCTACCCTCCGAGTGGACCACACAGGACGGCCCTTGAAGATCACATCGAGTTCGAGATAAAAGCAACACGGCGGAGCTTCTTCAGGTGAACTATGCTCTTATGTCTCGTATCATGCGAGATAAAGAGCCCACTTCCGTAAAGGAAGCCCTTTCACAGGATACTTGGAGGGAAGCCATGCAGGTGGAACTTGACGCCATCGAGAAGAACAACACTTGGGAGTTGGTATCGAGGCCGTCGAAGCGGTCAGTCATTGGTGTCAAATGGGTCTTTAAGACCAAGTACGCGGCTGATGGGTCGGTGGACAAACACAAAGCCAGGCTCGTGGCTAAGGGTTATGCTCAGCGGGCGGCCAGGCATCGACTACGAGGATACCTTTGCACCGACAGCGCGGATGACCACGATTCGGACCGTTCTTGCCCTTGCTTCTTCTCAGAGGTGGCCCGTGTACCAGATGGATGTAAAATCGGCATTCCTTAATGGTGACCTGCAGGAGGAGGTGTACGTTGAGCAGCCTCCAGGCTTTATTGTTCCAGGATCGGAAGGGATGGTTAACAGGTTACGTAATCCTTGTATGGTCTTAAGCAGGCTCCGCGGGCTTGGAATCAGAAGATTGATTCCTTCTTTATTCGGATTGGATTTCAGAGATCGGTTGCAGATCCGAACCTGTATCTCTTTCGGGAACGCGGCATGGTCACACTCATCATCCTTTATGTGGATGATCTCATTCTCACCGGCGGTCATGTGGAGCACATTGGAGTGACGAAGGCTGCCTTGTCAAAGGAGTTTGAGATGACCGACTTAGGCTTACTCCACTTCTTCTTGGGATTGGAGATCTGGCAGACCCAGAGGGGGTTTTTCGTCTCTCAGCAGCGGTATGTTCATGAGTTGCTTGAGGCCTTTGGGATGGAGAACTGCAAGCCTATTACTTCGCTGATGGACCCGAACACAAAGTTAACCGTTACAGATCCTTGTGAGCCAGTTGATGCCTCGCAGTACCGGAAGTTGGTTGGTTCATTGATCCGGTTGCTGAACACCAGATTGGACTTGAGCTTCTCCGTGGGGCTGTTGAGCTCTTTTATGCAGACGCCATTGAAGACTCATTGGGACGCAGGATTGAGGATCTTGCGGTATCTGCAGAGTACGAAGGATCTGGGACTCTTTTACACAGGAGGGAATGGAGTCAAGCTCCAAGGTTGGAGTGACTCAGATTGGGGAGAAGATCCAGACACGAGGAGATCTACTTCAGGATACACTTTTACCCTCGGCTCAGGAGCGGTTTCTTGGAGCAGCAAGAAGCAGCCAACTATTGCCCTTTCTTCGACAGAGGCAGAGTATCGGGCTGCTTGTGGTGCTGCTTGTGAGGTTGTATGGCTGCGGAGGCTGCTAGGCGAGATGGGGTTTCCACAGAGGGAGCCCACAGTCATCCAGTGTGATAACCAGAGTTGTATAGCTATTGCTCGGAACCCAGTTTTCCATGCCCGGACCAAGCATATAGAGATACAGTATCACTTTGTTCGTGAGAAGATCTTGGCGGGTGACCTCTTGCTACTTTATTGTTCGACGGAGGACAATGCGGCGGACCTCTTCACGAAGTCTCTACCTCAGGCTACGCTCAGGCGGCACTCCAGCTCCCTGGAGTTGGTTACACAGCCAGGAGCTGAGAGGGGGTGTTAGAAGTCATCTCCTGTCTATTTGTATACACCAGGGCCTCTGTTGTGGGTGTGCCCGCCCGTATATCATTTTTCCACACTCCCCGTATTTTTTCCCTATTTTTCCCATTTTTTTCTAGTGGCTGGAGGGCTGCCAGTTGATGCCAGGAGCACTCTGAAGCTGGCCGACTGCATCTGTATCAGTCGTGGGCTGTAGGAGTGCTGGCCGACTTGTTCTGTCCAGGCTATTTTCAGCAGTCGTGGACATTTATCTCAGTCGTGGGCACCATCTGAGGCTGGCCGACTGCTCATGTGGGATTGTATATATTGCCCCTCATCCTCCTCCACTTTCTCATTCAGTATTTCCGAGATCTTGTGTATAGAGAAGAGTTTACACACATCTCTCTGTGTTTCTTGTGCTGATTATTTTCTGCAGTCTACTTGCTCTTGTCTACCCAAGTTTGGATATCATTTCCGCTGCATATTCCGACATTTTTTTCATCATTACCTTGCATTTTTAATTTAAAAAAATTGTGATATTTTATCTCTCCTCCTTCAAACTGGATCAAAAAGTGAGCCAAACTGGTCCAAAACTTGTCTAAAATGGATGAAACTGAAGCTGGAAGCCTCTAGATCCCAGTCGGACTTGATTAGTGGCCTCCCTCATCTTTAAATAGACTCTCATTCCTTTGTATTTTCATCTTTGAGTAATTACATGCCAGTATTATCTTCATTTTAGTGTAATTCTATTATTCCTCTATTTTGCCTCTACTTTTGGAAGCTTTGGAGCTTCACAATTCTCCATCCTCTCTTTGAGATTACCCTCCCCAACTTAGTGGCCAAAGCTTGCACGGTTGTCCATACCCTCAACTGTTCTCCGACGACTTCAGTACCGAATCTTTGAGGCGTATTTTGGCAGGAAACCAGATGTCTCCCATTTCCGTGTGTTTGGGAGTGATGCATATGTTCACATTCGAAAGAAGCAGAGGGGGAAGTTCGACTCAAAGTCCCAAAAGCTTGTCTTTGTGGGATATAACTCTCTCCAAGGGATACAGGTTGTATGATCCAGAGAGGAACGGGGTTGTCGTCAGCAGGGATGTGGTTTGTGATGAGCATGTTCCGGTTTCCACTGTTGATGAGCTGCCACTTCTTGGAGACCCAGATGATTCTGATGATGATTCCCAATCGATTATTCCAGTTGGACAGCCTCAGTCAGTTGAGGAGGTTGAGTCCACAGCTGGAGATGAGCCCCCGCAACAGGAGGAGGCTCCGCGTTATGTTCGAGTACCCAGGTGGTTGGTAGACACCCTTTGGGAGTTAGGTTGATTTCTTCTTTCTACGGACCGGATTTTAGAGATCGGTGCAGATCCCAACCTATATCTCTTTCGGGAACGCGGCATGGTCACGTTGATCATCCTTTATGTGGATGACCTCATTCTCACCGGCGGTCATATGGAGCACATTGCAGTGACGAAGGCTGCCTTGTCAAAGGAGTTTGAGATGACTGATTTAGGCTTACTCCACTTCTTCTTGGGATTGGAGATCTGGCAGATCCAGAGGGGGTTCTTTGTCTCTTAGCAGCGGTATGTCCATGAGTTGCTTGAGGCCGTCCAGTGGCAAAACCATCTTTGATTGTTTGCCACCCCTCTAACGCTTCAACGCCAGCCTATCACGTCACCAATGGACCCGAACACAAAACTTACAGTGAATGATCCTTGTGAGCCAGTTGATGCCTCTTTGTACTGAAAGCTAGTTGGTTCATTGATCTGGTTGCTAAACACCAGATTGGACTTGAGCTTTCTTGTGGGGCTATTGAGCTCATTTATGTAGATGCCGTTGAAGCCTCATTGGGACGCAGGATTGCAGATCTTGCGGTATTTGCAGGGTACGAAGGATCTTGGACTCTTCTACACTACTGGAGGTGAAATGAAGGAACGAGTTCGACCCCAAGGTTGGAGCGACTTAGATTGGGGAGGAGACCCAGACACGAGGAGATCTACATCAGGCTACAGTCTTACCCTCTTGGCTCAGGAGCTGTTTCATGGAGCAGCAAGAGACAACCAACTATTGCCTTGTCGTCAACAGAGGCAGAGTACCGGGCTGCTTGTGGTGCTAGGTTGTGTGGCTGCGGAGGTTGCTTGGCGAGATTGGGTTTCCATAGAAGGAGCCCACGATAATCCAGTGCGATAACTAGAGCTGTATCGCTATTGCTCGGAACCCGGTCTTCCATGCCCGGACCAAGCACATAGAGATACAATATCACTTTGTTCGTGAGAAGATCTTGGCTGGTGACATCTTGCTTCTTTATTGTTCGACGGAGGACAATGCGGCGGACCTCTTTACGAAGTCTCTACCTCAGGCTATGCTCCGGTGGCACTCCAGCTCAATGGGGTTGGTTCCACATCCAGGAGCTGAGAGGGGGTGTTAGCAGTCATCTCCTTGTCTGTACACTATGTTAGGGCCTTTGTTGTGGGTGTGCCCGCCCGTATTTGGTGTCTTCCCATTTTTCCTCACTCTCCATATTTTTTCCCATTTATTTGGAGCTGTGTATGGGCTGTCGGCTGCCCCTAGGTGCTGGCTGACTGTATCTCAAATTTTCTTATTTTTTAAAATTACTTCTTCTTTGTCCTTTTTCACTAGAGGGCAGCACGGGCTGCGGATTCCCTCTAGTGAAAAATCTTCTCTTTTATTACTCCCTTGAAGCTTAAGGTTTAAGCTTTGAAGCCTTAAAGCTTCATAATGATATTATAAGCTTTATTTTTGTAATGATATTATAAGCTTTATTTTTGTAAAGCTTATAACTTTAAGGAGGAACCTTAAGCTTTGAAGCCTTAAAGCTTCCTAATGATAAATGCCTGTTTTCAAGCTAAACCCAAGGGCTCCCACTAAACAAAACTAGATAACCTCATCTTGCAACCACCCAATGCCTAAAGTGTCAACAAGTGAAAGTTGAGCATGTAAAGGAACCAGGATCTATGTTATTATTATATGTGCCAGAGATGAAGTGAAAATGTATATCAATAGACTTTTGAGTGTGTTTGAAAATGATCATTGATTATTTTTCAAAATCAATGGTGCAATAGCTACTATAGTTCGAGACGGCGTGAGAACTCCCATATCTGGTAGAATCTTCCTCAACCATACTGCCTCACAAGCAACAAAACCAGTAGCCTTGTACTCTGCTTCTCTGTTGATACCCGACCACCCTTTCAGTGCTGGCCGACTAGATTTTCTCTTGCCGACTGACCTTTTTACTGGTCGTGAGCAGTCAGGCTGCTGTCGGCCTATTTTGGGCTGGTCGACCAGCAGCCAGGGGCCATATAAATGGCCCGTTGCCCTCACACTCCTTCATTGTGTATTTCCGGGATTTATTGGTGTATATAGCAGAGTTACACAAGCTTCTCTCTCTTTCATCTATGTATTGCTCTCTACAGCGGTTGTCTTCATTTCCACTGTGCATTCTGACATCGGCCAGTCTACTAGCAATTCCCAAGGGCTATTTAAGGCAACTTGGCTCATCATTTTAGATCACAGTCCAGCCAAGGACTAGGTCAATAGACTAGGTATTTCTGCCTTTTCGACGACAGCCTATGGCTGTAGGACTTGTACTACCTTCTTGTACATAATGAATATATAGAATACTCAGCTATCTCTCTGTCTCTTCTCTCTCTTCTGCTTGCATTTTGCATCAGCATGTTCCAAGATGGTGTTTAGGGCTGAAACAAGACTCCTAGAGCTTCCGCATGCGACACCTCTAATGCCTTAGAAAGGCGATAGGGGAACTTACTAGGAGGCTTTGTCCCAAGGACCGACTCAATGTGATGATCCTCAAGACGAGAGGGTGGGAGCTGTGGTGGGAGATCGTCCCTCAACATGATGTCTTGGAACTTTGGAAGGAGACCTGCCAGCTTTCTTTCTAAGGGGGTTGCTGGTTGAACAACAGATTGTTGGGCGTGGACATTATGCAACGCACACTCAGCTCCTTTTTCGAGAGCTCTTTGGGCCTATACATGTGAAATGAGAGGGATTCCTTGGATGCTCCTATCCCCACGGATTATGATGGGCTCAGGTAAACCGTCAACAATTGTGAAGGTGTCGTGTTGCCAATCAAGAATGGGCGCATGCTCTCGGAACCAATGGATGCCGAGAATCATGTCACAACCGAGAAGTGGTGAGACTATGAAATCTCGCTTGAGCGTGGTCTTTTGAATATTGAACTCAAACTATTGAGCTTTATGAGTGATATGTATGCGGAGACTAGGTGTAGACCCATCCATGACTAACTTATGAGACAGTAATGTGCAACTCATTGTCTTAGCCAACTGCGGAGAGATGGTGTCTTCCGAGCTGCCCATGTCAAATAGGACAATGAATTGTTGTCCCTTGGCTGTGCCTTAAGCACGGATGAGAGCTTTCGTGTGCCCTTCAGTATCGCCCTCCTGCTTATCATCAAATATCATTGGGGGTACTAGATTCAAAGAGGGTAACAACTGTACGACATTCGTGTTTGAAGGAGGAGGGATGGATGTAATGTCAGGAGTGGCCACTGTAGAGGAGGATGATTTGGAGGCTTTAGAAGCCTGTAACTTAATGCAATCCCTCTTACCATGGCCTACTTGATGACATAAAAAACGACAATTCTCTGTCCGGTACTGCTTTTGCTCCTCTGGTTGGACATAACCTCTGGTAATTCTCTCTTTGGCCTTTTCCTCTCAGACATCTTTTTAGGCTTAGCCTCTGTGGTTTTCTTGGTGCTTGAGGTGTTCTAAGACTTATCGTCCTTACTGTTTTTATTGTTATGAGTATCCTAAGCAACTGGAATGAAGATTGTTGTTGCTGTTGGGGTTTGTGACTGGTTTGGACACGCTTAGGCTTACCTTTGTTCAGCATCATCTCTTGATTTTGTGTGAGAGTCAAAGCTCGGTCATAAGATTGAGGCTCGAAATTGCGAACGGAAAACCTGCTCTTTGTATCTAATCCCTTGAGAAACTGTTTCAACTTATCATCTTCCGTCTTCCCCAATTGTTGTGCCATGGTGATGACCTTATTGGAATAAGTCAACACGTGCGACCCCTTCTGGGAGAGTTTATAAAACTCATCCTCCAAATTGGTCATGTACTGGGGTGGAAGGAATCTTGCTTTGAGGTTCTACACAAAAGTCTCCCATACGTAATGGGTCGTGCTTGTGGTTAGGTCTGTGTGCAAACCTAACCAATGTTGCCACCAAGTAACGGCTTCTCCCGTGAGACGTGGAGCCGGCAGTAGATGGACTTTGTCTTGTCGATTTGGAACTTTAGCTAAAGGGAAATATGCAACAAATTGATGAATAAACTGTGTAACTATAGAATGATCACACTTACCATCATACTTATTGAAGTTCGGTTGAGGTCGTATGACGGTGGTTGATGGAGTGGATGAGGTGCTAGGACGAGGTGCCATTTTGGGAAGCGTTGATAAGACTGGTCTAAAAGGTTGCTATCAATTGCTGATGTTGAAGTTGCATGGCTTTCCGATCTAGATTATATTGGTATTCTGCCACGCTGCGCGTTCTGCCCTGGCGTTGGTCTTCGACGTCCCTGCGTTTGGTATCCCCTATTTGTCACGCCTCAAGTTTTAATCTTCTTTGTTGATCCATGAGAAGAAGCATATGCTGAAAACTTTGGGGGACCTTGCTCCATGATCTATTCGTTAGGTTGCTCTTTAGGTTGTTCTTCTTTTTTTTCTTTTGCTTCTTGTAGCTGTAGCTTGAGTAACATGTTTTGTTCCATTAGCTCTTAAAGGATTATCGTTGCACTTTGCGGAAGCGTTTCTTTTTTTCTTGCGTGTTCGGGGACACTTTCTCTTCAGGGACACTTTCTTCTGGAGTGGGGTCTTCGTGGACACTTTCTTTTGCAGCGACACCTTCTTGGTAACTTCTTTCTTCTTCTCTTGACATGATGAATGGCCCAGTGGTTTTCCTTGACCTCAGTTTTACCATTCATGGTTTTGCTCACTTAGGTAGTCAAATTGGGTCACAACCAGCTCTGATACCAATGTAACATGCAACTGGCGAGATTGTGTAACGCACGCGGCACAACAAGACCACCTTTATACCTTTATGAAGTGAGTATGAAGCAATCTTTTATACACAAGAGGTACAGCTGGAGAGAGAGAGAGAGAGAGAAAGAAAGAAAGAAAGCTGTATTAACGTCTACTAGAGGCCGAACTCGACCTATGAGACAAATCAATGTACAACTATCAATGTCTTCTGGATGCCCAGGAAAAAAAAGGGACAAAATGAACATGAAATAAACTATGAAAGTACTGAGCTAGTGGGGGGGTGTGATGGATGGAGCACTATTGCTAGAGGCTCAGTATGCAACCTATATGCGTAGGGTATACAAGAATGCAATGCAGATCTGTCTAGCTCCAACCAGTACCATAATGGGGGTGTAATATGTAATATGTAATAGGCGATGGTGAGGCAAAAATACCTCGAAGCATGATCTCCGAGTGTGAGTGTAAGTGAGCTAGCCGCTCCTGGATATGGTGCTGATGTTGCGCCCGTATCTTTGTGATCTCCCTCTGATGTAGTCTGGGACTCTGGTAGCTTGGTGCTCTCGGTCTCCGTCTGGCTTGGAGGTCCGCAGCGCGCTAAAGTGTAACCCCCTCCTGTGTCAGGGTAGGCACTGGGATAGATATCTGGAAGAAATCAGTGAGTTGGAGCTGTCGCCCATCTCTCCCTGTGGTATGAGTCCGTAGCAGTGTCTCTCTGTGGCGCTGTCTCTCTAGCAAGAACTGGCCAAATCTGCGCTGGTCTGTGGACTCCATGATCTGGTGGAGTGAGGGATGTCCATTGAAGATGGAGGTGTATCTCTCTCTAATGACACTATATGCTCTCTCAACCTCCTCTTGGCATAGTCTGCATATCCTCTCTGCTTTGGGGATCCGTGCTGCCCTACCTGGTGTGATGACACTCTGAGCTCGCCAATCGCCACTCGGGCACTGTGAGGCATGTACACATCCATGTATCTAGGTCTCTGTATGAATCCATCCGCTGAGATACGCATAAACTGATCTCTGTAGTATACCATCTTCGGCGGTAGAGGCTTACTTGGTGTAATCCAAGTCTCTTGAGTGTATCGCTGCCATAAATCCTGTCGAAGGACTCTGTTCCTCTCACTGTGAGAGAGCTGGATGTGTGGTGCATGTATATCATACTGGAAAGGTGGCAGGTGATCTCTGTCGAGACCATGTTGAGTGAGCCACTGTATCATCTGTGAATACCATGATCTCCTATCTCCACTCTCTGCGAGCTGCTTGGACACCTCAAAAGCTCTATGTGAGAGTCGATCTGATGGTATATCTCTGATCCTTTGTATGAAGCAGATCGTTTGGAAGAGGGCCTCTACTAGCATAGGAGGTGTAGCAAACTCCGTCCGGACAATGTCATGTGGGACGGAGGGTTTGCTGCGGATCATTCGTGAGAGCATGAGAATCTGAGGCCTCTCTATCTGAGACCATGTGGAGGTGGCGAGCCCAGGTGCCCATACTGCTGCATCATACATCAAAGCAAGGGTGACTAGTGTGTCAAACAACCACCCCTTTGTGCGGGGCTCCTGGAAGTGTGCCTGGTGACACTGTCTCTCTAGCATGGCCAGAGCTGCATACCCTCGTGTGAGTCTATCCTTGGCTGCCTGTGCCATAGTAAATCTTCCTGGCGGAGTCGCAAATGTAATCCCCAGGTACACATATGAGTCTACCACCTCTACCTGTCCTCCTGCTAGTGTGAAGATGGCCTGTCGTCCGAACCGGCCGTGAGGTGTGGAAAATCATGGCCTTGGTTTTCCCAAGGTTCACTGTAAGCCCCCTCTGTGTGCAGAAGTCATCGAGTGCATGGAGATCGTGCTGTAGTCCCATCTGCGACTCAGAGACAAGAATAATATCATCTGCATATAGCATAGTGTGGACTGTGGTACCTAGGATGTCGCAGCACTATAATCTCTTCTCCCGCGCCCTAGCCTGGTCAATCAGACATCTCAGAGTGAATATATGGTCAATAGTGGAGAAAGCTCGTCGAAATCCAGCCTGCCCTGGTGCTCGCAGTCCCTCCTTCTCTGCATATGAGCTCAACTCTGCCTCGAGCAGCACTGTGCCATAAGTTTGTTGGCCAATGTACGACCAATCATGATAGTCCTGTAGTTGCTGGGGTCTAGCATGTCTCCCGCTTTGTGGAGAGGCACGATGGTGTGCATAGTCCACTCAGCTGGTAGGCCCTCCACTAGTGCCCTATTAAAGAGGTGAGCAACAAAGGGTCCCAGTGTGTCAACTGCATAAATAAGATGCTCACTCTGTATACCTATGTGGTTAGTCGATCTCCCATGCTGTAACCGACGGATAGCTCTCTCTACCATCGAGGCGGTAAAGAAAGTAGAGGTGGTAGGGCGGGACTCCCGTGGCTGTGGTATGGGCGACTGCTGAGGGATATGGTAGAGGCTCTTTGCATATGTGTCTATGTGTGTGGATCCTCAATCGGGGTACGAGGGCAAGGCTCTCTCATCCTGTGCCATGCAGTGGCTGCATCTCTGCTCATGAGTAGGTGGTATATATCCCAGTACTGTGCCTCCTCATATGCATGCCTCTTACGGTGTGTGAGGGTCTTCATCTGTCGGCTCGCTTGTCTCTGTGTAATGGTCCCCAGTGCTCTCTGGGCACGGAGGTGTCTATATAGCTCTCTGCACTCATCATCCTACCACTGATTTTGGGGCATGCTCCCAGATCTATCTGTGTGTGCAATGCGTGTATGATGGGGGAAGCTGTGGGTGGCGGCCATATGTAGTAGAGATGATAGCTGGGTGGTGAGTGTGTCTAGAGGTGACAGGGGATCCATCTCGAGTAGCCCGTCATATACATGATGCTCATATATGTCTGCCAAGTCATGGGTGAAGTAGAAAGGTGTATGCGATGCCTGTGTGGGCTGTGTGGGTGTTGGTGTGGAGCTCGCCAGTGACAGTAAGAGGTACGTGTGATCCGCACCAATAGGACAGGGGGGGATGGTGAAAGATGTCACTGCATGTGTGGTCTCCATGGACCCCATGATGTAGGTCCCCCCCCCCCCCCCCCTCCGCGGGATTGTGGAAAGCATGTCAGTGCTCTTGAATCCTGCCACTGTCTCATCCCGTTATAAATAACGAGATGGTGTCGCGGTCCTAGCCCAAGTAAGTGATGACCATATCTGGTATTATCTGGCCCCATGTCCTCTGACACCTTGCACGCTCCCGTGTCCTCCACCTCTAGTGTGTGCATCACCTCGGGGTGCTCGAAATCATAAATGTCGCACTGTCGGCTCTGTGTCCGTGCATTGAAGTCCCCCATAAGGAGGACTTCCCCCCAGGTTGGAGTACTGTACGATCTCATCTGAAAGGGTTGCATATGGTGACTCTCCCAATGGCCCTGTGTCCTCCTCCTCCCCTCTACTCTCCTCCTCTGCTCTCAAGGCATATCTCGATCCTCTAGGAGAGAAGTAGCATAGAGCAATGTATAACACCCTGTCTGCCGAGAGCTGCAGTCTGATCCACATGTATCTAGAGAGAGAGAGAGAGAGAGAGAGAGAGAACACCAGACTGGGTCCCAATTCACCCACTGAAAGCCCCCCTTCCCCCACTAGCCCCCCCCCCCCCCCCCCCCCCCCCCAACCCGTTGCAAGCAGGAGTATTTGCTTATATTACTTTGGAGAACTGTTACAGTGCAGAGAACTTAGACTTTGATTGATAGAGACTGCCAAACGCAAGGACGTTGTAGACCAGACGTTTCTTGAACCATCAAGTGGAGCCAACTTTGAAGCCACTTTGGAAAGCCTTATGCACACCCAAATCGGCTGAGGGAGATGCACTACTGAAGGCTGACTGCTGAAGCAAACTTTGGGGCTGCCTTTGGACTGCTTGCTTGGCTGTGAATTATGCTTGCAAAGACCAAAGTCTTCAAGCACACATATCTGCATCGTGTTCTCTAAGAGAAAACTGATTTTATGCAGGGCTGCTTATATAGTTCTTTAGGCTGCTGGTTGGTGGAGGAAAACAGCTGTCTGCCTGTTTTTAATGCCCTTGACCTGCTGTAATTAGTAATAAATGCTGCTTAATTGGCTTGGCTAGCAACTAATGCTGGCCTACTAGTATTTGTTGCTGGCCGACTGCTATAAATGCTGAAAAATGTGTAACATCCTCCATGATGGCTTGACAAAGGACTAGGCTGCCATATGCTGCCTAGCATGAAATGCTAAGGCATATAACATGCCCATGGGCTGTCCAATGCATCCATGTCATTAAATGCTCTAACATGCTTTGTGTATGCATCTAAAGGATTGACTTTTACCATGCCTAACCTCAGATGACCTAAATGCTTGTTCTCCAAGTGGGTTAAGGGACTCCCTGACATCTAAGGTTGGGAGACTGACCGATGTAGCTCGTGCCTGACATATCCCGGATTGGGGCTCACAATGGGGCCACGGCATATGACAATTAATTCTAAAAGGGGTACTAAACATTTGTATAAGTACAGCATTGTTGATGAGCCAATGTGTCACAGTGCACCTCAGTGCATGGTGCATGTGACACATGGGAACTAGTTGACTTGCCTCTAGGCAAGAATGTGATTAGTACAAAAGCAAAGGGAAACAAGATGGATCCATTGATAGGTACAAGGCAAGGTTCGTTGCTAAAGGCTATCCCTAAGGGAAGGGGATAGACTATGATGAAACCTTTGCCCCAACTTCAAAAATGACAACCATTCGCATAGTCATTGCATTGGAAGCTCACCATGGTTGAAGTATGCATCAATTGGATATAAAGACCGCATTTTTGAATGGGGATCTTTTGGAAGAGGTGTATATACAACAACCTCTAGTCTTTGTGGTTGAGGATGAAAGCAAGTTGTGCCTTTTAAAGAAGGCACTCTATGGTCTCAAACAAGCTCCTCGAGCTTGGTATGAGAAGATTCATGTACATTTGGCCAGCCAGGGTTCCAGAATAGTCCCACTGAGAGTACTCTTTATGTGTAGAGAGATGGTTCAAACATTGTGATAGTCATCCTAAATGTGGATGACTTGATCTTGACAAGGAACAATGAGATGAAAATTTCAGCTTTCAAAGTTGAATTACAGAAGGCATTTTAAATGTCACTCTATGGTCTCAAACAAGCTCCTCGAGCTTGGTATGAGAAGATTCATGTACATTTGGCCAGCCAGGGGTTCCAGAATAGTCCCACTGAGAGTACTCTTTATGTGTAGAGAGATGGTTCAAACATTGTGATAGTCATCCTAAATGTGGATGACTTGATCTTGACAAGGAACAATGAGATGAAAATTTCAGCTTTCAAAGCTGAATTACAGAAGGCATTTGAAATGTCACATCTTGGTTGTTTACATTTCTATTTGGGCATACAGTTTATGTAGAAGGATGGTGGCATTGTTATGTCTCAATCAAAGTATGTTGGGGGGGCTTTTAAAAAGGTTTTGCATGGAGGATTGCAAACCTATAGCCACACTGGTTGAGACAGATGTAAAGCTCAGTAGCTTTGATGTAGGTGAGCCTTTTGATGCTACCATGTATAGCGAGGCTGTGGGATGCCTTGTATACTTATGTTCGACATGGCTTGATATAGCTTATGGTGTGGAGTGCTGAGATTTGCATTTTTGCGGCGTACTTTGTTGCTGTGGATATGGCTCCCCCCCTGTATGAACAAGGAGGACAATGGGGGTGTCAGAATATTGTGCATCTCATTGATTTGGGAACTGGACCTTTTATTTGGCATTTATGTATTTTTCTCATTTTATGAGTCGTGGGCTGCTGTCGGCCACTTCATGAGCAGTCAGCCAGCTACAAGGCCTTCCTATATAAAGGGCCTCCCTCATCACTTGTTGCGGCGTACTTTGTTGCTGTGGATATGGCTCCCCCCCTGTATGAACAAGGAGGACAACAGGGGTGTTAGAATATTGTGCATCTCATTGATTTGGGAACTGGACCTTTTATTTGGCATTTGCAATTTTATAGCTGAGATAATTTGTCCTGTTGTGATAAACTGGTTATTCAATCTTGTGACTAAATAAGCAATGGAAATTTGATCGTGCGTGTAAAGATATATTTTCAGGCTAAGTCAATTTACTTGACTTGTTGGCCATGTTTTGAGGGCAATGTATTTTTGTGTCTTGGAAAGATTATTGAATTGGCAGGTGTTCAAGTGCCAAAGAGGTTGGTGCAACAACTTCAACAAGAGAGAAAGAAGGGCAAAACAAGCGTGGAAAGGCAGATTACTCCTATCAGAAAGACTCACAAAATTCTTCGGGTAAATGACAGCAACATTCTTGTGGCGTCCCCCCTCTCTCCTCTCTCATCTCCCATCTTGTTTTTCCCTTTGTCTGACTTATCCTTTTCCTTATAACTTTTGTCTGACGGTTCGTATTTTTTGGTGTGCAAAAGAACGATCTTTCAATGTGATTCTTCTCAAGCTAGACATATTTATTGAATTACTTTGATTTTTTGTCACAGAAGTGAAGGGAAAGGAGAGAGAGAAAAATAAAGTTCCATTATGTTTATGAGACCAAAAGTTATATAAATCATGGAAAAACGTAAAAAACCAACTAGAATTGATACAATGATACAATGTGATGGGATCAATGTGCATCCTTGGCATCCGTGGCTACGTTATCACCTAATCATCTTTACTTTTTATCTTCTTAGTCCTTTAGATTATGTTCTGAAACTTTTTGAGATTTCAAGGTCATTGCAGGAAAGGCAAGTGGTAAGAAGTTGCTATCTGTTGCAGACATTGGTGTGCGACCAATGATGGAAGTTGTTCGTGGGGCAGTTTTTGACATATTGCAGGTGTTTTCAAAACACTCTTTTGTATTGTTCTTTTTTTTTTTTTTTGATTTCATTCATTCAATTGAAGAACCCCCTACAATATTTCATGGACAGTTTTTCCAGATAAAGTTTTCACATAACGGGAGTTTGTTTCTGTAATTTCAGGCAAGGCTTCAAGGTTTCGGAAGCTTTTCATCAGGCGGCAGATGGCTGGATTTGTACAGTGGCACGGGCTCAGTTGGAATTGAAGCTCTAAGCAGGGGATGCACTTCAGTAATGTCTTTTCTTTCTTTCTTTTGTTGTTGCATTTGGTACTAGCCAGGCACCTTGTAGTAGTTCTTAGGCTTTAATCTTGGTTCATCACAGACCATAGAGTGAATAACTCTTTGTGAACAATAATAACCCAAGTCTCACTTACATCTGCCTCCGAAATTAGGTTTCATACCTGTCTAACAAAGCCACATAGCTAGGTATCCATTAACCAACTCAACTGAAGCTGCTATTCCTCGAGACTATCACCGAGGAAACAAGATGAAACCAGAACCTACTCAGGCTCTTGAGGAACACAACAATCTCTCAATCCCCCAACTCCTCAGGAAGTTGGAAAATCTCAAATCACTGAGACAACTATCTGCTAGCTACAACATAATAACTCATACCTAGGGAATAACTTCCCAACCTTCCCTGATTGTAACGTCTCAGAACTCTTGGATACTCTCAAACACACCAGCATTCCAATGGGTAACTCCCTCAGGGAATGCCTCCTATTAGAATATATCCTGAGAACTCTTGGGTACTCTCAAACAAACCAACATTCCAATGGGTAACTCCTATCCTGAGCACTATCCCTCAGTGAATGCCTCCTATCAAAATATAACCGTGCTCTATCCTGAGTAGTCCTGATAGCATCCGATGCACTGAATAGCTATCCTTAAGTCCCATAGTTAATGGAGATGCAAGTTGAAAACCATACATTAGCATACTTAGACTGTAATCAGTATCCGAATGATGGTACAACATAGACAAAACCGATCATAGGGATGCACGTCTCCCAGTTAGATGGTCCCCTGGAGACGTATGCATAAAGCATATCCTCCAAAACCTGACGCATCCTCTTGTTTGCCCAACAAACTGAGGATGATCAATAAATACTTTCCTTTTCGAGATTCATATAACTATCAGGTATCTGTGCACTCTCATCATAAGTAACCTTAGAGAATGCTCCTATTTGAACGGTGTTCAATTATCCGCCCTTTTCTAGGGTTAACTTGTCCTAGAGTTATACCTTCAAGTTCTAAAGTCTTAGAGAAACCTAGGTTATCGAAACCCACATTAAACATAATCTAGTTGTCACTAGGAGTCCAATGCTTAGCATCATCGTAGGTAAATTTGACCAAATCATACGATCTCTCGGTGCTAACTGCGTACAACATTCCACCAAAATATACCCGCTTTGCTGCCTGACAAACCAAGGACAATCATTATGAGCAAGAACTCAACCCAGTCAATCCTAGTTGCATGAAGTACCTAGAAACTTCAAGTTTTACCCAACCACTATGTCAAGGTAATCTAGATGCTAAACATCATCACAATGTTACTGGGACCGTGTTGAATCCCACTAGTCAACACTCTACTACACAGTTCTGGATAACAAATCCAATAGCCGTATATTTGTCACATTAGAGGATAGAGTTCATACCTCATGAACTAAGGTAACTAAAACATCAGTTTTACCATCGAGGAATCATGAGTTCTGGATCACATTGGAGGTTAAAACATCTACCTCACTGAAAACTCGTAAATTGCACATGAAGTAGACCCTAGCGTCCCATACCACGAGGATATGCCCTAGATATGTTTTAAAAATCCATCTCTCACGAGTCTGCGGACCCCGAGTATTTAAATTTCTGGCGATATCCGGCACACAAACTAACCCTTCACATAAGAATAAATCTATCCATGAAATTCACTAAAATACCATCAATGATATAATTTATGAGTATGGATCTCAACAGAATATAAGCGCGCGCCTCAAGATCCATTGGTAACCCAAACGGTTTCCCAACACTGCTCAAAATAGGCAAAACATAACAGCGTCACCATACCAATGAAGAAACAAAGAGTTTGCCCACCCCAATCCTAGATCCAATCAATATGTAACAACACTCCAATCATTTGCAATTCCCAATCCATTTTTCCCTCTTCAGGGAAGACTGATTCAAAAATCAACGGGTCTCACCTTCGGTCAACTAACACCCAAACAGAAATATGGATGCATCCGGAAATCCTATATGCAGCATATCCTAGTGTCCCATACCACCAAGATATACTCCATACAAGACCTCCTTTAGACATAGTCATAGGGAATGGGCATTTTTAGACTTGGGAATGCCGGGGATGGTAGCATCTTCCCGTTCCCATTCCCATCCCATGTCATTCTATAGTCACAGGGAATGGCCATTCTCAATCTTTTCCGTCTCCATTCCCTGTTCCCATTGCGCGTCCCATGTGACTATGCCTTTGGACCCATAAGTCCAGGTTAGAGTTATCAATTCCTTCTTGGACCTTGTCTTGACACAATTGGACTTCTACCTGAATGTTGGGCACTTTCAGGTTAGACCCCCACATCAATCTGCCAATACAACATTCCCTAGGACCCTCCAATCCTGGGACTACCATAAGTTCTTAACACTCAAAAAATGACTAACTATGTCAATACTCCAACGAACATTGTGCCTATAGCTACTCACTGGCACCGAGCGTAGCCATAAATGGCTAACCAGTCTCGGAGTACTGCTACCACAACTAAGTCCTACATAGGAATCTCTGAAGAGCATGGATAGCACATGATTCTAATCAAAGGACCCATGGACAATTGTCCAAATAATTGGAGAAGAATCTTAGAAAATCCCAAATATTACTCGGAACAAATTACACTACTCCAGGTAAGAGACAATAAATCCCTGCACAACGAGTTCCCAATCGTACTGAGGAAATTCACCCCCTTTTTCAGCCTTTGTATCCGCCCACCCCAATGTACATGCTCCGCCTAGTAGATCCAAAATCCCAAGATAACTAGGCTCTATCGAAGAATGTCTTCTCACATACCAAAGCTATAGCTTCTCGTCCAGAAACACTAAGACGAGGCTAAATAGAGAATGTTGCATGAGAAGCCATACAACAAATGTACTGATCCGTGAAGTGAAAGACCATCCAACATATGTTGTAAACCTTGAAGTGAGCTAAAGGTATCTTGGAAATAAGATAAGAGTCACCATGTCATACAGACACCTGGTATACTCGTTGAACCAACCACATCACATGGTTCATTCATTACCCTCCGATCATGGAGAGGGATATATATTCTGTTGAACCTTAATGTGCACACTTCAGAATAACTAGACAAATCCAAGTCAAATTAGTACACCTCAAGGAAAATCAATTGGTGAGAGACCCATCCTCCACATGCGGATAATTGTAAAGCTATCTCATGTGACCATAGAGAAATCACATAGTTATTAGTGTATCAAATCACATATGTGAATTGGTCTTGATTGTAGTCAAGGCTTATGCTTCCCGTGGCTTGGACTCATGTGTATCACCATACGTGGTGTCGTGTGCACCCTGCACCGGGGTACACAGTGACACGTTGGCATCATCACGAGTGCAGCATTTGTATAGTAGTAGTACCTTTTTTAGGAACTTTTGTCGTACGCCGTGACTCCATTGTGAGTCCTCATTCCAAGGACAGTCAGGGATGAGCTACGTAGGTCAGTCTCCGAGCCATAGAAGTTAGTTGGGAGTCAGTCCCCTTAACCCACTTGAAGAACCCCATTGGATAGATGCATGTAGAAGTCAACCATTGCTGTAGAAAATTGCATTAGAAAGCATGTATAGCTTAGATTCGTGTCTAAGCATGCCTATGGGCCAGCCAAAGGCTAGCCCATGGCCTTGGGACCATTCAGCAGCCTGTTTAGGGCTGTTTACAGCCCAAGACAGCACTTGAGTACTAGGGAAAGCTCCATGTTGCAGTCGGCCAGCATCAAGTAAGGCTAAGGCAGCATAAAGTGCTTATAGGCAGCAGTCGGCCAACACCATGCTGTTGGCCAGCAGCATATGGGGCAGCAAAAGCATCTTGTGCAACATTTAATGCTAATATTAGCATTATTTGTCCATATAAAACAGGCTGACAGAGCTCCTACTAGCCGACCAGCACCTTCAGTCCATATATGAGCAAGCGCCTTGTTCTCAGCCTAAATCATCAATCAACAAATCAGAATTCAGTTCATCGAGTCAGTCTTAATCCACTCCAGGCAACATTGAAGCCCCTCTTTAGCATTCAGCTAGCATATGTGCAGTCCTACAGCTATCCTGGACTTGCATCAGTGGCCCACAAGAGTCTTCTACAGTGCCCTTGGATTGGTGGATTCTCAGTCGACGCACGGTCTTCCTTGTCCTTGCGTTGGGCAGTCATAGCTCTTGTTCTCAAGCATTGTATAGAAGTTCTCCAAAGAAGTAATACAAGCAAATACTCCTTCTTGGCTTGGCTTCAGGTTCATGGCCTCCAAGTAGTCTGCCAATAACTGGGGGTGATCGTGAAGGACTTTTCGTCCAACCATACCGCTTCATGGGTTCGTTGGTCCTTAAACTTTGTATAGAACTGTCTGATTCTTTGACCCCATTGAAACCCTAGTGTAAAGCCGTAACCGCTATCAATGGATGCTAAAAAAATACCTCCAAGAGTACCGTGCACTACAACAGAAATGTGCCCAATCTCCTCCATTATTCCTATGTCTAATAGATAAGACTTAGGGACCATATTGTAAAACCAAGGTTTCCTAATCAGTAGTGGCAAAACAGGCAAGATCAATGATCATATAGGAAAGTAACAGCAACGACGAATAGTCACTATGCAACTAGCTATTAGCATTGGCTATGATAAACTTGGATTGTGATTGAAGTGACAACCCTTGTGAAATTTCTTCGTGGATGGTTGTTAGATTGGTAACTAGCAAAATCACTGATAAACTATCTAGAGTGACCGAAGTTATCCCTGAATCTATAAGTGTAAGAAGGTTTCCCCATGTGAATCTTGACAACCATGATAAACATCATAAACATGCCAGCCAAAATCTAGATATCCAGTGCCATGCTATCAAACATCCCTCTCATCATTCCGTGGTATCCACCAAGTAGCCTACAATCACAAGGATCCACACTATAAAATATGTGTGTCCCACGGATTCATGGAATGTGTATTAGAAGATACCACGCATCCCACATTGCATGCTCAAATCGAGGAAGTCTCTTAAAACCCTGTAGCATGTGTCAAAGAGATGCTCTCCATATCTAAGTCAACAACTCAGACACCGCATTGAAATCATCTCGAAAGTGCATCTTGAAATCCATCCACATAGTGGGTTTGTGTATATGCTCTCTCCACCCCGTAAGGAGACCCCTCAGAGACTCTTAGACCGTCCGTGGAGCGGTGGCTGAACCAACCATTGTCCTTTGAAGGATTATCACGAGTTTCCACAAAAGCTGAATATCAGGATGGAACTGAGCTTGTAGTTTGACAGTTGACTATCTGTCCAACACCCCGTCTACCATGTCCCGCTGAACCTCCATATGAGCCCTTGACCCACGAGGATAGTCTTCCTCATGGTTGTAGACATCTCACCAAGATGGAGTCATCCGCCATGGGTAAGAGATAAAAAGTTGAGAATGAATGTTGCTATCGCAAGATAACCTATGTGACTGATTCTGGCGGTTCGCATTTAAAGAGAGGAACTGATGTGCGAGAAACGATGACAGGATATGCAAAGAAAAGCACTGCCTACGTGTACTCCATGAACGAGAATTGGAAAGCTTGTTGTGTATCCATGTGAAGACCGTCTCCAAAGTTTTGTTAGGCATTGAGTTAGGTAAGTTTGCTTTAGTCCTGCTTTGTACGCTTTTTCCAAAAAAACATGACCTTCTTTTTTCTTAAAATTATAAAAATCGCAACATGCTTTTTCCTTAAAAAAATGTGGCCCCAAAATTTGCATCAGCTCCATGCGGCTGTTTTTTTTTCTATTGCCTGTCCTGCTGAGACCCACGTCCACCACCTCCTATTGTTGCTTTATGTACGCACATCTGCACAAGGCCTCCTAGCTGGCTGGGCTGTCCACTTGGCACCCTGTACGGAAGCTGTACCAGCCTGTATGGCTTATATAGATCAATGCCCAGCCTTGGCCCCTTGCTTGCAGCCCTTCCATGCATCCATAGCCACCTTGCTTGGCACCCCATGCAGTCCATGTATGCATTCCTATAGGCAACTCCTATGTGCATGACCCATAGCTACAAAAGTGCACTACAACCCATGCATAAAACCTGCGCAACCTGTTGCTACAGCACTTCGACAAGAAGACAACGTGCTTCAATTAGGGTTTCTGCATTTAGGGTATCCGGGAAAATCCCCCCCCTTCTTGCACATACGCATACATACTACTCTCTCTCTCTCTCTCTCTCTCTCTCTCTCTCCTTCGCCTAGAATCCACAAGGTTCCATCTTGCAAGCAACCATGAGAAAACACCTACTTCTTTCTTGTAAATCAAACATGGATATGGCGGCCGAGAGAAAAACCCGAGTCCAACTTGAAAAGCAATAGAAAGACATGCAAACCTTATTCCTTCTTCTGCGTTTAGGATTGCTTTGATATCAACTCTAAGATCCACTAGGATCTCCCTAAACACAAACAACTAGATTAGTACCAAATAGAAGGGGTGCAGGCTAGCTCACCTCCCAACCGTAGATTCCATCCGGAATCCCACAAACCATGCCAGTTAGCACTGGTATACCACCAACGCGTACCACCAACGCTTGCCTGTTGAGGCCTTCGGCATGACCGTTTGTGATCCGTCGATTCCAATCATGTTCCTGATGGTAATCCTGGTCCATCACAGACCACAGAGTGAATAACTCTGTGTGAACAATAATAACCCAAGTCTCACTTATAAGTGGCTATTGTGCGCGCGCGTGTGTATGTATACGTGTATATATGTACATTTGTACAGGTGTACAGTGCCTCCCCTTAGGGGATCGGAACTTTCAAAACTCTTTCAAAACCTGTACTGTACGCACATTTCTAAAGGTTCTGACAACCCTGCTACCAAAAAACAGGGCCTGCGTGCTATTTGAGCCTGTATGTAGATTGAAATAAGCTGTTAACACAAGTAGACTTCAATGTTGTTAAGTGTTGTTGCATGATTGTCACTTTAAGCTCTTACTGTTGATATGGATTATTGTTGATATAGGCTGTTGTTTGAGAAGCTATGTTAGATGTGCTTTTCTTTTTTTTTAAAAGTGATCCGCAAAGACACTAACCACTATCTCATGAAACAGGCACACTTTGTGGAGATGGATCCTTGGATTGCATCAAATGTGCTTAAACCAAATATAGAAAACACTGATTTTTCTCCGCATTCTGTTGTGCATGTTATGAAGACAGAAGCCTTTTTGCAGCAAGCCTCAAGACCAGGACGTATGCATATATCTCTTAGTTTCATGTTGGTGTAATTCTGTGAACAAAGTTTGATTCATTTGGCATCTACCCTGTATGGAAGGTTTAATATTTGTGGCCTGGAGTTTAGATTGTTGCTTTTGTTCACTTAAAAAGTACAGAACAATGTTTGTAAAGTATTGAGGGCCACTTCCTCAATTCACCTTCCAGCCTTGACTTGCTCTAGCATGATACGTATCCTCGTTATACCCTGTGTAGTCACATGCTGACCCCCTTGCCCTGTGGCTAGTGGAAATTTTTCTTACATACCTTTGGGTAGTTCACATTTTACACTTCAACTAATGCCTTAGGCCTCTCCATTGGCACTCACATTGGCCACCTCAGCCCCTGACTGAGCCTTGTGGACCTCCCAATCCCTTTAATCTCCCTTAAGAATCATTACACATAACACTCTCCTCCCTACCAGAAAACGTTTGCCCTTGGAAACAAATTCAAGAAAACTTAACTTCCCCCAGGGTGAAAATCCTTTTGGCCTATCCTTCCATCACACTAGGTATTCTCAATTATTTGTTTGATGAGCGCACATGTTTTTTGTATCCAAAATTATTTGTGATTTACAAGAAGACCAGTTGGTTCATTACATGCAACTAGGGCTTCAGCAACAACAAGGTTGTCCTCAGTGGCAAGTTTTCTTTTTAAGTGACTTACTCAAAACAATGGATGAACAAAAGTTTTCTACATACTTACATAGTTTCAATACTTAATTTTAAATACTTAATTTTAAGCAGTATGAAAGGACCATTTTACTTGGGAGATAGCTTTGCACATTTAGGCATCTGGAAGGTTTTAAAAGAAGAGCCTTTTAAACCCTACCTGTGTGTGGGAAGTGTTCATATACCTTCTTACTTGAGATGGCACCACGTCATTATTATCCATAGTAAACTCTACCGGAGGATAGGCATGCATAATAGCTTGAAAGATAATGACTTCAAGCAAGCTATTGTTTTGCTTATTTGAAGGGTTAATAAAACAAATCAGAAGTAGAATGAAATTTTGTTTTTGTTTTTGTTTTTCGAGCCGGGGTCGGGGGCGGCCGGAGCCGTCCCTGGATTCGAACAGAGAAACGCTTTTGTCATTAGGGCTGAAATGTTAGGGCATGATGAAGCTGACTTATGTGTGCTTTTTTCCACCCCCATGTAGGTGAGTTGGTACCATTCGACTACATAAGTGTGACTCCTCCTTATGAAGCGGTTGACTACAATGAAGTGATGGGCCAACTCTCCACTTCATCTATGTTGGGGAAAGATACTTTTGTGGTAAGTGAAATGAAGCATTGAACTCAACTAAACGATGCCATGAGGTACTTCTATGTGATCAACAGCGGCTTGTTTTCTATCTAGAATGTTGAGAAGAGAAAGTGTGTTCAATCACTAGTGGCCTTAGGAGAGAAACAATGTGTTCTGTGCTTTATTGGTGCATTTTTTAAGTGTTAATTGGAGAGGGTTGCTTGTTCTCTAGATGGGATGGGTTCAACTTGCACACTTTACATGCCCAATTGGGTTTCATGCAATATATGAAGTGATGATTCATTGTTTGTTGCATCCAGGCAGCGCTGTTCTTGAAAATTCAATGACTCTGAACAATGGGCCAGAACTAGATGTCTGAAACCTCCCTCATATCTCATAGTACTCTGGGCATTTGAGAAGGTGGCGTTCCTCCATCTTGACCTATAGAGTGCAGCACAGTATGCAGATCTTCTCCTTCCTTACAATGCCCGCTGATCACAGTCTCCAAAGCATGGGTGAAAACATCATCACTTGCAATTTCCCCACCCTCACTTAGTCATCCTTCCCAAGCTCTGGTCCCCAAAAGGGATCCCATACATAACTGCAGATGTCACTCCATCCATGAGTGTCAAGCACCTAGAATTTTTCCTGGAAACACTGCCTCCAAGGGAGATATTCCCTTGCAAGTTGGGCTTGGCCTTCCGAGCAGATGGTGAACATCAGGCTAGTGAAAGTAGCTCCATGGAATTTCTGCCATGTGCTTGTCTCTAATATCTGTGAGTTCGTCCATCTCCCTCGTGTAAAGCCTTTAAACCTAGAATTTCCTTTTCATGGTGTTCTTCCTGTAGTGAAAGGATCTCCTTTATACTTGTGAAGCTGTCTTGGACAAATGCTGCCATTCCTCCTGGCTTGCCCAAGTTGGCAAGACAAGTGTTCATTCCCCTAAAAGCATCCATCAGTTTCCCAAGGTGTCCGTTCCACTTGTTTGCTGGTGTCACTCTGTTCTTGGAGGTTTTTTTTTTTTTTTTTTGGGGGGGGGGGGGGGGGGGAAGAGAGAGAATGAACAAAAAAGAAAAAAATGAAAAGAAAATGGCCGGCCGAGGGTGCCACAGGCCGAGCACTCGAGCAGCAGGCACAATCACAGCAGGGAAATAGGGCGGCATAGGTGCAGTAGGCACAACAGTGAAGGGCAGTTGCCAGGTGGGCAGCGCAGGTCGCACAGCAATGCAGGTGTGTGTGGGCAGATGTACGCAGGAAACAGGACGTGGGAGGAAAGCGCAGCACAAGGGGGGGGAGGAAGGTGTAGCCGGGAACCATGCGCGTGTCATGCAAAGAGGGGGCACTGTAGCTGGTTCAAGCCATTACTGATTGTTCGACCAGTTCATGGTAGCGAGGAGGAGGGGGCATGCCACCTGCACAAGCTGGAAATGATAACGTGAGAGAAAAGAAAGAAACAAAAAAAGAACGTTATATTAACGTCTACGGAAGACCCCAAGGGTATATGAGACCATAAGTAATACGATGGTACCATGGATAGACTGAGCCATGGAAAATAGCAAAGAATACTTCCACCAGCCCGCACCCAGTAATGGATCTTGAGACCAACAGTTGAGCTTGAGCTGCGTGCCCCCCCATCGCTCTGCGTTTCCCCTTTCTTGCATCTCTGTTGCCTGTGTGCCCCCCCCCCCCCCCCCCCCAGCCTGAGCCCTGAGCCCTGCGCCCTTCTGCCTCCACCAGTGTTTTTTGTCCCCTATGTCTTCTTCCAGCAGCGCCTTCAGCTCTTGGGCAGTTATCATTTGGCAAGTCTCGGCCTCTTCTTGTCTTTGCCCCCAGGAGGACTCCATGGCAGCTGCTCCGTTATCCCCGACCGAGGCTGCCGTAACTTGCTTATCTTTCTCTGAAGTGGACCTGCAGCTTCTCGCTACAACTGTTGCATCCCTAGAGGCCTCCACTCTGGTATGCAAGATTGTCGGTAGCCGCCCTGCGGGAGGACAACTCAGAGATCTTCTTCAGGCTAGCCTCCTTGGTGGGCCTGCAAAGATCACATACATTCATCCTCTGGGGTGTGGCTACTACGAGGTTGAGTTCGACTCGCCACCGGCGTCAGATCGAGTCATGCTGCTGAGCCCTGTTGCATTGTGTACACCCCAGGCCTTCTTTGCATGGTGGCAGCACGGCTTCGACTCCGCATCCAGCACTCTCATTGGCGTTTCAGGCTTTCCCGTAACAGTCTGTTTCTTAGGAATGAATACCTTCCTATTCTCTTAGTGATCGGTCCATCCCTTCGCATTTGTATTGCCTCGCTGGAGACAGTGGCTCATGTCGTATCCATTCCTTGCCTTCGGGGAGACCCCATCATTCAGCAAGTGGAGTACTTAGGCCTTCCCGGCCAGTGTTTCATTTGCAGGCAGATGGGACACCTTGCCCTTGGCGCCAGTCCAGGAGACCGCCTCAAGTGGTCCCGCCCCGGTCCCTGTTCAGAGCCTCACTAGGGGGTAGAGAGAGAGGCAGGCCCTTAGGTAGTTGAGTACGAGAACCCGACCACGGAGGACTGTTGTCAGAGAGTGGCGGACCGTTGGCCTGTGTGAGGGCCGTCACCCGACTACTCGAGCTGAGCGCCGCCGCCGTTGCCGCGCGCGCCAGGCTGGCAGAGTATAGGAGGATTCAGTTATGTCAGAGAACCGTTTCGAGCACTTATCGCAAGACCCACTTGTCGGTGATGGGCTCCCTCCAGTCACTGTGAGGGTCCCTCCGGCTCCTCCGGCTCCTCCGGCTCCTCCGGTTTGGTGGTCGCTCTCCCGTTGAGATTCCTCCTCCGGTTCTCAGTTTCTAGTGAGGCCAGCTGGCCCCACTGAACCCCCGGGTGCCCCCTCTCCAATGGATCACTCCCAGCCGCTCCCATCTCCTTTCGTCTTTGCCTCCCCACCCCCACCCCCACCTCCCCGCCACCTCCTCCATCCTTGTCTCCGACTCTTCCCGCAGTAGTCCCCTCTGTCCCGTTCTCTTCCTTTGAGCCCGCACTCCCCCCTCCCTCTGCCTCTCCAGAGCACTCCCGTTGCCCTCTAGCAGCACCCGACCCGGAGAGGAGACAGCCGGCGAGCTCTGTCCGCTGCTTGGTTCATCGATTTGCGGAGCCGGTAGAGATGACCACCCCTCCGCCTCTCGAGAGCACTCCCGTTGCCCTCCAACAACACCTGACCCGGAGAGGAGACAGCCCGTGAGCTTTGTCCGCCGCTTGATTCATCGATTCTCGGAGCCGGTAGAGATGACCATCGCCGCTTCCCCGGTGAGGGCTCTCCCACCAGAGTCCCCAGGTGGGCCCCCAGGTTCTTGGGGCTACTTGTGGATTACAGTTTCTTCCGATGTCTTCGGGTAGAAGGGACATTTTTGAGGAGACAGTAGCTCATTCGGATGTGGTGTTTTATCACTCTAGACCTTCTACGCGAGAGAGTGGTGCGATGATCTTCTCCTTTCCCTTGAGTGCAGCCCCGGGCTGTCGCCATCTAGGGGCAGACAATAGAGAGCTCACACCATCTTCATGATCTACACATCACCGATGTTGTCACCCATCTTTTGCCATTGAGACTAGGACGGGGAGGTGGTTGCCTCCAGCCTAGAGGTGATGCTCTTTGTATTCTTTCATATCTTTACTGTAGTACCCCTCCCTCCTTATAGATACCTCCATTGTGATTGATGGAGTTCGGAGTATGCCTAATTTCGCGCTCAGACAGAGTGGCAACACATGGAGGACAGGATCCGCGCCTACTTGGCATGCCTTTGCCTCAGGACTGATTGTGATTATTCCCCATTTAAACCCACGCCCAAGACTCTTCGAGTGGAGGGTAGTTCCAATAGTTCTACCTCGCATAGGGATTGATATGCGGATAGCCTCATGGAACATTCAGGGTTTAGGGGAGCCTCAGTGCTTTCAGAGGCGAGGTGTCCTCAGAGGAGAGCTTCATAGAGCTATAGTTGGGGGACCCATCGGCATTCTTTTCCTCCAGGAGCACCGCCTCTCCGAGGGGCGTGCCTACTGTTGCTGGAAGATTTTACCAGGTAGGAGCCACTCTTTTTGGTCTCCCTCTTTTGTCCCCTTAGGGACGCAGGGAGGAGTTCGCATTTCTGTCAGTGAGCAGCTCTTTCCGACAGTGACAGGCTCAGGTGTCAATAGTCTTTGGGCGAGCACAGTGGGTTACCATTATGGTTGAGCAAGACTGCGTGGGCTTCCTCAATGTTTATGCCTTGAATGCCGCAATAGGTAGAGCCATCTTTTGGAGCACACTCCGTGAGGCCCTTCCTCAGGCTGACTTTTGGTGCATGGGTGGAGACCTTAACATGATTGAGGCAGCAGATGACAGACTCGGAGGAGGCACGGCTATGGTCTCAGGCGCAAAGTACTCTACATGAGAGGAGTTCATCGTGGCACTTAGGGGACAGGATCCTTGGCATCTCCCAGAGTTTGAGCGCAGCCTCGGGAGCTTGTGCTTCTCGTGGTCTGATAGGAGGAGCACCGGCCCCAACCTCTCTCGACTTGACAGGTTTTATGTGGATGAGTGGGCTTGCGGCCGTGGGGGCATGATCGGCATCTTGGCGGGCACTCCTTTTTCTGATCACTCTCCGGTTATTTTGTGCTTAGAGGACCCTTGGAGGCAAGTTAGGCATGTGAGCACTAGGATTCCGGACTGCCTTATATCTCCCCAGGTAGCCCATGGATTGAGAGTCAGCTTGTCTACCCGTATGGAGATCAAATCCATTGAGGAGAGGAGAGTGGAGTACAAGTATCATGCCAAAGCTTCCTTTTGGACGCACGCGAGAGGGTTTGGTGGCACACGAGAGAGGTGGTTCGCCCCGCTCTTCGGTCCTCCTTATTGACTCCCTTCATTGCAGAGGAGCTGGCGGAGGCATTGACGGCTCTTCCTAGGGGCAAATGCCCGGGGGCGGACAGGCTTCTAGTTTCTTTCTTTCTTCGCCATTGGGACCTCATGGAAGGCGGCCTTCGAGCAGCCTTCAACAAGATTATGACCACAGGTGCCATGCTAGAGAGGCTTTTAGAGGGTTTGATACACTTGATTTTGTAGTGGACTCGGTTGCCCGACTTGTCGGCACACTAGAAATCACTAGGGTCCTCTCTAGGGCAGTATACCCTCAGGAGTTGACACAAGCTAGGGAGATGGCAACCTCTCTGTCCCACTCCACTATGCACTCACACAAACTCAAGAACGGAATACAACACAGGAGTCAAGAGTGACATGCACATGCACAAGACTGAAGTCGATGAGAGTTGGAACATCACAAACTATGTATTGCATTTGGGGATCCCCTCTCAGTAGACCAAGGTCTCTCTTTATACAACGGCATGGCCCTGTGGGCCATCACGAGCCAAGTGCTAAAAGTGGTCACTGACAGATGCCGTTGGAGTAGGTGAGAGGCGCCGAGCACAAGTGGGTGAGCACCGCTTCAAGTGATCAAGTGGGTAGCCGAAGATTCTCTCCTTGTGTGATTGGTGGTGACTCTTTGGGGTGCCCACATTTGAGGTTCACGAAGGGGTGCCCGATCTTGGGTTCATGAACTTGGGGGTGCCCGACCAAGGGCGGTGAGGGTGGCTACGATTCCTAAGGAGAGTGGTGATAGATTGGAGATCTAGCAGTGGAGACCCATCACCCTTCTTGCGACTGCCTACAAGATCTTGGCCAAGGCCATGAGGCGGAGACTTAAGCTTTTCCTCACTGACTTAATCCATGACACTCAGAAAGGCTTTGTTTAGGATCAGAGCATTCTGGACAACATCTTCACCTTCTAGGAGGCGATTGCTTCAGCCCGGATGCGGCAACAGGACCTCATAGTGCTACTCCTAGACTTTGAGAACGCTTATGATAGGGTTGACTGGAGCTTTCTAGAGGGCACGATGAGCCGGATGGGGTTCCCAATGGAGTGGATCCGTGGTGTTTTAGGACTTTACTCAGCCTATCAGAGTTAGTTTCTCATTAAAGGAGCCCGAGGCGACAGATTCCCCCTTTTTCGCTCGGTTCAGCAAGGCTGTCCTTTGGCACCTTACCTTTTCCTATTTGTCGACGAGGCCACGCGCAATTTTCTCTCAACTTAGGAGACAGGGCTCTAGGGATTGTGTCTCCCCCTCCGTACTCAGGGAGAGCTGTTGGACTCACCGTTTGCAGATGACACAGTAGCTTACCTATCAAGAGATGTGGGGAATCTCTAGAGATTCGCTGAGGTGATCAAGATCTGTTGTTGCGCAGATCAATTGGCACAAGTCGTGTGGTTTTTGGATAGGCTCTGCACCTGCCCCGACTTGGCACCCAGTTGAGGCTTTCCAGTGGATCTCGAGGGGCACTCCAGTCCGCTATCTTGGATGCGAGGTGGACATCGATATCTCTCGGGAGCAACATCTTGCTCCTCTTCTTCTGAGCATTTGGAAGAAGCTTTTGTACCGGAGTTCTGCGAGACTCTCCTTAGCTGGTCGAGTGGTGGTGGTGAACTAGGTCCTTCTTGCCATTATGTGGTACATTACTTCTTGTTGGGCCTTCTCCCGAGCATGCATTGGTCAGCTACAATGGTTGGTCTGGAACTTCTTGTGGGCTGGCAGTTATGGGCATAGTTGTCAGGTACGATACCGTACGGTTCGTACGATACAATACCGTACAGAAAAATGCGGCACGATATACTTTTTTTTCTTATCGTACGATAAAATATGGTGTTTTAAAAAAATACTTGTAAACTTAGGTATTTCCAAGTCCAGATATGGAGTATTTTAGAAAGGAGAGAAGCATAATAGTATAGAGGAAGCTCAAACAACCATAGATAAGCAAAAGAAAGACCATTACCTACCAAAAAATTTTTTTTTTGGGGAAAAAAAATCCGTACGAGTACGTATGGTATCGTACCGTACGGTATTCCGTACGATAAGCCGTCGCACATTGTACGGAAACAACCCTGGTGATGGGAGGCATGCACTGACCAAGGTGGCATGGAGAGTGATCATTCAGCCTTGACGCAGAGGGGGCCTAGGCAATTTGACCGTGCTATTCAGAGTTGTGCCCTGCTGGGCAAGCTGATTGTTAGAGGACTCCTCGTTGGTGAGCCTTGGAAGGACTTCCTCTTGGCCCGGATTTCAGCTTGCACCTCGTGCCTGGGGGGCCCTGGCCACAAAGTACCAAATGGATCTTCATAGAGATGTGAGCCCGTGGATTCAGCCCAACTTTTGAGGATAGATTTGTAGCCAGCCCTTAGGTAGCTAGCTCCTGTAGTCTTAGAGGAGCTTCTTCTCAGTAGCCACTGATTTGGAACCCCTTGATCTGTTTACTTAGTGGCCATATGTTGGGGGCCTGACCTCATGTATCATTGGGTGCGTTGAGCATAGGACTTGCCAGGTCCCTTGGAGATTGGCTTGCACACAGGCAGCTACCCCCGAAGATTCAGGAGAGAGGCCTGGCAGGGATCCGGGGTAGAGACAGGCTCAGCCTCGACATTGACTCTGCTATTCCCAAGAGTGGCTGACACCTATCCCAGACCCGACCCCCCCACAGTGGCTAGGAGTGTTTACTAGGCATGATATTCTGTTGGCAGTCCATGGAGCGGATGAGGGTTGTAGTTTGCTCACTTTTTCCATTGGTCCCCATGGCAGATTAGAGAGGTCAGAGCCCCCCTTGGAGGATTTCAGTGGCTGCACCTTAGAGAGGGTGAGGGTGATTGGATTTCAGGCACATGAGTGGCACATAGACCCCCCACCAGCCAAGGTGGCTAGGGAGAGACTCTCGTGGCTATGGATTTGGGAGAGCCGACCTCTCACGCGCCTCTAGTGGGAACCGGGAGAGTAGACTTGGCGTGATCCTGGTGATTGGGAGGAGACTCTGGATGCCCCCTTTTGTGCATACACACTGTGGCTAGGTTGCAGGATTCAGATGCTAGAGATTGATGGCACCCTGATAGCAGTAGTACATTGGTAGTCACAGGTTCTCTCCCAACGTTTTCTCTCAGATTTTTGGAAGAGGCTCTAGGACAGTTTTCGTCCTCGAAAGATCACCCTCTTTCTTTGGCTGATGGCACACAAGAGCTTGGCGGTTGGCATGTGGTTGGCCATTGGAGGCCGACCAGTAGCTTGCACGAGGTGGGGCCACCCTCAGGAGTCTCGGGGACACTGTCTTTGGGATTGCCCGAAGGCTCAGCAGATTTGGCAGCGGATTCTTCGCATCTTCATGATGGACAGGATCTCGACCCGCATCATTACATGGGGCACTGTCGCTTGGGCCATGGAGGCTGAGGTTGTCAGGGCTTATGAGAAGGATAGTGGGAGGCTAGCCCTTTAGGTCTCTCACCTCCGCATTTCGGCAATACTAGTCTCAGCCCCATCTATTGACCAATGGAGACCGGACTCATGTCAGAGATGGGAGATTCGTAGTACCATTGCAGCCTGACACATATGGAGTGCATCGAAGCCATTGGGGGTACCCACACTCTGCTTGTGGAGTCCATCAGGAGCATTTGGCTTGACATCATCCATACCCTTCGCGGTCAGTGGGGGAAGTTGCAAGGTTGTTATGACCGCATGCGAAAACAGTGGGAAGCATTCTTGAGGCTTTGGCGGCTTGGCACTTTTCTCACCGATAGAGGTGGTGATCCTACTTGGCATTACAGACCACCTGTGTGGTTATTCTTGCCTGGTATGAGATAGCCTTCTCCTCATAGAGCGGCTATCCGGAGGAGAAGTGCATCTTTTTCCCCTTTGGATTGTGTGTTCCCTACCCCGTATATGGAGACGAGTTTGTATCTAGCCCTTCGTGGCTGTTTTCTATTAACTAATAGAAGGAGCTTTTTCCTGGAAAAGAAAAAGACTGGGCCATGGAAGAACTGAAAAGGAAATGAAAAAACGACTAGTGTATGTATACATCCAGATAGCAGATGATTATCCTATGATCCCTCCTTAGCCAGTACCAAACTCAGGGCAGAAAGAGGAGGGTCAGGACTCTGTGATGGGAGCATGTCATGTCGGCGGAGAACCTCCGGATCTATCTCTGTGTGGTGGAGGGTCCTGATACTCTAGGTTGGGGTGTCTGACTTGTAGAATGGATCAAGCTCTCGCTAAGAACCCCTCTAGGGCACAGAGGTGGAGTGCGGGTATTGGTTGTGGGCTCTGATGTAAGAGTAGAGGCATTGGTATGGGTGTGGACTCTGATGTGGATGCGTGTACACAAAGAAATCTCTAATGGCTCTGTGGGAGGCATCCTGACGGGGCTGGGCCTGTCTCTTAGCATGCTGCCTCAGCACTATATCCGTGTCTCAGCGTGCTGCCTCAGCACTACGTCTCTGTGTCGTCTGAGCTCCATCACGTACATGCCTACGCATCTCTGATCCTCATACTGTATCACCCATGTGAGTGGCCTGAAGGCCCTGAAATCACCCCTGCATCTCGTAGTAAGCTGAACAGCTAAACATATAATGGGCCTTATCCTCTACCACTCCCGTGGTGCATACTTTGCATATAATGGGCCTTATCCTCTACTGCTCCCTTGGTGCATACTTCATATCCTCTTCTCCTGTGGGATATTCTCGGCTCTGCGAGTCTCTACTTTGAGGCGTTGGGAGAGCTGGCCAATTGCAATACACAGCTTGTGACATGAGTATTCGTATGTATACTGGGATCTTAATGGATCCATCCTGGGAGAATTTCAAGAAGTGGTCTCTGTAGAACTCACACTTACCAATCTCACCAGCTAGCTCATGAATGTAATTCCCCCTTCATGAGGCACGCCATGTTTGAAGGGCCCTAATATCATTTAGACACTAGATGGTAGGGGGAATCTAGGCTGTACTGAAATGGGGGGAGATGGTCCATCTGTATGCCATGTGCATGAAACCACTCAACTACCTCCGAATACCATGCCTGTGTCAGTAATGGTGGTGGCCATGTCAATGAGTAGGACAGCCCAGCTTGTCTCACCCGCTCCCTCTTCCTCTCGCGATATACTTGAATAGAGTACTCTAATGCTAACCGTGGGAGGCAATCTCTATCGAGAGTGTATACATGCTGAATGTAAGTGACGGTATGAAAGAGGGCATTTGTAACTGATGGGGCCACCCCAAACTGGGCACGTGTAATGTCATGTGGTACATATGGCTTATTCCTGATCATGTGTAACAACATCATCACTTGTAGCCTCTTGATGCTCCTCCATTGATCCTTCCCTAGGCCTACCTTAGAAGGCTACACCATACAGCACGTGGACCCTTTTTCAAAGACAGGCCAACAAGAATGAACATACATGTAGAAAAAATAATTTTGATGTCAAAGAGAGAGCACCACAAATGATGTTTTGAACAAGAGTAAAGATGCTGTATTTGTTTCAAATTAATGGTCGTTTGTTGATGTTTTGTTTATTTAGGTGGTTGAGTATCCCTCTGAAGTCGATATTCTTGATAGTTGTGGGCCACTCCAAAAAGTAAGTTCTTACTTCTTTTTTTTGAGTTCTTACCTTCTAATAGAGTTAAAAGTGCAACATATATTACTCACTCAACAGTCACATTGAAGAGACTTTCTTTTAGTCTTGTACTAAAGTCCTTGCATACCATCTCTACTCTCTCCCCGCCCCTGAAAAAGAAAGAAAGAAAAACACTTTCCTGTCCCAACTTCTCTCTTCTTCTAGTCACCTTCCCCTGTCATGGTCCCACCATCTGCTTTTGCCCCCCCGTTAGGTTGCCTTCCCTCCTGCTTCGCTGCCTTACATCCATCCCCCCCAAACCACCCCCCCAAAACCATCTACTTTCTTGTCCTTGCGCAAGCCTGTTCAACAATAGGAGCTGACCAGCCTCCTATTTGGTGCAGTGGATTTGCCTCCACCTAGCGCCATGTGGCAAGTCCACCTCTTGCTTGTTGCTTTACCCACCTCCCAGCATGTTTGAGGCGATGGGAGTCTATGCTTGCCCTCTTGTATTCTCTTTCCTCTGCTTGCCACTTCTTATCCTTCTGGCTTCAGCTCATGATGCTTAAGTTTCTGGTCAAGAACAGTTGGCATTTGTTGTAGGTGAGAACTGTGGGGCCTGTTCTCCCGCCAACACCTGGCATGCCCGGTGGAGACTGCACCAGCAGTTGAAACCTTCTTTTGGCCCTTGATTTGGAGGAAGAAATTTTTGCGGAACCACTGCAGATCTGGAATTATTTATTCTTGTTCCCATCCTTTCTCAGTTGATAGCTGGATCATTGATGCTCCCATATACAAATTCTATCTTTGTTCTGGTATTGTTTCTGGGCTCATACTCTCTTCTGCGTCTGCTCATTGCAGCATGTCCGAAGTTTCTTCTCTTCCGGTCTTCTGTTTTCTACTTGTATTACTTTGGCTTCCAGAAATCTGGCTTGTGCTCTTCGCATGACTGAAAACAACCATCTTTGCAGAAAAAAGCGTGGGGCTCTAAATATTCAAGAGAAATGGCATCATCATAATAGATTTGGCTTTCTGGCTTGCTGGTTCTACTCCTGCTTCCAGTGCTCCAGGTCCATCCGTATGTAGGCCTCCCGACATTTTGGGAGGGGCTCTGTATTGTTCCTCTTTTTTTTTTTTTTTTTCAGCTAGCCTGGTCCATTGGTGAGTGGTACTGGCGGTGTCGCCTTTTGCTTGGGTTTCTACCCCCTCACTTGTAGCGGCTAATCAGGACATGGGTCCACTTCCTCTGACAGACTTGGAACTGGTTTGGGGATGTGGTGTCGGGTCTTTGTCCGGCTGTTCCATGAACTTTCGGATTTCCACCCAGTGCCAGGAGGGCCAGCCCGGCCGTGCATAGTGTCATCTGCTAGATCCCTCAGAAACTCGCATGCCTTCTTCATTTCTTTTTCGGAGTCTTCCTTGGTCTTGTAGAGCTCGCTCAGCAGTTGGATTTTATCCTGTGCTAGAGCTTTTCTAGCATTGTTCTCTCTTAAGGCTCAACTCTGGAAGTCCAAGAGCATAGCCTCCCCTGTACAGTCCAGTCTACACCTTCTGCCCGACCCTACCCGACTATATCTGGCAAGCACTGACAGTGTACAGATCTCCGCCCACCTGCACACTACAAAATTTGGGGCATTTGAATTTTTTTGAAATTTCAGCCCACAGATTTACAGATTCACAGGTTTGTGGGATTTGGCAGTTTTTGACCTGAAATTGCACATTTTGTCTGTTGAAATTCGGGGCTTTTCACCATTGAGCTTGAAATTGCAACATTGGCACACATTGGCATTGATTTGAGCAGATTTGGTGCGTAATTGCACTAGAAATTTGGGGATTTTGCAAAAATTGGCACTATTTGCAGGTCAATTATAGACATTTGCAGGCATTTTGGGTGTTACAGGCACATTTACTTGGCATTGGGGCATTTCCCCCAATTGTTTGGGCATTACAGCATTTGGTATAGGTGACAATTGCTTTAACAGATATATTGGTGCAGATTTGGTTCAAATTTGGTCTAATTGGCGGCTTAAAAATTGGGGCTTTTCTACATTGAGCGCATTTTTGCAGCAGTCGACCAGTTTACCTTTGATTTTTCTAGGTTTGAGCACTTGCAGCTCTTACAGGTGTTAGCTGATCGTGTTTTTCACGGCACATGTATACATTTGTCGTTTGCTGCAGTATATGTATGCCATTGTGGACACTTTGATAGATTTGCATCATCGAGCAGTACACTAGTAGATTTGGGACATGCATATGTATTTCTTGTGGTGAAGGAGTTCCCTTTCAGTCTATTGATTATCCCGCTGTATTTATCTCCCGCATTCTTACGGTTTTGCTGGGCATTGCCTACTCGTGGTGACTTGGCAGATTTGCTGTGTTGTCATGGCCAACAGTAATAATGACCTCTTTGGCATGCTATCTGTGACCGCTCCCTATAGGAGGCCTACAGATCGGAAGACAATATACACATATTTAGAATACTTAATTTAACTGTTATTAAACAACGGAAACAACATCAACAACACAAATATTGGAAATGCTGAAAATACAAATGACACCAGCACTGGGGCCGGAAAGGGCCGCCTCCCCCCTCAATGCTTTTTTTGTATTTCTTGGAATATTTATATTTGTACAAGTGTCACGGGCCTGACTGGCCAGATTTCTCCACAAGGGAGTGAAAACAACCAAATAAAACTGGTTCAAGTCGATGAAGAGGTGTTGGTCGGAGTAGCCCCAAATTACAGGCTCATTCCCACCTTCACTGGGTGGACACCTGCCTTTCCCTGGTCTTCCGGGACCGTGCACCAACAGGCCTGCCCGTACTAACGCAAGCCAAGGGGTACACTGCGGAGGGAACGTGGCCTGGTTCTCCCCAATGAAGCTTTGTACTTGGTTTTTCCTCATACCCTCTTGACCTTCATTGGCTCCTCTATAAATGAGGGTGCGGTCAGGGCAGTCATGGGAGAAACCTCTTTCCAATGATCCTCCAGAGTGTATGCAACTGGAGCAGAACTTACCTACACAAAGCTTGTAATAATAGCATTTAACTTGAATTATTACCTGAATTTGAGATAAAATATTGAAATAAATACCTGGCATGGATTTTAATTCATATCTCAGTAATGAAGACCATTTCCCTTGTATTATACTCCGAATGGAAGCTTCTGCTGCTATAAACAAAGCAACCAGCCGGTACACAGGGAAAGTATAGCAGGTACATATGGGTAGCCAGCAAGTACACGTGGGCAGCCAGCAGGTACAGCAAGGACACAAGGCAGTAAATGAGCAGGTACTGTAGGTGGTACAGCAGGCGTGGGCAGCCCTGCAGGTAAGTACAACTGCAGGTACAGTAGGCGTGGGCAGCCCTGCAGGCAGGTACAGTAGCAGCTTCAGTAGGTGTGGGCAGCAGGCGAGTACCAGCAACAGCTTCAGTAGGCGTGGGCAGCAGGCGGGTACCAGGCGATGGAGAGAGAAATCCAGCCACCACCCACCCACGTTGGAAATATGTACTAATCTTTCATGCAATAGTTGCTTTTAGAATTATTAAACTCTAAACAAAGGTTAGTTTATAGGCACCCACACTAGAAAGTAAATGTCTAGCCCAAATTTAAATGTGTGTGAACACATTAGCTTATAAACATTAAAGTTAACCATAGTTTATGGATTTTACCTTTTAAAAAGGCCAAAATGAAAATACTTACCACTTGTTCACCAAGTCAGTAAACAGCATTCCACGGTACATTGGGGGCGTCCCCGTCCAGTGTATTGGCATGGCATAACAGGCAGACACACGCAAACAAGTCATGCAAAAACAAATTTATGCATACAGGCATAAATGCATGTGCACAAATAATGGACGAAATCTCCCTTTCATGAAACTTGTACAAGAGGTTCTTGTCGGGCACAAAACTGGCACGACAAATATAAATAAATATGTCCTGGTCTTCCTATGGAGTGACAGTCCCATAGGTAAGACACCATCCTGGTCATACATGGGTGGCACCAACAGGCTTCCGTCCATACAGCACGAAGCAAATCACACACGGGTGACACGAAACAACTGGTTCCCGTCCATGTGACGCAGCACTGGTCGTACACGGGTGGCACTGATCTGGCTCCCGTCCATGTGACACCATAAAACTGGCCCTTTCACATGGGACACTGGCCTGGCCCCATGTGAACATGGCACAAATCTGGCTGCTCTATGGAGTGACAGTCCCATAGAAGTGGCTCGAGAAATGGAGATTGACCAAATGGTGACATTCCCTCGGGCTTCCAAACAGTTGACCTCAACTGAAAAGCCTCAAGATATGCTTGTAGAAGCTGAGGGTAGTCAGCAAAATAATCCTCATCTGTCCACTTTGCATCAATTGGTAAATAATTTTTAAATTTCACAAGGTATCTCCTGGAAAGCTTTCCATGTGGTAACTTTCTCTCCTTGTGAAATACAATTTGCTGTGGCTGAAGGATCTTCTCAAGCTCATCAACTTCTGGCGGATCTTCTGGGACAGGCTCTTCTAGATCTGGCCCCACATACTTGCGCAAAAGACTCACATGAGAAGCATTGTGAATCTTTCAATGGTTGGGTAAAGCAAGCCTGAAGGACACTTCATTGATCTTGTCAATCACTTGGAAGGGTCCATAATATCGAGTAGAAAGCTTTGGATATGATCCCTCTTGTCCTGGCCTCTTCTGCAGCCTAGCTTTCTCAAATTTCAACAATACCCAATCACCTTCCTTGACTTGCATGTCTCTCCTATGCTTGTCAGCAGACCTTTTATGCTTATCTTTTGACCTTGCAATGGCTGTCTGCACCTGAGCAAAGGCTACATCCAAGTCCCGCACATACTCATCAGCTGCAAAAATCTCATCCTTTGTACGAAGGATGGGTGGCAAGATCACTGTGCCTAATCTCAAACATGGCCTTTCCCGTGGAGGCATGAACTGTGTTGTTGTAGGCAAACTCTACAAGTGGAAGATACTTCTCCCATGCAGTCTTTTGATCTGCCACATAACACTTCAACAAATCCAACACAGCTGAATTTGCAGCTTCACTTTGGCCATCCGTTTGGGGATGATAAGCTGATGAAAAATCAAGTTTAGTGCCCATGTTATCAAATAAAGCCCTCCAAAAGAGGCTCGTATTCTTGGGATCTCTTTCCCCAACAATGGACTTAGGCATACCATGATGCTTGAAGATGTTAGCAAGAAAAAGCTTCACCATATGATCAACTTTAATGGTTTTCTTGACGGGCAAGAAGTGAGCTTGCTTGCTAAACCTGTCCACAATGGTCCAAATAGCATCATTCCCATGCTGGGATCTAGGCAAGTCCATAATAAAGTCTATAGTAATACTTTCCCATGGCTGCGAGGGAATAGGCAATGGCTGAAGCAAACCTGGAGGCTTTTGCCTATCAAATTTCACCTTTTGGCAAGTAAGACATGCACGTACATATGCCTCAATGTCTTTACGCATGCTGCCAAAAGAAATATATCTCAATCATGCGTGTAGTAGGCATGATACCTCGATGACCAGCATAAGGTGGAGCGTGACATTCCTCCATAACCTTTGGACGCATATCCTTTACCACACATAAGCAGTTATCCTTCATAAGATAACCCTCTTTGATCACATAAGAGACATGTGAATGACCAGCCATCAAATCAATCCATATATGGCAAAAATCAGCATCCAAATGATACAAATCTCGCATGGCAGATAAGTCCCCATGAGAGGCCACTGAAACTGCAGCCACATAAGGCCTCCTGGATAATGCATCTGCCACCACATTTTTCTTTCTCGGGTATGTAGAATCTGAAAATGAAACATGGAAAGAAAGTTTGCCATTCTCATCTACTTCTCCGAAAGCTTTGTTTGAGATAGAAAATATCTCAAGCTTTGATGATCTGTCTTGACTACAAATTCAGCCCCAAGAAGATAATGTTTCCATATCTTTAAGGCATGAATTACAGCCCAGAGCTCTTTCTCATAGATATCCATATGAAGCTCGGCATCATGCAACCGATGGCTCTCATATGCAACTGCATGATCTTCTTGATTTAGGACAGCCCCTACACAATCGCCACAAGCATCACATTCCACTATGAATGACCTTTGCAAGTCGGGAACAATCAATACGGGTCCACATGATAACATTCTTGAGTTGCAAGAAGGCACCTTGCTCCTTTGGGTCCATTTAAAAGTGGCTTTCTTCTTTGTGAGATCATGTAGAGGGGTGGCAATCATTGCAAAATGTCGCCTGTAAGATGAACATAACCCCAGAAAACTACGTACTTGATGTACATTTTGCAACTCTGGCCAATTCCGAATGGTTTGAATCTTGGCAGGATCCATTCTTACACCATCTTTGGATACAATGTGACCCAAATAGTGTATCTCTGAAAGGAAGAACTCACTTTTCTTGGCACACTGTGGCCAAATGAGTCCTATGCACCTGCTCATTCTTGGAGAAAACCAAGATGTCATCAAAGAATACACCTGTGAATTTTCGATGGGGTCGGAATATCCTATCCATCATACGATTGAATGTGGCTGAGACATTGGTGAGACCAAAAGACATCACCAAAAATTCATACAATCCAAAAGCTATCCTGAATGCAGTTTTGTGGACATCCTGTGGCACCACTCGTATCTTGTGATAACCACTCTTCAAATCAATACGGTTGAAACAAGCCGAGCCATGAAGCTTATCCAGAATGTCATCAATACGCGGGATTGGAAATCTATTCTTGATGGTGAGCTTATTTAGAGCTCTATAATCCACACACATGCGGAATGATCCATCTTTCTTTTGAACGAGAAGCACGGGAGAGCAATAAGGTGAGGAACTTGGCTGAACCAAACCTTTCTCCAAAAGCTCATTAACTTGCTTCATGATCTCTTGTTGTGCGGCACTCACACGATATGCAGGTTTGTTAGGTGGAGAACTACCTGGCACAAGATCTATGCGATGATCCTCGGGCCTTTGAGGAGGTAGTTCACTAGGCAAAGCATCAACAAAACAATCTTTATATGCATGAAGAAAATTCAGCCTATCCTGAGTCAAAACATCCACATTTTGATGACTTGGTTCAATGCTATCACGAAAAAAAACCAAGTACGCAGAAAGACTCTTTTTCATTGCTTTATTAATCTGGATGTGAGATACAACTGGGATAGAATCCCCTTCCTTGCCAGCATCAATAACATGCATGCGGCCTCTATGCATAAAGGAAATCCTGTTTGTCTTGTACTCTTTGTGGGACTCAAGCCTATGATGACATGGCTTGCCAAGCAATACATCGCATCCATTAAGTGGAGCAACCAAGAAATGCTCATGATCAAGATAACCCTGAATATGTATGCGCAACTTCCCAATAAGTGGGGTAACTTGCACGTCTTTACCAACAAATGGAGCTTCTGCTTCAATTTGAGACCCCATGTTCTCAACCTCAATATCCAAGGCGACTGCCATCTAGGTAGAGATAAAATTATCTGTTGCACAATCATCAAACATAAATAGAGCGGGCTGATCCTTGATTTGACCCCATGCTTTGCATACCATCCTCTCTTTTCCATCATGCTTTGTGTTTCCCTGCACATCGCGAACTACATGCACATTTGCCTTGGGTTGCTTGTCCTCATGCGTTGGTTTGCGGTTGGGACATTGTCTAAACATATGCTCTTTGTTGCCACAAGAAAAGCATTTCCCCTCCTTTGCATATTGCTCCCTTTGCTCGGGGGTCAAGCCAAATTTGTTCTTCTTTGGCCCATGATCCTTGGATGAGGTATTTTCAGCTTTACCTCCCTTCTGGACATCCCGAAAGCTCTTTTTAGTAGGTGGCTGTCCACCTTTTTGAAGGTTTGGGACAGCCTTCTCTTTGCCCTTGGAACATCCTTGATCTTGCTTAACTTTGAGCACCAATTGCTCCGTAGCAAGAGCAGAGGCTATAAGCTGTTGTAGGGTGTGTTTCGGGTGCAATTCATTGCCCGAACGATAAGCTGGTTGCAATCCGGAGCGAAACTTCCTCTTTTTTTCATCCTCGGAGAGTTGCATAAAGGGAGTTACCTCAAGCAACACTTTCCAAAACTTATTGACATACTGCTGCACACTTTCATTATCTTTTTGCTTAAGTCTATCCCACTTTTGGGTGAGAGTTTGCTCCGCATTAGGAGGCAAGAATTGGGCATAAAATCTGTCCTTAAACTCTTTTCAAGTGCAAATGGGATCTTTGGCGGTCTTTTCAATGATCCACCAATGGGTAGCTGTCTCCTTCAAGAACATGCTTGCATGACGAATTTTGGACTTCTCAATGAAGTCCTCATCACTAAAAGCAATATCAAACTGTGTCACAAAAGCTAGCACCTTAGAGGCATCATACTCTCCATGAAAGGCATCAAATTTCACGGACTTGTCCCCTGCCTTGAACTCCTTGAGCTTCTTGGGATGTGGTACATGTTCTTCTCTTTTTCTCTTCCCCTTATCCAACGGGGCAGCTTTCTCTGCATGGAGCTTCATGGGCAACCAAAGATGTTTCAAAAGGCACGGTGGCATGTGCATTATGAATCTGTGGCCCCGATGCATGTGACCTCCCCAAATGCGGCAATGTCTCACCACGAGACAACTCAATGGGCAAAGTCTTTCGGCTTGCATGCCGACCATTGTCCCCATGATGTACATTCTTGGAATCCAAATGGCCTTAAGCATGCATAAATCTGTTTCCTCCTGTGCCTTGAGGAGTGGATGCATGGCGGGAGGTGACCGAAACTTCTTCTTTATGCAAGTATACCTTTGAGAGGCTGGGTCTCCATGGTGCAAACGGGGTGGATTCTTGAACATAAGCTGTCCATCCTCTCCCTCTTTAAGGTCACTCTTGCGGATAAGATAAGAGAGTGCCGTATTGATATTTGTACTTTTTTGCACCTAGGGAGAGTCTCCCTAGCTGCCTTGCTTGGATCTCTGCTCTGTTTTCTTATGAGCAGGAGAGGGTCTTTTGTAGCCCTATGGGCGTTTTTTATATAACTAATGAAAGGATCTTTTCTCGGAAAAAAAAGAAAGATAAGAGAGTGCTAGCTCCCTTGGCTTCTTGCCCACTTCTCGAGCCATAGACTCAAAAGTCATGTCTACCATAGCATCAGCTTTCTTGCTTCCATGAGACTTTGTACACGAGGGTCTTCATGCAAGAATTTCAGCTCCTGCTCTTTTGCCTGCAAGAGCCTCTTCATGTGCTCCAACTCAGCCCTCAATGCATTGGGCTCTTCCTCGTGCACGGGTTCTTTACCACGTGATGGTTGTCCCATGTATGCACTGTCATAGACTCTCTCAAGAGGCTTATGCCTTCCATGCAATGCATCGGAATCCCGTGAAGCACTTGATTGGCCCCTTGAATTCGGCACCTCCAATGGGCTGCCCTGGCTGTCCATTGAATTAAGTGTTCGTGCTTGCTTCCGATCTCAAAACTCTGTGTCTCCTCTTGAGAGAAAGAGAGACGTCCGGGCTCTGATACCGATGTGACCGCTCCCTACAGGAGGCCTACAAATCGGAAGACAATATACACATATTTAGAACACTTAATTTAACTGTTATTAAACAATGGAAACAACATCAACAACACAAATACTAGAAATGTTGAAAATACAAATGACACCAGCACTGGGGCCGGAAAGGGCCGGTCCCCTCCTCAATACTTTTTTTGTATTTCTTGGAGTATTTATATTTGTACAAGTGTCACGGGCCTGACTGGCCAGATTTCTCCACAAGGGAGTGAAAACAACCAAATAAAACTGGTTCAAGTCGATGAAGAGGTGTTGGTTGGAGTAGCTCGAAATCACAGGCTTACTCCCACCTTCACTGGGTGGACACCTGCGGGACCGTGCACCAACAGGCACGCCCGTACTAACACAGGCCAAGGGGTACACCGCGGAGGGAACGTGGCCTGGTTCTCCCCAATGAAGCTTTGTACTTGGTTTTTCCTCATACCCTCTTGACCTTCACTGGCTCCTCTATAAATGAGGGCGCGGTTAAGGCAGTCATAGGAGAAACCTCTTTCCAATGATCCTCCAAAGTGTATGCAACTGGAGCAGAACTTACCTACACAAAGCTTGTAATAACAACATTTAACTTGAATTATTATCTGAATTTGAGATAAAATATTGAAATAAATACCTGGCATGGATTTTAATTCATATCTCAGTAATGAAGACCATTTCCCTTGTATTATACTCCGAATGGAAGCTTCAGCTACTGTAAACAAAGCAACCAGCCGGTACACAGGACTGGTACAGCAGGTACATATGGGCAGCCAGCAAGTACACATGGGCAGCCAACAGTTGCAAGTACAGCAGGTACTGGTCAGGTACACATGGGCAGCCAGCAGGTACACATGGGCAGCCAGCACGTACACATGGGCACAAGGCAGTAAATGAGCAGGTACTGCAGGTGGAACAAGAAGCGTGGGCAGCCCTGCAGGCAAGTACAACTGCAGGTACAGTAGGCGTGGGCAGCCCTGCAAGCAGGTACAGCAGCAGCTTCAGTAGGCTTGGGCAGCAGGCGGGTACAGCAGCAGCTTCAGTAGGCGTGGGCAGCAGGCGGGTACCAGGCGATGGAGAGAAGAGAGCAGGCGATGGAGAGAGAAATCCAGCCACCACCCACGTGGGAAATATGTACTAATCTTCCATGCAATAGTTGCTTTTAGAATTATTAAACCCTAATCAAAGGTTAGTTTATAGGCACCCACACTAGAAAGTAAATGTCTAGCCCAAATTTAAATGTGTGTGAACACATTAGCTTATAAACATTAAAGTTAACCATAGTTTATGGATTTTACCTTTTAAAAGGGCCAAAATGAAAATACTTACCACTTGTTCACACGCCACACCACCAAGTCAGCAAACAACATTCCACGGTACACTGGGGGCGTCCCCGTCCAGTGTATTGGCACGGCATAACAGGCAGACACACGCAAACAAGTCATGCAAAAACAAATTTATGTATGTAGGCATAAATGCATGTGCACAAATAATGGACGAAATCTCCCTTTCATGAAACTTGTACAAGAGGTTTCTGTCGGGCACAAAACTGGCGCGACAAATATAAATAAATATGTCCTGGTCTTCCTATGGAGTCACAGTCCCATAGGTAAGACACCATCCTAGCCATACATGGGTGGCACCAACAGGCTCCCGTCCATACAGCACGAAGCAAATCACACACGGGTGACACGAAACTGGTTTCCGTCCATGTGACACAGCACTGGTGGCACACGGGTGGCACTGATCTGGCACCCGTCCATGTGACACCATAAAACTGGCCCTTTCACATGGGACACTGGCCTGGCCCCATGTGAACATGGCACAAATCTGGCTGCTCTATGGAGTGGCAGTCCCATAGAAGTGGCTCCAGAAATGGAGATGGACCAAATGGTGACACTCTCTCAAGGGGACAAGGTCAATGGGGATAACTACCCTACGTGGGCTTATATGATGCGTCATGTATTGGTTGCTAAGAATGTATGGCTATATGTGGATGGCATTGAGGAGCGTCCTGTAGCACTTGCTCCAACGGAAGGTGAAGTGATTCCCGCTCACCTTCCTGCAGGTCCACCTCCTCGTTCTCCTCCTACCTAGCAGCAGCGTACTTGGGATGCTAGGGATGCTCAGGCCCATGCGTTGATTGCTCTCTAGTGCCGTAGGCATATCATTCCGCACATTCATTCCTGCATCACTGCAAAGGGTGCTTGGGATACCTTGGTGGCGTTGTATTCAGGTCGCAATGAGGCTCGTGTAGTTTACCTTTGGGGCAAGCTTGAAGGTGACTCTATCGATCAGTACCTTACGCATGTGAAAGACCTACGAGAGCAGCTCATTAACATTAATGTGGTCTTGACAGATGGCTATGTTGTTCAGACAGTTTTGTGTAATTTGTCCGACTCTTATCAGGCATTTGGCACCACTCTACAGTTGTTGGTTGGCAATGCACCTAAAGCGGTCACTTTTGACAACCTTGTGACTCTCTTGCTCAGTGAAGAGCAATCCCGTTCCAACAGGAACAACATGATGTCTACTACTGTGCTCTAGCATCATCACTATGACATTGGGCATTCTCCTTTTCCCCGTCATATAGTGCTTGCTTTTTCCATTGGCACTGCAATTCATCTTTGCCTTCGTGATCTCTCTTGATCATTCTTACTGTGGAGCATAGTGCAGGGCAGCATTCACAACTTTATCACCTTGCTACCCGTTCACACCGTTCACTTGAGCGGGGCTTGTTGGTCATGTCCACTCCCGGCTAGTTCAGGTGTAATGTAAACCGGCCTTCTGAAAGCAAAGGGCGGTGAAACAAACACTCGCACATAAAACACTTCAACACCATTGAGAACCTAGAAAAGGAAAACAAACAGGGGGAGCTAGAGTGCTCCTGCAAATAGTACACGGACACCGATTGGCCCCAAATCGCAGTGGCGCCCCTTGCGGTATTTCTTTAATTGATTAAAAGAGCTTTGATTACAATATAAGGCTGGCAACTCAGCCGTCCCAGTAGAACTCCTGAAGCCTGCAAAGAACCTGCATCTGGCTTCTAATCCACACGGCATCCACAAACAAATCCAGCCATTGCTCACATCGAAAGACTCTCACATTGAGTCTGAATACAGAAGCTTTCTCCCATGATCAAGGCTGCCACAACCATCTATAGCCTCTCACACTATGAACAGCTTCACACCCTGACACATCCAGTGCTTCTGCATCACAACACAGACTGCCAAACTGTCTCTCAAAAGAGAACTCGTATCATAGCACGACATACCATACAGACGACACACCTGTACAAACCCTCTCTACCTTCCAAGGGTACTATCCATCTCTGTCATGGATTCCCTGTCCCCTGTCCTATCAGTAGCAAGGCTGTACCAAACATGTGTCCATTCCTGTACCTTCTGCCTGCATGTGACCTATCTCCTGGAGAAACCCAAAAACATGTTTCCTCGTCGAGAAACCTACGACCTGTTTCCACATGAAACCCTTAGGCCTGTTTCCCTTTGAAACTTATGTCCTGTTTCCCATACATCTAGTTACCTGTTCCCTCATGAAACATCTGGCAACATAGAGATGCCCATAACTGTAGGTCCCACTGTTCCTTTCTAGCAAGAGAAAACAATCTGCTCCATGAGCACGCAGCCATGCGAGCTTGCATCACTCCCATGCCAAGAAACATATTCAAGTGACCTGTACTTGCAGCCATAAACCCAAGCACATAGCTGAATTTGCAGCCAAACAAAAACAGCCCATAAACTGTCCCAAAACAGTCCCGAATCCAAAGCAAAGAGAAACTGAAAATTCCATCAGATGAACGCCATCGACATGATGTCTATGTTCATGGAAATCCAGCCCTTGTCCACCTTTGTGCCGACTTTGAATGTACAGATCTGAAAAACAGCCCCGTACCCGTCTGTACCACCTCGGGATACGTGCCAGGAGTTGTACTTGCGCAATCAGCCTGCTGTCCTGATTCTGGTCGCCTGAATCTGAGTAACCAGGCCTGTCCAGCACCTGTCTACACCCCTGCAGCAACTGTACTTGCTGTACTTGGCTGCCCGTACACTGTACGGCAGCCGTACAGTACTGTACTGCTGTTGTACCTGCTGGTACAGCCTGACCAGACCTGTGCGCAGAGAATCCAGCAGAATTTAACAGTCGCCTGTGTGTAGCGTGGACCAAGGAAGTGCCTGCAGCCTGTCCGTACAGGCTGTACGGCTGGTTTGCACAGGGAAAACTGCAGCAAAGAGTCTTCAGCAGTCGCCCTTCTCCTTCCCAAGAGAAAAGCACATGTGCATGCTGCAGTCGACTCTTAGCAAGAGAGAGAGAAAAGCCAACGTGCTGTTCATCCCCATGCTTCCTTGCAGCCCACTTCTTCCAAAAAGCACACGCTTCCTCATCAGATAGGCGCCTCCTTTGCCTGCCAGCCCCTCTTCTTCCCAAAAAGCACACGTGGCCCCAAAAATCTCATAAGGGCCACGTTTCTTTAATGAAAGGCTTAATAAATGATTTTAAAGGTTTTTAAACCTTCAAAGCTAAAATCTCTTTGCCCCCTTTCACACATGGGGTTATCCACACATGGGCTTCCATCCTCACTCCCACCTGATGCCATTCACACTGTCCACCATGTCCCCGTGCACATCTGCATCTTGTCCAGAGAAAAACACAGGGTGATGACATGTAAACCCAGCTTACTCACGGGCATTTTTTCCCCGCGACTGGACACAGGTTTTTTCCCCATGTGAACACACTTTTGTGTGTTGGGCACTTAGCCCTAGGCTTTTTTAGTACTCACTTGTACTTTCATTTTATCATTTATTGAGTACATCTTTTCCAGCACTCTCACGTTTCTCTGTGCTTGAGGTTGTGTGTGTGTGTGTGCTGGCTAGCTGCCCTCCTACCCAACAGTTGGGACAATCAATTGGGTTAGTTGATGATAGAGAGCAAGGGACACTGATAGCATGATTGCAGAGGGCAGCAATGCTCAGAAGGCTCAAAGTGATAGTGAAGGGTGCCGAGCGGTTCATGCAACTCAAAAAGAGGTTGCAGTCACTAACAGCGGTTGGCTCCGGGTGCGCTTCTCAAAGGCTCAATTGTGTACCGCTGAGATCCTCATGATTGAGCACGATCTTTCGCTTTTTGTGTATTTATGTGAAAAGGCACACGAAACAATAGAAATCATGAGGGGTAGGGGTGAGCATTTACTAATGTCACCTCTCCACCCTTTTCCCTATGCTCACTATTTGTGGCTGTTCCCTTTGGTATTCTTGGTGTCGCCAGCCCCACAACGGCTCTTCTTCTACCATTATGACATCAATCATGAGCACATCATTCAGGATATAGACTGCCTCTTGGTTTGGATCTTCTCTTTTTTGATTCGGTTTCCTGAGTGGTTTTTCCAGAACAGGTCCATGGTACTGCTTCAACCTATACCCATTCACTGGCTTCCAAACTTTCTAATTCAAATGTTCCTATACCCAGCTTCCTAAAGATTTTGTATGGTCCAACCCCTCTCATTTTCAGCTTTGCTGGGTGTGGTCTCATCCTAGAATAAAACAATAACACTACATCAACGTTTTGAATTTTGAGTTCCTGTCCACCTTGATCTTTTTTCTCTGAACCACTTCAACTGTCCAGGCACTGAATAGCCTCTTCTCTTCTAGCTTGAGGAGGTTCTCTATCCTATGCTTGTGAGATTCCTCCTGAGATAGCCTTCCTGCTATAGCTACTCTACGGCTTGGTACTAGGATCTTCATGGGCACCACAGCCTCCAACCCACACACTATGCAAAAGGGTGTCAGATGTGTGGTGTGCTTGTAAGCTGTTCTAAATGCTCACATTGCATAATGCAGCTTTGTGTCCCAGTCCGTCCGGTTCTTATGAAAGGCTCAAAAGGTAGTACTAGGTTTAATGGCATTTTGTCTAATGCATTCGGTTGTCCCATCCTTCGGCACATGTCACATTCTTTTGCAAAAGTGTGAGCATCCTTGAGTGTTGTTGGCCACCATAGCCTTGAAACACTTATCTTCCTATTATCTTTCCAGAGTAGTGTCCCCCCCGTGATCCCTTGATGCACTTCTGGAAACATAGTGGGCTGTTCATGCTCTGGGACACACCTTTTGAGTATTTGATCAACGTCCATTTTGTAGAGTTGCCCAGCCACTAGTATGAATGACTTACTAAGGGTCAACTTCTTTCTTTGGTCTCTTGACATATACGCTAGAAAGGATAAGTCTGATAGGAATTGCAACATCTCTTCGTGCCAGTTTAACTTTTCACCATCCACTGTGAATAATTGTGCGTGGCAACACAGTGGGCTGTTCATGCTCTGGGACACACCTTTTGAGTATTTGATCCAGCCACTAGTATGAATGAGTTACTAAGGGTCAACTTCTTTCTTTGGTCTCTTGACATATACGCTAGAAAGGATAAGTGTGATAGGAATTGCAACATCTCTTCGTGCCAGTTTAACTTTTCACCGTCCACTGTGAATAATTGTGCATGTCGTCCTCTACTTGTATTGGAGCTTCTCCAGACTCCAATTTGGATAGGAAATCGGCTATTGCATGCTGATTACTCTGTGTGTGCTTGATGGTGAAGTTGTACTCCTGAAGCAACAACATTCATCGTGCAAGATTGGATTTGTTCACCAGATATAGAAATGTCCTGTGGTCTACGTGGAACTCAAACATGTTCCCCAACAGGTAGTGCCTGAACTTTTTGATGGAATAGATCATCCCCAATGATTCTTTTTCTGTGGTGGAATAGTTTCTCTCTGCTTTATCGTCTTTTGCACGCATAGTACACTGGTCAGAACCATCCCTCTTGTGCTTCTTACATCACAGTGCTCCCTATGACCACATCTGAGGCATCCCAAAGACATGAAAAACGAGGTCATAGTTGGGCTGTTGAAGTATGGGTGTGGAAGCCATCATTTTCTGCAAATTCCTGAATGCATCCTCACACTCTCTGATCCAGACATATTGTGCATCTTTTCCTGTCAATCAATAAAGGGCCGTAGCTACATCGGCTAGAAACCTTCTGAACCTTGTGTGCCATTTCATCTGGTCTAGGAATGTGGCTAATTCCTTTGCATTTTTTGGTGCTTGCAGTTTTACAATGACCTCAATCTTGGCCGGATCCATTGCCAATCCGTATGTTGACACTGTGTCCTAGTAGGGACCCACTAGTAACTACAAAAGCACACTTTGCTGGGTTTAGACTGAGCCTTGTCTCTCTGCATTTTTCCAGGCATAGAGTGAGGTGTTGCAGGTTATCTATTGTTGCTTAGGATATATGAATCCAACCTTTAGCAACTTGTCTATTTCCTCTTTGACTTGCTGTGCATAGTTTGGGTTCATCTTGTATCTGCCTTGTCTGATGGATATTTTGTCCTCCTGATTAATCTTGTGTTGAAGGGGTCGATTCCTTTCATATGTGTAGCTCCATGCAAACACATCCTTATATGAGGTTAGCAATTCCTATAGTTCCTTCTTGGGATCTTGGTCCAGTCTGGCACTTACCCTCACCATATGCAAGGTTCTCTCTCATCATTCAGATTTATTTTTGTGAGCTCATCCTTGTGCACTCTGACACGTAGCATCTGCTATCCGCTTTAACCATGTTCACAGTTGAGATCAAGTACTCCTGGAAGCACATTTCTTGGTTCTTTTGCATCTTGTAACTCCCATTGATGTCTGACCAGGCATGCTACAAGTTAATCTTGCTCCTCTCTAGCCAAACCTTCCACCTCTAGCTCTTGTTCCATAAGGGCGGTTATTTCGAGGTGCAACATCTACTTGATTGATGTCTAGTGGCAGTTGTTGACATTGCTGCCTCTCCGTCACCCTAGGATTTTTATTCCTAGTATTATAGTAGGAGTTGTCAATGGTGTGGTTGGTCTTGTCACAGATGGCGCATAGCTGAGCAAGGGGGAAGCTGGCACTCTTCCTTAGTGTGGCCATGATTTTTGCACTTTGTACACCAGACATCCGTCTTTGGTCCAGATCCTTTTTTGGTTGCGTGTCCTCCGGCAAGCTTGGCTAGGGTAGCCTTTAGTTCTTTATGAATATCCACTGCTTGCTTCCTTTTTTTTTTCTCGGGAAAAAAGATCCTTCAATTAGTTAAAGAAAAAACAGCCACAAAGGGCTAAGTACAACCACGATGGGCTAGATACAAACTCGCCTTATATAAGGGCAGGAAACAAGTGATCATAAGGGGAAGAGATGCTTCTCCTCCGGTTGGCTGCTTTGTGAGGAGAAGGCTATCTCATACAGGGGGGGGGGAGGAAACAACCACACAAGTGGTCTGTAGTGCCAAATGGGGTCACCGCCTCTATTTGTGAGGAAAGGGCTAGGCCTCCAAAGTCTCAAGAAGGCTTCCCGCCGCTTCCGCATGCGGTCTGAACCCCTTGTAGCTTTCCCACTGACCGTAGAGGATGTGAATAATATCAAGCCGTGATGGTCTCAACCGGCGGAGTGTGGGTACCCTTGATGGCCTTGCTGCATCTAGTACGCCAAATGTGCCAGGCTGCGATGCTATTGCAAATCTCCAACCTTTGGCATGAGCCTGGCCGCCAGCCACCTATAGGAGGGTCTGTGACTGGTACTGCTGCAATACAATGGTGAGAGACCTGAAGGGCTAGACCTCCCCCATCCTCCTCATAAGTCCTGATCACTCCAGCCACTGTGGCCCAGGCGACAGTGCCCCATGTGATGATCCGGGTCGATACCCTGTCCATAGCGAAGATGCGGAGAATCCACTGCCAACTTTGTTGAGCCTTCGGACAATCCCAAAAGCAATCTTGACAGTGGCCGCACCGCGGACAAGCCGCTGACCGACCTCCAACTACTAGCCAAGTACCGACCGCCAAACTCCGATGTGCCATCAACCAAAGAAAGAGTGATAGGCCCTGTGACTGCCAATGTGCTGTTGTCGGTGTGCCATCTATCTCATGCATCTGGATCCTGCTGCCTAGCCGCGTTGTATATGCAAAGAAGGGGCGTCCAGAGTCTCCTCCCGATCCGTAGGATCATGCCAAGTCCACTCTCCCGGGTCCCACTGCAGCTGTGTGAGAGGTCGGCACTCCCAAATCCATAGCTGCCATAGTCTCTCCCTAGCCACCTTGGCCGGTGCTGGATCTATGTGCCATTCCTGTGCCGAGAAACTAATCACCCTCACCCTCTGCAAGGTGCAGCCTCTGAAATCCTCCAAGGGAAGCTTTGATCTCTCTACTCTACCTTGGGATCCAATAGAAAAAGTGAGCAGACCTGTGTCCTCATCTGCTCCTTGGACCACCATGAGGATATCCTGTTTGGTAAACACTCCTAGCCACACTAGAGGGGTCGGGTCTGGAATAGGCATTAGCCACTCCTGCGGGATAGTTGAGTCAATGTCGATGTTGAGCCTATCTTGACCCCGGATCCTTGTCAGGCCTCTCTCCTACTCCTCTAGGGGTAATTGCCAATCTCCAAGAGATCTAGCTGGTCCCCGGCTCAAGGCTCTCCAAGATACATGCGGCCGGGCCCCCAACATGTGGCTATTGGGTAAAGGGATCAAGGGGTTCTAGACCAAAGGTTGCCGGAGCCGCTTCTCTAAGGTAACTGAAACCATCTGTCTGAGGGCTAGCTTGAGATGATCCCAAGCCCGAAGTAAACTGGCTGCAAATCTGTCCTCAAAAGCTGGGCTAGAGCCACGGGCTCTCATCTCTATGAAGATCCATGGGGTACTCTACGGCCACGGGCCCCCAAGGCTCGGGGTACGGACTGAAATCCGGGCCAATAAGAAATCCTTCCAGGGCTCACCACCGGGAAGAAGCCCCCCCCCCCCTGACAATCAAATTGCCCAGCAGGGCTCAGCTCTGAATAGCAGGATCGATGAGGCCAAGCCCCCCCTCTGCTACGTGGCTGAATGATCACTCGCCATGCCACCTTGGCCCTGGCTGGCCTCCCATAGGAAAGAGGGCAGATTTATGCCGCAATTGAAAACCAAGGGCCAAATCGTCAATTCTCTATCATCCATACTCCAGCTGAGTATAAGGATAAGCCATTTAAGCTTTTGATTGATTCAAGCAGTACTCATTAATTTATTTCCCTAGGATGCTTACATAAGCTAGTCTCAAAACAGAAATCAGGGAAACTTATGCAAGTTGAATTGGCCAGTGGGAAGATTCTTTTCACTCACCATGAGACGGATCATATTCAATTTAATCTAGATGGTAATGTACCTGACTGCCAGTTCAGAGTCTTACCTTTGGGAGTTTTCGACGGAATCCTTGGAATGGATTGGCTCCACAAAAATCAAACTGACATTCACTATCACAATGGAACCATTTCCTTCAGTGACCTTCACACGGGAACAAAGTTCAAGGAACTGGAGCTTTCGGATCCCCAGATCTGCAATTAGTAAAAGGGAGCTTCATTGCAGATCTGATATAACAACCATGCACCCTTAGCAGAAGTACATGAACGGATATGAGGAATGACTTGTTGTCTACATGAGAGAGGGATCAATGCATGAGCTTGTGCATCAGTAGCATCCCATTTGAGCTGTTCCTGTGTAGGAGGAACATGTGCAAGCGGTGCACTCACACTGGAACCAGCATCACTAGTCCCAAGAGTGGACCCCCCTGACGTGCTAGCTACAGGTGCAAGACCAATAGGTCTTAACTCAGCACAAGATACATATACCCATAAATTCTTTGCAACCAATACATGCTTCATCATGTATGCACACATGGGATAGTTGGTACCATCCAACTTATCCTCAACTGACAACATGCCAAACAAGTCAGTGGTGTTTCCAAACATTTTCCAATAATATGTATACACTGACTGTTGAACACAAATCTGACTCAATCAAACTGTCTGAACCACATAACTTGCAGCAAAATGAACTAATGTACTGCAAAAATTGGACAAAATGTACCTCTAAGACAAATTGTTCACACGGGGAAAAACCCCATGTCCAGCCGGCATGGTAAAAAGTGCCCATGAGTAGGTATATGTTCACACCCGAACTTCCCGGAGGACAATAGGCTAACATGGGGGCTGTACAAACATAAGCTAGCTGGTGCTTGGACAATACAAAGAGTGGAGCATTGATACCAATAGACGGTCCCTCAGCCTACCCATTGACCAGAGGATTTTACCTAGTGCATCGAATTTTCTAGCCTTCCAAGTCGATGTGCCTCAGCTATCACCATATGGGACGTTAAACGAAACATTGCCCACATTTATGGAGCCTCTCCAGGTGACCTCCCCAACTGGGGGGCCAGGCCCCCCCTTGCTTCCCTCCCCTTTCCCCACTGCCTCTTCCCCCTCTACTAGTGTGGCAGTCACACGACTGACTAGTATCCAATCATTTCTCATGTTTGCAGATGCTTGATTTGTAAAAATCCATGCCCATTTTTGTGGCTGCTCCCTTTGTTGAGTGGGTTTTAAAACGGAATCACACAATGTCTTAGTGCATATTGCTTTTAGCTGATCATTTATGGTGTTCAGAGTCATATATCTTCTGATATCTATGAAGAATATTTTGTGTAGTCACTGTACTTTGATTCATGATGTCTAAGCAAGAGATAATCTATATGCTACTCATGTTTATGTTGCAGATTCTGAATAGACGCTATGGTCGAACTCATGTAGCAATATATGGTCCTGAGTGGGCCTTGAGGACTTGAATGCTAACGAACAAGAATGTAATTAAAAAGGGAAGTGCACATGCTGGATTATAGAGTATGAGATTGTGCCATTATAATCCTTTATTTTCTCATGAAATGAAGAGTATCTCAGAGGCAAGATTCTAGAGTCTTGAGACAGTTTTGCTTTTAGTAGCGTCACATACTTACAAATGAGTTGATGAATACAAGGCAAGGTTCTGGAGTCTTGACACACTATGGAGTGTTCCCTGCAACATCTACAGACTAACACAATATTGGTTGTAGTCATATTAGTTGTATCGAGACAGACTTGAGTGGTCCCCACAACATGATATTAGTTGTATCGAGACAGACTTGAGTGGTCCCCACAACATGATAGTAGTTGCGCCATATTTGTTTGATTAGGACTACCACCTTCAGCTTTCAGATGGTTGTCCTTTGCCAAAACTTCTGAGAACTTCATGAAGTTGTAATGGTGATATCATCTAGCCTAGGAGGCTACCTCCATGAAGGTCCATGCTTTATGCCTCTTCCCATGCATCAATCAATGCATTAAGCCTTACAACATCTTTGAGTATTGTTGATTTGTATGAGCAATGCAGCTTAATCAAAACTTTGTCATCCTTGGTTGTGTAAAGAACCTTCCAATCAATCAATCAAGGAAAGCACTGTACCCCTCAATGAAAAAGTTAGCACACATTATTTCTTTTCTTATGAACATCTGCTGCTGTTGGTCAAGGCTAAAATTGGCATTTCAAAATTAGAGTTCAAACATTATTTTTGGTGGCTAGCCTTCCGAATGGTGGTCAAAAAATAAATAATGATTGTTTAATTATCTACCTTAAAACGGTGACATTAGGGTAATGAGAGTTTTGAGACAAGGCTAATTATGTAAAAGAAATTAATGGAGTGGAAAGACTATCACTTGCAAATAATTGAAGATATCAATCTTTAATATAAGTAAAATACATGTGAACAATGTATCTCACATACAACTTAATCAACGACAATGTAGTGGCAACGCGAGATAGCCATGAGCCTCAATACACGTGCTTGCACACATACATGTAGAGGAAATAGTATATAAGTAAATGTGTAAAGTATGACACTCCAAAACAAGGTAATCTTTTGTCACCTTAAAGAACATACACATGAAAATAAGTCAAATAATGTATGATGGTGATTTGGGTAGAGCAAAGTCAACAAAATGACATCAATGTAGCAAATTGTCATGTTATTAGTGTTCACTTAATGTGTTCGACATGATTCTCAATGTGTCTAACTACTTTGTCTACATAAGGTGAAAATTTATAATCATTATAAATATTTCAAGATTTATTAATAATACTGATTACATTTATGGAAGTTGGGTATTTTGTCTCTTAAGTTGAGAAAGACACATTATTCTTTCATTTTGGTAAATCCAAGAGAAATATATCAACCTTGGAAAGTTGAATCTAGCTTCCTAAACTCAATACTATATTCTATTGTAGTGGACGTGGGCTTGCACTCTTTGTTAACCACTCCGTTGATAGCATAATTTTGGCCGTCCAACCTACCATAAGATGTTTTGCCATCTTACCTACTCAAACAGGTACGTAACTTTTGTAAGACGATGATGGAACATATAAAGCAGCCTTAACCTATGCTTGATGTCAAATAGGGAAAGTATACAGATGTAGTGTAAATAGTTACTTAAGACTCGTAATAGAGGTCTAGTAATTTTTTAAGTTTGGTTGACCTTGTGTGAAAACTAGTCATTTGTATATGTGTCATTTCGACAATAAGCAATACACAAACATTCCCTTGCAATAGGTTTCTTGTGAGTTCTCCTTCTCTCTTTTTGCTTGCTTGCTTACCTTTATTACTTAATGGATGCGTGCTTTCTTAGGTTTGATTGTAGGTTTTCTTCTTGCATTAGCTTCTTCTTCTTCCCCCACCTTTTATGAGAGAGAACCATCGTGAAGGATCATCTCTTCATACCAAAATCTAGGCATGAAGAGCTCCCCCGTTACCCCTTTAGCAAGGAGCATTTTGGTGTGACAACGGAGTGAGGACCGCAATGGACGGGCTAGCGCACCCACAATGGGAAGTTGCATTTGTGGCTTGAAGGCAAGACTTAATGACACATGCTTCGGCAAGGCTAAGGTAAGCTCTTGACCTAAACATATTTAGTGTTGCTATTAGGGACTAGCCCAGGGATTAGCACAGTTTTTCATCAATTCCAAGATATTGGGATCACCCACCATTGTCTCGTGTTGATTAGGAGGTCACACTCTAAAAAACATACGGTTTTGGAGCCATTGGATGTGTTTGTTTGTGTTTAATTTTGATTTAAACTTTATTTTATATTAGGGCATTCTATTTTCATCTATTGATAGAGAGAAATCATGGTTCTTTAGTGATTTGCATGAAATTGGATCCCAAGAGACATAGATTTCATTACTTTGATCCAAGAATTAGCTTATCAATTGTGATTAGAAGTGGAATCTACATCGAAAACATGAGCATTGAGCTTCATTAGGTTGATTTAGAGTGGGATTATCAATTGGTTTTCTTGCATTGTTAGAATTGGTAGATTAGGTTAAATTAGAGGAGGATTATCAATTTTTGTTTATGCATTTCATAAATTTTTGTAATTTATTCATGCATTGTTTGAATTGATAGGTTAGAAGCATGCTATAATATCAAAAAACATTCCAAAAATACTAAGTTAGTTGTATAAAAAATATTAACTAGGATTAGGACCATTAATTAAAATAATTAAAAAAACATTCCAAAAATACTAAGTTAGTTGTATAAAAAATATTAACTAGGATTAGGACCATTAATTAAAGAGAATGCGGGGGAGAGAGAGACCTTGAGTTCCTTGCAAGCAAACACACACACACACACACACACACACACACACATACACAAAAGAGTGTAAGACACGAGAGAGATGGATGGGCTGAATTTTCTTCTATTTCTTCTCTTCTCTACAACCATATAACTAAAAGATAAGAGTACATACATAAAGGGAAAGTACTCTCCTACAATAATATACAAAATGGTTGGTCCATAGTGTGAACCCAACTATATGGCCTGGCGCTATAATATGCCATAAGTCTAGTACTCCCAAGTGGCTATCACACAGCCTGTTATCCACTGGCGGCATATCAACCATAATCACACCAACTGTGCCAATGGCATAAGTTCGGAAGCTATCACCTAGGTGGGTCATCAATGTCCACTGTAGCACTAGTTGAGCTCGATATCTCAACACTCCCCCTCGAGCTCAAATCCACACACTGCACTCCAAGTAAGCTCCTAAGCCTGTGGAGCTTCTCTGTGCCCAATGCCTTCATGAAGATGTCAGCCACCTGATCCTCTATGCTGACATATACCAGATCTACATCACTTGCTAGAATCTTGTTCGTCACAAAGTGATAGTGCACCTCAATTTGCTTTGTTCTAGCATGATATACTGGGTTACTAGCCAATTGTATGTTACTTATGACAATTGTCCTATACACGGGCTCACCCATATCACCAATTAGCTTCTGAAACCAAGCTACCTCACAAGCTGCCATAGTAGTACCCCTGTACTTTAGCTCTGTACTCGACAAGGCAACTGTTTTTTACTACTCCAACATAGTAGCACTACCAAATGAGAATATAAAACAACTGGTAGATCTTCTGTCTGCAACACCACGAGCCCAATTAGCATCTGTGTACCCATGTAGTTGTATCTCTATACTAGTCTCATAGAAAAGGCTATAATCAACTGTGGACTTTATCTATCTAAGAATCCGTTTGACCGCATCCAAGTGTGGCTTCCTAGGGGCATGTATATAAACTGACTCACAAGTCTAACATTATAGCTCAAGTCTGACCTAGTAATGATCATGTTGATCAAGCTACCACCACTATGCGCCTGTATGTAGTGGGGTCCTCCAAATGCTCACATGTATTTGCGAAAAGCTTTGTGTTCTAATTCAATGGCACTGAAATAGGCTTACAGCCTATCATGCTATACTTGAACATGTCCAAGTCATACTGCCCTTTGCAATAACAAAATGCCATGAGGTGATCTCACCATCTCTATGCCTAAGAAATACCACAGCTCACCCAAATCCTTCATCTCAAACTTTTTCTTTAAAAGCCTCTTGACATCATGTATGTCAACATCACTATCACCAGTGATAATCAAGTCATCCCCACATAGATGACTAATAGCATGATCCCTCTATCTATCTTTTTCACATAAAGTGAAAAATCTACATTGGATATCGGAAATCCAATGGTAAGAAGATACTCCTTGATCTTGTTTGACCATGCTCTTGGTGCCTGCTTCAAGCTATACAAGGCTTTGCGTAACCTACACACAAAATCTGGGTGTGCATCAATCTCATAACTTGGTGGCTGCATCATGCAAACTTCTTCTTGTAAATCACCATGCAAGAAGGCATTCTTTACATCCATCTGATGTAAAGCCTAGCAGCCATAGCAATGACAACTCTCACGGTTGCCATTCTTGCAACCGGGAGGAGTGTCTCTTCATAGTCAATGCCATAAGTTTGTGCATAGCCTTTGGCAAACCAATCTTGCCTTATACCTGCTCACTTAACCATCAACATTATACTTGACTTTATACACCCACTTACATCCAATTTTCTTCTTTTCCTTAGGCAAAGACACTAACTCCCATGTTGCATTTGTATCCAATGCTACTACTCATTCATGGAATCTTCCCATTTCTTATTTCCAAGTGCCTTTTCAAAACAAGGCTCCAATTCTTGTATTGCTTTAACCATGTAAGCATAATGATGTGATGTATATCCATCATGTCTCAATAGGGTACCTAACCCTCATAGACCTGTGCACACCTGGATCTCTGCCAAGTGTCCTCAAAATAGCCCTCGGTATCCTTACACTAGGAGTAACCAAAGACGGAATGCCAAGTTCCTCATCAAAGGCTCTGCTCAGAGCCACTAGAGTCACCATCCACATATGAGTGACCTGTTGATAGATCATGCACAAAAGGTTGATCTACCTTTTCCTTCTCTTTGCGTGATATATGTGTACCTACATCTGTCCTCAACCTGCATGACTATGGGCTAACATTGGATCCATTGCTAGAGGACTCTCCAGGTCCACTAAGCACCTGTGCTCTACATGTGGTGCAACATCAACACTTCTTACATTTGCATCTTCTATTGCCATCATTGATGGTACATACTAGCTACACATCTCATCAAAGATAACATCTCTACTTACTCGCATATCATGAGAGTGGTAGGGTTATAACATCTATAACCTTTTTGCTCCATAGCATAACCAATAAAGATGTATTTCTCTGCCTTTGGATCCAACTGTTTTCTTACTTCATTAGGAACATGCACATATGCAATACACCCAAACACTTTCAAGTGAGACACATCTGGTCTTATGTAAAATTTTGTTCAGGAGTCATACCATGAACAGTTGCAGTGGGAGCCCTGTTCATAATGTGCACAGCAGTTGCTACTGCTTTTGCCCAAAAATAATGTAGCATATTCTTTTCAGCGATTAAGGCATGTGCCACTTCTACAATGTGCCTTTTTTTTTTGCAACACCATTCTGTTGGCGGAGTGTACCTGCATGTAAACTATGTCGTCTTGATTCCCTGCTTTCTCAGGAAATCACTCAACTAATTGGAGAAATATTCTCTCCCACTATCTAATCTCAAGAACTTTATTTGCATGTATTTTTCCTTCTCGACCAAGTCTTTAAATCTCTAAAAGTGAGCAAACACCTCACCTTTGTCCTTCATGGAAGTAAACATGCTTTCCTAGTGTGGTTATCAATGAATGTAACATAATATCTACAACTTGCAATTCTTGTCGTCTTGGCCGGTCCCCATACATCTGAATGTATGACATCTAATGGCCTTGCACTGACATGCTTTTCATGTGGGAAGCTTGTTTGTCCTACTTACCAAGCAGACATGCTTCACATACTTTATGCATACCATCAACCACCTTAAACTTTGGCAAACTTGTAACAATATTTTGGGCCTCCATAGACTTCAGTCGTTGTATATTCATGTGACCAATGCACTTGTGCCATATGTCAATATCAGCAATGACACCTGTTCTATGCACAAACATGGCTGCCTTTACTTCATGCATGTTCACATCCAAAGTAAACATCCTGCCATTTTTGTTACCCTTTGCAACCAAGTGACATTGATTTTTGAAGTCTTCCACAAAATATCATTGAGGATTAAACCTCACTTGTAGACCTTGCTCAACTATCTGCTGTCTAACAGAAACTAGGTTCTTTGTAATATTTGAAACATGAAGTACATCTATCAAGTACTTCATTTTGCCATCTTGTAATATACACAATGGCACTTTACCAAGAGCACAATGGGATGCGCATGTTGGTCATCACTTGTTTCTACATAACCTTGTTTTTCTATTTTTTGCATGTCTCTAAACCACTTAGCATAATTGGTCATGTGGTTAGAGGCACCAGAATCCACATACCATATATATTGTGATCCTGACACTTCCGCTGTTTGTGGAGCTGAGCATATGGTGCATCACAAACAACTACTCACTTCTGTCGTCTCCCCACCCTGTTTACTAGATGATGCATAGCTGCTTTGCTGTGCAACTTTCCACTTTTAATTTCATTTTGCTTTTTATAGTAGTCCTTTGCCATGTTCCCTGGTTTGCCGCAAATAATAGTACTCTATGCTATTTACACTCTGGTTTCTTTGCCAACCACCTCGGCCGCTTTGGCGCTGCCTCTAGACTGGTCTCTTTCACCTGTGCATGATTGCTGCTGTGATGCAAATCATTGGACTATTATTGTCTAGAATTTTGATTTCCTTGCCACCACCTTGGCCTTGACCACGACCTCTATCTTTGCCTCTACCTAACGTAGAGTAGAAGGCATGTTCTAATGTGTTCTTGCTTTGAAGAAGAGTCCTCACCAAGGGACTTTTATTCTATAATCAACATAGACACTAAGTCTTGAAAGTTGGGAATATTCTCCTTGACTGCACAATGGAGGTCTTGAATGGTTTGTATACTTTGCCAAGCCCATTTAAATATACACTCACCAAATCATCATCCTCCACCGATACATTGATAGACCCAAGGGATTCAACAATGCCCTTGATCTTTAAAGCATACCCATTTAAACAGACACTCACCAAATCATCCTCCTCCACCGATACATTGATAGACCCAAGGGATTCAACAATGCCCTTGATCTTTAAAGCATACTCATTGATAGACATGCTTTTCTTTTCCCACAGTATGCAGCTCTTGTTTTAAATATAATTTCCTTGCCTATGTGTTGGTCTGGAACATCTACATCAGATTCTGCCATGCAACTTCTAGAGTGTTGGCATCCTGTATGTGTCCTATCATTGTGTCTGGGACACTAATTGAAAGCCAATACATGACTTTCCTTACACCCTGGTTCTAATCCTTGAATGCCTTTATATTTGTTGGAGTGGCATTCTCTTCAGACGACTATGTCTTCAGACAACTATGGAGGCTCCTCATTGTCTTCTTCAACATAGTCCCAAAATCCTTTGTTTATCAGGAAATTCGTCATTGTGAACTTCCAAGCATGGAAGTTGTTCTTGTCCAACCTCTCACTAACAATCTGATTGAGTCCGTCAAACATGTTTACATGTAACAATCAGAAACCTGCAAACATACAATTTCTATATGTAACCTGTAACACAATAGTATCTTCTGTGTCACTAACAATCTGATTGAGTCCGTCAAACATGTTTTCATGTAACAATCAGAAACCTGCAAACATACAATTTCTATATGTAACCTGTACCACAATAGTATCTTCTGTGAAACTTGTACAGTGGTACTTCAGCACAACTTATAGAGGTTACTAGATCTGACTAGAGTATATGTACATACACCCAATATCAACAACACATGTGCAAACACTGTTCGGACTTCCAAAATGCTCTGCAAGAATGGAGATCGAACGCACTCGAAACATAATTCTGGTCATAAAACTGCAGTACAAAGTACTATGTACCACACAGGCACCTCCAAGCTTGCGAAGATAGATCCTCAATCGAATATGTGTAGCTCCCGGAGCTACTGAGGGTGGGTGTTGTATCTAAACCAAGAAGGGAAAGAGATGATGATGCTCCTACCCGTGTACAACTTCCTTGCTTGCTTGTTCTTACCTCTTACTTGTCTCCTTAGCTCTCACACGAATTGGAGCTCTGTTACTATAAAGAGAATGTGGGGGAGAGAGAGAGCTTGAGTTGCTTGCATGCAAACACACACACACACACACACACACACACACACACACACACACACACAAGAGAGTGTAAGGCATAAGAGAGAGATGGATGGCTGAATTTTCTTCTATCTTCTTCTCTTCTCTACAACCATGTAACTAAAAGATAAGAGTTTATACATAAAGAAAAAGTACTCTCCTACAATAACATACAAAATGGCTGGTCCATAGTGTGAACCCGAGTATATGAGCTGGCGCGCTTGAACTATGCCATAACTCTAGTACTCCAAAGTGACTGTCACACAACCTCTCATCCATATCAACCATAATCGCACCAATCGTGCCGGTGGCATAAGTGCGGAAGCTATCACCCATGCGGGTCATCACTAGTTGAGCTCGATATCTCAACGGTAATTATACACAATAAAGGCTAAAAAATCCTAGTTAATTTTTGTATAATAACTATTAACTAGGATTAGGACCATTCATCACATCCCATCAAATCTAAAAAATCATAAAAATCATCAGGGGGTGAGCCTGTATATACATAAGCCCGAAGATGCGAGAGGCGTGAGCTGGAGGACGTGAACCTGGAACATGTGAGCCTAGCAATAGCAAAAAAAAACATTTCTAGACTTGGACTAAAAACACCAAGAACCTTTGATGCAAACCTGATCTGGACTGATTGTTGGAAACATTTTTGGACATGGACTTAAAACACCAAGGATCTTTGATGCAAACCTGATCTGGACTGATTGTTGGAAATCACAATATAATCACATTAAACCACACTTTCTCAAATCCCCCAAGCTTGTATACATAAGCTTGAAGATGTGAGTCTAGAGGTGTGAGTCTGGAGGCCTGATCCTTAAACATATGAGGTGTGAGTCTGGAGGCCTGATCCTCAAACATATGAGCCTACAGTAGCAAAAAAAATATTAAAAAAATAAAAAATAAAATTAGGCCTGTACTAGAAACACCAAGGATCTTTGATGTAAACCTGATCTGGATTGATTGTTGGAAATGACAATATAATCAATTTTAATGCATCACACCACATTTTCTCAAATCCACCAAGATTTCGATCCCAATAAATAAACAAGTACACAATAGAGTGCTCCCCTATTAAGAATGCTAGAATCCTTCAAATCCACCTCAAGAGAAAGGAGCTTTGGGAAGAAATGAGCCAACAAAACACATACGCAAGTAGAGCAACAATGAAATCCCTAGAAATAAGAGCTACCCTGGGGCCTCAGAGTTCCAAATTCACCTACTGGCTCTGTAAACATTACCTTAAATTTTATAAAGAAGGCATTCAGTTGCTTTATCTTTGGGTGCAACTCTAGTGAAAGAGAGGGAGCAGGACCTAGAACCTCAAGGTTTGCTTCCATTAGAAGTAGTCAAACCATGTCAGACGCCATAATGTTTAAAACATTTGGTGTCAATCATGAGCTAGGTTTATCCTAAACCTACCATTGCTATACCGCCAAGGATAAATGTTCCACACATTACACACAACAATAACACAATCGCACACAATGCAACAATGCAAGTAGGAGTCCCCCAATCCTTGAAATAAACTTGAAAATAAGGAAGACATCCCATGGGTTGAGACATTCTCACCAATGAGTTTGACACAACTGCTTGGACTGCTTTAGTTTGATATTTGACACAACTGCTTGGACTGCTTTAGTTTGATATTTATAGAGTACACAATGTGTGTAGAAGCTCACACCATATTGTTTGATATCTATAGAACTTGTAACAGGATGTTGGATGTTGAAGATGAGGACTAAGAATATGAGTCCCTCATGGAGCGTACCAACTCTAAGGATTGCATTCGTGTTTTGGCAACCGTGGTGGACACTTTTCCTCCACAGAAACTTGGGACAAGGTTTGGACGATTGCACTGTGTCGAAATCTCATCCCTATTCATGCTCGATGCATTTTAACTAGAACGAGCGGTGGAACCAGCTTGCCTTGAGCTTGAGTTAACCAAAAGACCATCTAGTTGCGTTGTCTACCACCAAGGCTAGCCATAACATTTTGTCTTAGGAGACATGGATCTCATTAGGCCACCCAACCCTCATAGCATCTGCTCTCTGTTGTGCAACCATTGGTGAAGGGGAAAACTTGAGCGAGACTGTGGAGAAGTGGGACGAAGCAATGGAAGAATACTTCGATGTCACCAGGTACAATGAGAAGAGCAAAATGGCTCTTGCAAGGCTGAAGATAGTAGAAACAGCCAGAGTACCATGGAGAAACCACTGCGAGACAAACCGTGTGGATCGAAACACTCAGTCACGGAATGATCTCAAAATATACCTAAGGAAGAGATTCTGTCGTCCCGGCTTTTTGGAAACAAAGATGAACGAATTCTTAGAGTTAACCCAGGGGAGCAAAACTATTGAAGTATATCACCAAGCGTTCGCTCTCCTCCTCAAATACTCGCCACACTGCGGGATGAAGAATAGCTGATGGTGGCCAGGTTCATTCGGGGATTGAACGAACCTTTGAATATCCTAGTGAAGAATGCCAAGCCAGTTTCCATGGCTAAAGCAATGCGGATGGCAAATGATTTTGCCAAGGTCTTTGATGTCAAGGTCCCGCCGAAGCCAGCATCATCACCTTTCGAAAGGTTTTTAGCTCCAGAAGGTGATTCCAACCTTCCACCGTCTAAGAGATATAAGGGTCAACAAGCCCAGGATATGGGAAGTTCCAGAATGGAAGAAATGTCCTTTTCTCGAAACTCAATCCCTTGGAATTCAACTTCAGAAGTTTCACTTTTGAACAAGGGAGCGAACAAGGGAGCGAAATGCTATAACTGTCAAGGATTTGGACATCGCAGTATGGATTGCCCAACTCCTTTTAGAACAAGATTTTTAGGGTGAGACCAGACTCCAGCTCCTTCCTTCCAGAGTAATCAGGTTTCTTTCCACCAAAAACAGAGAAATCCCAGAGGTAGACCCTCTAACCAAACCGTAGTTTCAATCCAAAGTAATGCAAGACCTCCGCCTCAGAATAGGGAAAGTCAAAAAGAGATGTTCCCAAATCAGCCGTCCACTTCCAAGGCAGTAATGCTGGAAGTGATTGATGAAGAAGAAGAAGATGAAAGAGATCATACTCCACCTACGAGATGAGGACATCTCATGTTTTTTAAGTGGGGTAGGATGTAAGATTCCTCCCTCTAGCTTTTGATGTAGGATGTAAGATTCCTTCCTCTAGCTTTTGAGGTGTACAGGTGTAAGAACCTCCCCTTCTGATCTTGTAATTATTCCCCTCTTTGAAATAAAAGAAAGATTTTATTTTACCTTGTTTTTGACCTAGAGAGAGAAAATGTCTAGAAAGAGGTAATCCAAAATTAAGATATTTTTGGATATAAAATCCTCCTAGTGTCTAAAATGGTTTCCCTTGAAACATAATTTCAAAAAGATTTTTCAATGTGCAATTGGAATTAATTGAAAATAAGTATAAAGGACCTTAGCCTAAGGGTCTAGATTTTTAGAAGTTTTTGGATTATGGTCCAATTAAGGTTCCTATGGGCCAATAGGATCAATCCAAGTATGGGGAGGAGATAAATCAAATTTTTAAAAGACAAATATCCAAAATTGAGTAAATGTCCACATAGGATGAAGAGTTGACTAAGTACAAGGTTTATTAGTAAAAAACTATGAATATTGCTAAAAAAAAGGAGATATTTTAATATAATGACTCAATTTTGATACCTTGGTAAGGAGAAGGGGGCTCTTCAATGAGGCGCCTATTTCACATGTGTGGTGGAGTTTTAAACTCAAAAATATTGTGATATTTTTATCTCTCCTCTCTCCTGGATCAAACCAAATCAAAAGGGAGCCAAACTAGGTCCAAATCTTGTCCAAATTAAGCCAAACTGAACCTAGAAAATTCTAGAAACTAGTTGGACTTTGTTAGAGGCCTCCCTCACCTATAAATAGATCCTTAGCTCTTTGTAAAAAAATATGAGAACTATACCATGCCAGTATTATACTGAAATAATGATATTTTCTATTATCCTCTAAAAGTCCTCTACAAATTGAAGAGATTGGAGCTTCTCTCTCTCTTCAATCCTCCTTGGAGTCTTCATCAACATACCAAACCAATTGATTGGTTGAGGTCCTCTACTTTGATTAAAGAATCAAGCAATCTAGGAGGTAAAGTGTGGTTTATGGTCTTTTTTTAAAATCTCCAAATGTTTCTCTCTTCTCAACCCCTCTCAAGCTTGAGAAGCATTCAATTGAATGGCTTTTTAATATAATTGAAGTTCTTTAATGAATAGTAGTGATAAAACACATAAATTTTCCATTTATGCTTAAATTAAATGTTTCTTTTAAAGCATGTCTCTCTCTCCCCCAAAGAATGGACATTCCTATGACCTATTCTATATTCAAATGAAGCTTCTCATGAAGTAATTCTCTAATCTAAAAGTAATTTCTATGCTTGTATATCCAAATTAATGGTAAATTCAAATAGAAGATTCATAAAAATGAAAGTGGGTCTTCAGATGAAGTATCGCAATAGTATGGAATTCTCTGACTTGCTTGAGGCCTAGTCATGATAGTATTTACCTTATAATTCCAAGGATCGTGACTACCCATATATACCGAGGGTATAACTGTAGCTCTTTACTGGCAATATATACGAGTAAATCTAAGACCTTGAAATTATAAGTAAAAATGCTATCCAGATGATGAATTTGAATGTGGTTGATATGATTTTAAAATTCTGGTCGAGAATTGATGAGTTGATTTGGATTCTGATTGAAAAAGATGATTCCTGAATTTTGGTTGAAAAGCGATCAGTTGAACAAAGCCACAATGAGGATGAATGGGACGAGTCCCTGTGATGATGTTCGTAACTGGAATGACGATAATGACTTTAGCGAATCACTACGAGATTAGTGGTGGATTGTGCTGACAGATTGCTACTCTTAACACGACCTAGTGGATCCAGTTAAGGGATGACAAATTAAAAACCTCCATAACTGAAACTTCCATGGAGGAATGTTCAGCAGATGGAATTTTTGGTCTGATGGACCATTATTGTGTTAAGAATATGAATGATATGTTCTGAATGAATTGTTATCTGATAATGAGTTCTATATAAGGGATCTTTATCTCATGATTCTGTGGAGAGCTAACCAATCTAAAGAACCCCTGAATCAGTTGGGTCTAAAGTCGGATTTGAATTGTAAATAAAAGGACTTAACAAGAATTTTCGTATTGATAGGATCATGGATCGAGGTCATCGTGGTAGGAATGATAACCCCCAACTCGATGAGGAAGAGCTCGACTTGGATGTTTGTAAAACTCTTCATAAATCGCAAGCTGGACCTTTCAAGGGTGAAGGGGAAAACTTGGGCGAGACTGTGGAGAAGTGGATCGAAGCAATGGAAGAATACTTCGATGTCACCATGTACAATGAGAAGAGCAAAATGGCTCTTGCAAGGCTGAAGATAGTAGAAACAGCCAGAGTACCATGGAGAAACCGAAGCGGTAAACAAACCATGTGGATCGAAACACTCAGTCATGGAATGATCTCAAAGTTTACCTACGGAAGAGATTCTGACCTCCTGGCTTTTTGGAAACAAAGATGAACGAATTCTTAGAGTTAACCCAGGGGAGCAGAACTATTGAAGTATATCACCAAGCGTTCGCTCTCCTTCTCAAATACTCGCCACCGCTGGATGAAAAAGAGCTGATGGCCAGGTTCATTCGGGGATGGAACGAACCTTTGAATATCCTTGTGAAGAATGCCAAGCCAATTTCCATGCCTGAAGCAGTGCAGATGGCGAATGATGCCCGCCGAAGCCAGCACCATCACCTTTCAAAAGGTTTTTAGCTCCAAAAGGTGATTCCAACCTTCCACCATCTAAGAGATATAAAGGTCAACAAGCCCAGGATATGGGAAGTTCCAGAATGGAAGAAATGTCCTTTTCCCGGAACTCAATCCCTTGGAATTCAACTTCAGAAGTTTTACCCTTGAACAAGGGAGCGAAATGCTATAACTATCAAGGATTTGGACAACGCAGTATGGATTGCCCAACTCCTTTTAGAACAGGGTTTTCAGAGCGAGAAAATCAGGGATCAAGATTCCAGACTCCAGCTCCTTCCTTCCAGAGTAATCATGTTTCTTTCCGCCAAAATCAGAGAAATCCCAGAGGTAGATCCTCTAACCATACCGCAGTTTCAATCCAAAGTAATGCAAGACCTCCACCTCCTCAGAATAGGGAAGTCAAAAAGAGATGTTCACAAATCAGCCGTCCACTTCCAAGGCAGTAATGCCGGAAGTGATTGATGAGGAAGAAGAAAATGAAAGAGATCATACTCCACCTAAGGAGATGACATCTCGTGTTTTTTAAGTGGGGTAGGATGTAAGATTCCTCCCTTCAGCTTTTGAGATAGTGTAAGAACCTCCCCTTCTGATCTTGTAATTATTCCCCTCTTTGAAATAAGAGAAAGATTCTGTTTTACCCTGCTTTGACCTAGAGAGAGAAAATTTCTAGAGAGAGATAATCCAAAATTGAGATATTTTTGGATATAAAAATCTTCCTAGTGTCTAAAATGGTTTCCCTTGAAACAAAAATTCAAAAAGCACTTTCCAATGTGCAATTGGTAAGGGTCTAGATTTTTAGAAATTTTTGGATTATGGTCCAATTAAGGTTCCTATGGGCCAATAGGATCATTCTAAGTGGGGAGGAGATAAATCTAATTTTTAAAGAAAAAATACCCAAAATTGAGTAAATGCCCACATAGGATGAAGAGTTGACCAAGTACAAGGTTTATTAGTAAAATACTATGAATATTACTTAAAAAATGAGATATTTTGGGTATAATGATTTAATTTTGACACCTTGGTAAGGAGAAGGGGGATCTTCAAGGAGGCACCTATTTCACATGTGTGGTGGAGTTTTAAACTCAAAAATATTGTGATATTTTTATCTCTCCTCTCTCCTGGATCAAACCAAATCAAAAGGGAGCCAAACTAGGTCCAAATCTTGTCCAAATTCAGCCAAAGTGAACCTAGAAAATTCTAGAAACTAGTTGGACTTGGTTAGAGGCCTCCGTCACCTATAAATAGATCCTTAGCCCTTTATAAAACAATATGAGAACTATACCATGCCAGTATTATAATGAAATAATGATATTTTCTATTATCCTCTAAAAATCCTCTACAAATTGAAGAGATTGGAGCTTCTCTCTCTCTCTTCAATCCTCCTTGGAGTCTTCATCAACATACCAAACCAATTGATTGGTTGGGGGCCTCTACTTTGATTAAAAAATCAAGCAATCTAGGAGGTAAAGTGTGGTTTATGGTCTTTTTTTAAAATCTCCAAATGTTTCTCTCTTCTCAACCCCTCTCAAGCTTGAGAAGCATTCAATTGAATGGCTTTTTAATATAATTGAAGTTCTTTAATGAATAGTAGTGATAAAACACATAAATTTTTCATTTATGCTTAAATTAAATGTTTCTTTTAAAGCATGTCTCTCGCTCCCCCAAAGAATGGACATTCCTATGACCTATTCTATATTCAAATGAAGCTTCTCATGAAGTAATTCTCTAATCTAAAAGTAATTTCTATGCTTGTCAAATTGAGGCCAAATAAGTGGCTTTTAAATACTTTTATGCTATTTAATTCATGAAAAAAGTAGGAATCAAGTCCATAATTAAGTATTTATCCAAATTAATGGTTATTCTATCATATGATATTACTAAACTTTATGTTTTCAAAATTATTGAGAATTATCAGTAATAGCAGCGAAGCTATGGGACAGAATTTCTAAAAAATTATCACATAAATCATTTTCATTCATAATGTGAAAAGAAGACTTCCTACCATATTCTAGGATTATTCATCCTAGATTAATTGAATAATTCTCATTATAATTATGAAAAATTTAATTTTTATGTTTATGCATTAGGAAAAAGAAGAATTTCTAGTAAGTCATTTTTATGTTAAAAGAGTAATCCCCATGACAATGGAAATCCATGTACTCCAATAAAGTAAGAGAAAAATTGGGATGCTAAAATAATGTATATTTTATTTAAAAATTAAAGAAGTATTTTAGTTAAATTTATCTTTTTGCATAGATAAATTTAAATGATGAAAGAGGAATTCCCACCATATTGGAATTCAAATATTTAATTGATAAAAGTGTAATTAAAAATATTTAAATGTTAAAAGAGGAATTCCTATGACATTTGGAATTCCATCATTTAGATGGGAAAAGAGAAATTCCTAGCATATTGAAATAATGGATATTTTATTTTAGAAGAATTTATTTTATGAGAAATATTTGATGGTAAAAGAGGAATTCCCATGACATTGGAGTGCAAATAATTAAATGCAAAAAGAGAAATTCCATGGTAATTGAGATCCAAAAAATTCAATGGAAAGAAGAGGAATTTTTAGTATAATTCAATTTATGATTATTTACCAAAAGTGGAAATATGGGTAGAATTGATTTCTACAAATCCCATGAATTCTTTTATTCAAAAGAGAAATATTGAATATAATTCAATTGAGGAATTGAGAAGGAATATAGAAATAGTCGTTCGAGAAAAGGAACCTTTAATTACGCCAAAGCAATTGGTAGAAATTTAGAGAGAGTCCCATTATCGGTATCAAACTAGAAAAAGCTATTAAATGGAAATAGCATGTAAATGGATGTGAATGATGAGATGAGAATAAGATAAGAGGATATGTGAAAAGGGTGAGATGGTGAGTACATGGATATGGATGTGGATGTGTATGTGAGAATGGATGTGGATGTGTTTGTGAAAGAATGGATGTGGATGAATGGATGTGGATGAGAATGAAATGTGGTGTGATGTAAAGAGAGGTGATGTGATGTGAATGTGATGTCGATGTGGATAAGATGTGGTGTGATGTAAAGAGATGTGATGTGATGTGAAATATGTGGATGTGAAGTAATAGATGTGAATGGATGGATAGATGTGGGTAGTCGTTACATGTGAGCGATTGGAGGGATGTGGATAAATGAGATGAGATGTGTATGAATGAGATATGATGTGGGCAGATGTGATGTGATGTAATGTGGATAGAATGTATGTGATGGGATGGTGATGAGAATGAATGTGATGGATGTGAATGGATGGATGTGATGTGATGGATGTGATGTGATGAATGTGATGTGATGGATGTGAATGGGTGGATGTGATGTGAGTCAGACAAGTATGAATGGGTGGATGTGATGTGATGTGATGGATGTGAATGGGTGGATGTGATGTGAGTCGAGTATGAATGAATGATATGTGATGTGAATGGATGAGATGTGCTGTCATGTGAATCAGGATGTGAATGAATGATATAAGATGTGAATGGATGAGATGTGATATGATGTGAATCGGGATGTGAATGAATGAGATGTGATTTGAATGAATGAAATGTGATGTGGAGGATCGGGGTAGATATGAATGGATAAGATGTGAATGAATGTGATATAATGAGATGTGAATGAATGTGATATAATGAGATGTGGAGATGGGTAGATGCGAGTGGATGAGATGTGATGAGGGTAAATGAGGAAAGATAGTAATAAGATGGAAAATGATGTGATTGGATGAGAACGGTTATACATATGAATTGGACGTGGATTAAGTCATGTGGATTGACAATGTGGAAAGACGAGAGTTCGTTATAGAAATTGTATTTATGACCTGTTTTAAAATGACTGTTTTAGGTCAATAATGTTACGGAAGCATTTTGATCATCTTGTGAATGAGGTCGTGGAGACCTAAGTGATAAAGTTGCAACGGCTGACGGAGAGTCAACGGAGAACGTCTCATGGTAGCAAGGTCAGACAAGGTCTTGACCAGCCTTGGTTCGATTTAAATGGTGAGCTTTCGGTATGGTGGATGAGGGACCAAGGAAGTGGCTTATGAGTGAAGCGCTAGATGACCTGGGAAGGATCCTAGAGGGTGCTGACCATATGGTGCTCAGGCTCTGGGTCACTGAAGATACCCACACGTGCGTCGTGGAAGATATTAGAACAAGGAGTAAGAGTTGTTCTCTGAATTTGGGCATGGATCTAGTTGATTGACCTTGCTGGTCCTCAACGAATGAGTCCATGGTTCTTTTATATGGATCTGTTGGTTGATCTTGCTGATCTTCAACAGGAGATTCCATCTTGATTTTTATAAGTGAATATATTGTCGGGTACTATGAGCTAGGAACTATCAAAAAGGAACTATGAGGAGGAGGGATAAGTGATGAGCGTTCTGGTTGCCAATGATGCCATAGGTACACCGATGAAGGAATGATTGGAAATTAGGATTCAACCGGATGTTTTGGAGGATCATGATCAGTGATACTATGGTTTTATTAAATGATTGTTTTAAAGATAGCTGAATCTGTGAAAAAGGCAATTTCATATTGGGTGTGTAAGTGGTGTGACTGGTGTTAAATTTGTATAAATATCCGGCTAGAGGGCCTGGGAACTCTTTTCCCTGGTACCCGAGACAAAACCTAACCAAATTCCTAATCGGATCCCATCACTACAGTGGTTGGGGGTGGTTGGCTAACCCATGGGACTGGATGGGGTTAGGCTGGACTGATGGATCCGTAAATTGAGACTCAATTTTGTTATAGTACGACAGATGAAGTAAATCCCAGATAGTAATTATTCTATGGAAAAAGAATCAACGGTTGTGACTCTCGATGGGAAAAAAAGTGTTGGTTTCTATCGTCCAAGTGCAAGTTTCTTCCTTGATCTGACCATGTGATTCACAAGTTCGGTCGGATCAGTTTGGTCAGTAATGACCCTGACTACCTTAGAGTAAAAATATCCACGGAGGAATTGCCCGTGCTTTCTGGGCAAGGGAAGTTTTTTCGGGTTCAGTTTTGGAAGAACCGAGGGATTAGTCTCTTGTCCGGATATCCATGGGGAGAGGCCCCGAGTGAGAGGCCTTTCCCCGCGTAAGAAGTGCTACTTGCGCGGAGGGGGCAGGGATCTTTCAGCTGGTATCAGAGAGAATTGACTAAAGTGGATCAACTCAAAAGCTAAAAATGTCAAAAATTTGTGAAGTAACAGTAAAAGGTTGTAATTGTGTGATAAAATTCATACAACTTGATATTCAGAATGAAGATTCATAAAAATAAAATGGGTAAGATAGTGTACCGCAATTGTATGGAAATCCCTGACTTGCTTGAGGCCTAGTCATGATGGTATTTACCTTATAATTCCAAGGACCGTGACTACCCGTATATACCGAGGGTATAACTGCAGCTCTTTACTGGCAGTATATACGAGTAAATCTAAGACCTTGAAATTATAAGTAAAAATGCTATCCAGATGATGAATTCGAATGTGGTTGATATGATTTAAGAATTCTGGTTGAGAATTGATGAGTTGATTTGGATTCTGATTGAAAAAGATGATTCCTGAATTCTGGTTGAAAAGCGATCAGTCGGACAAAGCTGATTGGATATTTTAATGAGTATTTTCAATCAGAATCATCTTTTTCAATCAGAATCCAATCAGAATCATCTTTTTCCATCAGTTAGCATATTGAAATTAATGAGTATTTTATTTAAATTCAAAGATGAATTTTAGATAAATTTATTTTATCTATGAGAAATATTTAAATGTTAAAAGAGGAATTCCTATGACATTTGGAATTCCATCATTTAGATGGGAAAAGATAAATTCCTAGCATATTGAAAAACTGGATATTTTATTTTAGATGAATTTGTTTTATGAAAAATATTTGATGATAAAAGAGGAAATTCTCATGACATTGGAGTGCAAATAATTAAATGCAAAAAGAGGAATTCCCATGGTAATTGAGATCCAAGAAATTCAATGGGAAGTAGAGGAATTTTTAGTATAATTCAATTTAGGATTAGTTACCAAAAGTGGAAATATGGGTAGAATTGATTTCTACAAATCCCATGAATTCTTTTATTCAAAAGAGGAATATTGAATATAATTCAATTGAGGAATAGAGAAGGAATATAGAAATAGTTGTTCAAGAAAAGGAACCTTTAATTAGGCCAAGCAATTGGTAGAAATTTAGAAAAAGTCTCATTATCGGTATCAAACAAGAAAAAGCTATTAAATGGGAATAGCATGTGAATGGATGTGAATGATGAGATGAGAATGAGATAAGAGGATATGTAAAAAGGGTGAGATGGGGAGTACATGGATATGGATGTGGATATGTATGTGAGAAAGAATGGATGTGGATGTGTTTGTGAAAGAATGGATGTGGATAAATGGATGTAGATGAGAATGAAATGTGGTGTGATGTAAAGAGATGTGATGTGATGTGAATGTGATGTACATGTGGATAAGATGTGGTGTGCTGTAAAGAGATGTGATGTGATGTGAAATATATCTGGATGTGAAGTAATAGATGTGAATGTATGGATAGATGTGAGTTGTCATACATGCGAGCGATTGGAGGGATATGGATGAATGAGATGAGACGTGTATGAATGAGATATGATGTGGGTAGATGTGATGTGATGTAATGTGGATAGAATGTATGTGATGGGATGGTGATGAGAATGAATGTGATGGATGTGAATGGATGGATGTGATGTGATGGATATGTGAATGGATGAATGTGATGTGATGGATGTGAATGGGTGGATGTGATGTGGTGAGTCGCACAAGTATGAATAAATGATATGTGATGTGAATGGATGATATGTAATGTCATGTGAATCAGGATGTGAATGAATGATATGAGATGTGAATGGATGAGATGTGATATGATGTGAATAAATGAGATGTGATGTGAATGAATGTAATGTGATGTGATGTGGATCAGGGTAGATATGAATGGAAAAGATGTGAATGAATGTGATATAATGAGATGTGGAGATGGGTAGATGTGAAAGGATGAGATGTGATGAGGGTAAATGAGGAAAGATAGTAATAAGATGGAAAATGATGTGATTGGATGAGAACGGGTATACATATGAATTGGACGTGGATAAAATAATGTGGATTGACGTGGAACAATGTGGAAAGACGAGAGTTCGTTTATAGAAATTGTATTTATGACCTGTTTTAAAATGACTATTTCATGTCAATAGTGCTAGGAAAGCATTTTGACCGTCTTGTGAATGAGGTCGTGGAGACCTAACTGATAAAGTTGCTACAGCTGACGGAGAGTCAACGGAGGACGTCTCGTGTAGCAAGGTCGGCCAAGGTTTTGACCAGCCTCGGTTTTATTTAAATGGTGAGCTTCCGGTACGGTGGACGAGGGACCAAGGAAGCGGCCTATGAGTGAAGCGCTAGGTGACCTGCAAAGGATCCTAGAGGGTGCTGACTATACGAGCTTGGGCTCTGGGTCACTGAAGATACGCAGACGTGCGTCGTGGAAGATATTGGAACAAGGAGTAAGAGTTGTTTTCTGAATTCGAGCATGGATCTGGTTGATTGACCTTGCTGGTCCTCAATGGATGAGTCCATGGCTCTTTTATATGGATCTGTTGGTTGATCTTGCTGATCTTTAACAAGAGATTCCATCTTGATTTTTATAAGTGAATATATTGTCGGGTACTATGAGCTAGGAACTATTGAAAAGGCCCCTACTGAGGGATAGGTGGTGAGGGTTTTGGTTGCCAATGATGCCATAGGTACACCGATGAAGGAATGATTGGAAATTAGGATTCAACCGGATATTTTGGAGGATCATGATCAGTGACACTATGGTTTCATTAAATGATTGTTTTGAAGATAGCTGAATCTGTGAAAAAGGCAATTTCATATTGGGTGTATAAGTGGTGTGACTGGCATTAAATTTGCATGAATATCCGGCTAGGAGGCCTGGGAACTCTTTTCCCTGGTACCCAAGACAAAACCTAACCAAATTCCTAATTGGATCCCATCACTACAGTGGTTGGGCGGTTGGCTAACCCATGGGCTGGACTGCTGGATCCGTAAAATGTGACTCAATTTTATTATAGTATGTTAGATGAAGTAAATCCCGCGGATAGTAATTGTTCTATTGAAAAAGATTCAATCAATGGGGAAAAAAGCATTGGTTTCTATGATCCAAGTGCAAGTTTCTTCCTTGATCTGACCAAGTGATTCACAGGTTCGGTCGGATCAGTTTGGTCAGTAATGACCCTGTCTACGTTAGAGAAAAATATCTATGGAGGAATCGCCCGTGCTTTCTAGGTGAGGGAAGTTTTTTCGGGTTCGGTTTCGGAAGAACCGAGGGATTAGTCTCTTATCCGGATATCCGTGGGGGCGAGGCCCCGAGTGAGAGGCCCTACCCCGCACAAGAAGTGCTACTTCCACTGCTAGCACCCCCGAAGAGGGGGCAGGGATCTTTCGACTGGTATCAAAGCAAATTGACTAAAGTGGATCAACTAAAAAGCAAAAAATGTCAAAATTTTGTGAAGTAACAGTAAAAGGTTGTAATTGTGTGATAAAGTTCATACAAATTGATATTCAGAATGAAGATTCATAAAAATGAAAGTGGGTCTTCAGATGAAGTACGGCAATTGTATGGAAATCCTAGACTTGCTTGAGGCCTAGTCTCATGATGGTATTTACCTTATAATTCCAAGGACCGTGACTACCTGTATATATCGAGGGTATAATTATAGCTCTTTTACTGGCAGTACATACGAGTAAATCTAAGACCTTAAAATTATAAGTAAAAATGCTATCCAGATGATGAATTTGAATGTGGTTGATATGATTTTAAAATTCTGGTTGAGAATTGATGAGTTGATTTGGATTCTGATTGAAAAAGATGATTCCTGAATTTTGGTTGAAAAGCGATCAGTTGAACAAAGCCACAATGAGGATGAATGGGAAGAATCCCTGTGATGATGTTCATAAACTGGAATGACGATAATGACTTCAGCAAATCACTACGAGATTAGTGGATTGTGTTGACAGATTGCTACTGTTAACACTTGACCTAGTGGATCCAGTTAAGGGCCAGAGTAATCAGGTTTCTTTCTGCCAAAATCAGAGAAATCCCAGAGGTAGACCCTCTAACCAAACCGCAGTTTCAATCCAAAGTTTCAATCCAAAGTAATGCAAGACCTCCACTTTAGAATAGGGGAAGTCAAAAAGAGATGTTCCCAAATCAGTCGTCCACTTCCAAGGTAGTAATGTTGGAAGTGATTGATAAAGAAGAAGAAGATGAAAGAGATCATACTCCACCTACGAGATGAGGACATCTCGCGTTTTTTAAGTGGGGTAGGATGTAAGATTCCTCCCTCCAGCTTTTGAGGTGTACAGGTGTAAGAACTTCCCCTTCTGATCTTGTAATTATTCCCCTCTTTCAAATAAAAGAAAGATTCTGTTTTACCCTGTTTTGACCTAGAAAGAGAAAATGTCTAGAGAGAGGTAATCCAAAATTGAGATATCTTTGGATATACAATTCCTCCTAGTGTCTAAAATGGTTTCCCCTGAAACAAAAATTTAAAAAGAACTTTCCAATGTGCAATTGGAATTAATTGAAAATAAGTATAAAGAACCTTAGCCTAAGGGTCTAGATTTTTAGAAATTTTTGGATTATGGTCCAATTAAAGTTTCTATGGGCCAATAGGATCAATCCAAGTGTGGGGAGGAGATAAATCCAATTTTTAAAAGAAAAATACCTAAAATTGAGTAAATGCCCACATATGATGAAGAGTTGTCTAAGTACAAGGTTTATTAGTAAAAAACTATGAATATTACTAAAAAAATGAGATATTTTGGGTATAATGATTCAATTTTGACACCTTGGTAAGGAGAAGGGGGATCTTCAAGGAGGCGCCTATTTCACATGTGTGGTGGAGTTTTAAACTAAAAAATATTGTGATATTTTTATCTCTCCTCTCTCCTGGATCAAATCAAATCAAAAGGGAGCCAAACTAGATCCAAATCTTGTCCAAATTCAGCCAAACTGAACCTGGAAAATTCTAGAAACTAGTTGGACTTGGTTAGAGACCTCCCTCACCTATAAATAGATCCTTAGCTCTTTGTAAAAAAATATAAGAGCTATACCATGCCAGTATTATACTGAAATAATGATATCTTCTATTATCCTCTAAAAATATCCTCTACTACAAATTGAAGAGATTAGAGCTTCTCTCTCTCTTCAATCCTCCTTGGAGTCTTCATCAACATACCAAACCAATTGATTGGTTGGGGCCCTCTACTTTGATTAAAGAATCAAGCAATCTAGGAGGTAAAGTGTGGTTTATGGTCTTTTTTTTTAAATCTCCAAATTTGGGCTCTACAGCAACGGTGCAGGCTCAAAATTTGCATTGTTCTGGCACTGCTCCCCCAGCCACTCAGAATCATTTTTGTTGCATTTATAATCAAGTTGAGTACATTGATTATGAGAAACAGTAATTTACAAGATAAAAATACCTTTAATCATGTGTAAAAATACATTATTTATCATCCAATGCATCAGAATTGCTCCTGAAGGGATGGGGAAGCTGTGCCAAAATAGTGCGAATTTGGGCTCTACAGTAGCGGTGCAGGCTCAAAATTTGCACTGTTCTGGCACTACTCCCCCAAGCTCCCAGGGTCATTTCTGATGCATTCACAAAAACATTGATGGTACAAACTAGAAAAAACAATGATATACTTGATGAAAATAAGTTTGCAAAAATTGTATTGTATTCATAAATAAGAAATGATACATCATCTTTACAAAAGCTTTCTTACAATATTGAGCTTCCTTCTCTTGTTATTGGGCAGAGTGTGCTCAAGGAGTGTGCTCAAGGAGTGATTAGGATATTTCTTGAGGATCCTCTATGCCTATGCTTTTGGCTATACCTATACGATCAAGAAGCTTACCCCTAAATCCAAAACCAAAAACATCGAAGGCAAGGGATTTTTTAATAAGAACTATACATTTGGTGCTCTGTGCCGCCATAGAGGCTACACAGAGCACCTTAGAGAGGGCTTTCAAAAAGAAGAGAGTGAAGGCAGATTGAGGGGTGTAGTCCCTGTGGATAATGGCGATGCCATCCACAGGAAGTCAACCAAGATAGTGCGCCAACATAGCATCATGTCCATGGATCTTGGCCTGGTCTCTGCTGTGTCGCCGCCACTCCCAGCAAATGCGTCAATTTTAACCACCATCTGCAATCAAAGGAAAAATCAAAATATTTTCCTATCCATAATTACAAATGTTTCTAGGTTGTAAAAAGTCGATTATTACCTCTTGCTCAATGTCTTCTTTTGCCAAAGTGCTGGTGGGGGCGGAGAGGTCAATCGAGGACTTAGCCTCATCCTTTTTTGGTGCTTTGGTCTCCTCCATTACTCTAGCAGGCAGCAAGGGTATCCTTTTCAACCTCTAGCTTGTCTTGTAAGGTTGTGAATTCCTCCTTTGGAACTAGGACTTGCTCTGCAGTCTCAACCATAGTTTCCTTGACCAAACCAACTATCTCTGCGATAGATTCTCCAAGGGGTAATATAGCACTATCTAGGTGAGGACCGAGGTTGGTATGTATCAAGGTCCACCTCACATCGCGTGCATATAATGCCCAAGAATTCATCCATTCTAAAGCCAGCTGTCTTTTCAAGGTCATGAAGAAATAAGTATTCTTCACCTTCCACCACAATGGTGCTCAAGAGATTGATCTCAAGCTCTGGCAGCACCTTGATCTCCTCGTGTGGGGAAGATGGCCCCGTATCTTCTACTACAGTAGTGGGCTGTTCAGCTATAGATTGTGCACCCTCTGGTGATGCAAGCTGCTCTTCTACACCAGCACTCGTTCCTACTGCCTTCACTTTCTTGTCATCCCTCAAATACCCTACCAACTGCAATGCAGGCATCTCTACCTCCTCATACGAATCCTCATTGATGAGAAACACAAAAGTGGCGAGCCACGAGAGGAACCTAGTTCCTAAATTGCCCTTCCCCAACCTCTTCACCTCCTGCTTATTGTAGGTACAGTAAGCTCCTGTGGGGATGCAGATGTTGATGAAGCATTCAAGGCGCTGGATGTATGGGCGGGCATATTGTTGAATGTCCTTAAGCAGCTCAACATGCACCCATCACGATCATTGGGGCAATGGGGAAAGGAGATGGAGTGGGGAGCCAAGTATTGCTCCATGTATGCAATCTGCATCTCATAATATTGGGACGCAAGGGCGAGCGACTTTTCAAAGTCGGCATGTGAATGCAAAGAGCTCGTTCTTGCCCGCCCACCACGGGGTGGTGTGGAGAGGAACTCACAGAAGTTGTCAAAGTGGGTAGCCATGTGAATGCAAAGAGATAGTGTGAGCTCGTGCTTGGTTTCTATCGCGTGAAAATGAGAAAGAAGGCACCTTTGGCTATTTATAGTTATTAAAATTTAAAGTTTGGCCTTTTCACACTAGACCATTAGACAAAAAAATTACAGTTTGCAAAAATATTAAGATTTCAATTAAATAAAGATTGGTTAAAAAAGAGCCTGCTACAAAATTACAAGCATGTCATCTAATCTAAAATTGTTATAATGTCTTCATTTTTTGCCCCTCTTGTGACATTTACTTCATGTTGATCTCCATCTCCTTGTTGACTTGAAAGCTTGTCATTGCCTTCACCTCGATCCTGAAACTCTTGCCCCTCACGTGCATCAAAACAGAGGCTATTTTCCCATATACTCAGTTCATCTTCAAGCTCTTCCACATGCCTACTATGTGTTGGTAGGGCTATGCACCTTGCTCTACTAAAAATTCAAGGTCCCCCATTTGCCATGATTCTAAGACCATGGTTGTCCCCTCCTTATGCTTCCCAATCTGTAAAAATATAGAAAGTGGCACAATAACCAGAAAGTGTAAGGGTTAACTCTAGACATGCAGTGGAATTAGATATACCTTTCTTCTCATCAACTTGAAAGTTGACTCTTCCACATTGTCAATTTATCTACAAAATATGAGTGAGAAAAGAAAAAGATATTGTTCTGTACAAGATCACTTGGGCTTTGAGGAGATACAAACATTGCCTCTCCAATGGATGCATGCATAGCATAGAAAACTCCAGTGAGGCTTTGGAGTGGTTGTTCCTCAACATAATTAGAGGGGAAAATATCTGCAGAGAGACATAAGAAAATTTGAAACAAAAAATCCAATATTAGCATGTTGTTAAAGGTGTGTTTATGTTACACTGACAATTTGAAGGAAACCTTGGTCGTTGGCCTTGAATGTACAGGTCTCCAAGGGTATACACATGTTGCACTATGGCAACCAGTCGTTCCTTCTTAGTATGCTTGAAGCCTTGTAGCCACCCCTTCCAATGATGTAGCCACCCCTTCCAATGATGTAGCATATTCTCCAGTTGATGCACTCGATGTGGTCCCTTATAGCTTGGCTGCATGTAGACCCAAGCCCCAACCTTGAATCTTGTTGGAGCCCAAACTCCATTCTCATCTCTTGTGTTATGCAGCACGAGCTCTTCCACCTTCTCCCTAGGTCTTCTCACATTACTGGAAGAGGCCATGGTGGTAAGAAAAGAGAAGAAGGGAAAAGAAAAGCTTGTTTTACAACAGAAGAGTGGAGAGGAGAGAAAGTTCAGGGTTTTCAGTGCAGCAATAGAAAGCTTAAAAGAGGGTTAGAGTTTGAGAATAGGCTTTCTCAACCTAGAGTAGACTAAAGAGGGATAGAGTTTCTACAGCAATGGAGAGGGAGGGAGCTTGAGAGAGAGAGAGAGAGAGAGAGAGAGAGAGAGAGATTGAGAGGGAGGGAGCCTGAGAAGGAGGGAGCTTGAGAGAGAGAGAGGGGGGGGGGAGATTGAGAGGTAGGGATCTTGAGAAGGAGGGAGAGCTTGAGAGGGATGGAGTTTCTGCGCAGCAATGGAGAGCTTAGAAAAGGAAGAAAGAGGGAGAGGAGCTTGAGACTGAGGGAGCTTGACAAGGAGGGAGAGCTTGAGAGGTATGGAGTTTCTCCAGCAATGGAGAGCTTAGAAGAGCAAGAAAGAGGTTCAAAATGAGCTTTCCAAACCTAGAGTATGTTGGGGGGAAGTTTGAGAGGAAAAACACACTTTTGGGAAAAAAAATAAAAAATAAAAATTTTTAGGGTTTTTCATCTGCACGATTCTAGGTGGGGGGACCTCTAAGTTTGGGCCCAAGAGGTAGAGGGACAAGAGTAGTAATTAGGCCCCATTAGCAAACCAAAGCCTAGGCCCCCTAGGGTCAAAGAAGTCAAAAATGTGCACCCAGCCCTCTTCCTATTCGTCCATTCCTAATCAAAAGTTAATCCAAGAGGCCCTCTTTGGGTCCAAAAAATTCATAATGTGGAGGATCAAGATGTTGAAAGGTTCGGGATACCTTCATCCACCAAGAGAGTACAGTAACCATACCGAAGGGGAGCTCGAGCAACATCATAGTCTTCTTTGCCAGTTGACAATGCAATCGGTGGCCGCGATCCATCCTCTAATAAGGATATGATGCTCTCTTTTATTTTACCCATGGGAGTCACATAAAACTCACACAATTGAGGTTTAGATCAAATAAATAACTTTGCTTTCATGGATTAGGAATTGTTTTATTGTAGTAATGGTTGCACACAGCAAGCGAATGGTGCGAGGGGTGTGGGAGGCCTAATGAAGTACATGTCTCCTAAGATAAAATGTTGCTTGATTATGAATTATTTTAATGAGGTGCATGTCTCCGCGCAACGAATTCGGGGGTGCTAACAGTGGAAGTAGCACTTGTTGCACGGGGCAGGGCCTCTCACTTGGGGCCTCGCCCACCACCCACGGATATCCGGACAAGAGACTAATCCCTCGGTTCTTCCAAAACCGTGAACCTGGAAAAACTTCCCTCGCCCCTAGAAAGCACGGGCGATTCCTCCATGGATATTTTTACTCTAACGTAGTCAGGGTCATTACTGACCAATCTGATCCAACCGAACCTGTGAATCACTTGGTCAGATCAAGGAAGAAACTTGCACTTGGATCATAGAAACCAATGCTTTTTTCCCCATCGAGAGGCATAGTCGTTGATTCTTTTTCCATAGAACAATTACTATCTGGGATTTACTTCATCTATCGTACTATAACAAAATTGAGTCTTATTTTACGGATCCATCAATCCAGCCCATGGGTTAGCCAATTGCCCAACCACTGTAGTGATGGGATCCAATTAATAATTTGGTTAGGTTTTGACCCGGGTACCAGGGAAAAGAGTTCCCAAGCCCCCTAGCTAGATATTCATGCAAATTTAATGCCAGTCACACCACTTATACACCCAATATGAAATTGCCTTTTTCAGAGATTCAGCTATCTTTAAAACAATCATTCACTGAAACCATAGTGTCACTGATCATAATCCTCCAAAATATCTGGTTGAATCCTAATTTCCAATCGTTTCTTTATCGGTGTACCTATGGCATCATTGGCAACCAGAACGCTCACCACCTGTCCCTCAGTGGCCTTTTCGATAGTTCCTAGCTCATAGTACCCGACAATATATTCACTTATTATAAAAATCAAGATGGAATCTCCTGTTGAAGATCAGCAAGATAACCCAACAAATCCATATAAAAGAGCCATGGACTCATCCGTTGAGGACCAGCAAGGTTAATCAACCAGATCCATGCCCAAATTTAGAAAACAACTCTTACTCCTTGTTCCAATATCTTCCACAACACACGTGTGAGTATCTCGGCGACCCAGAGCCCAAGCACCGTATGGTCAGCACCCTCTAGGATCCTTCGCATGTCACCTAGCGCTTCACTCATAGGCCGCTTCCTTGGTCCCTTGTCCACCGTACCGAAAGCTCACCATTTAAATCAGACCGAGGCTGGTCAAGAACTCGGCTGACCTTGCTACGTGAGACGTCCTCCCATCAGCAGCTGTTGCAACTTTATCAGTTAGGTGTCCCCCATGACCTCATTCACAAGATGGTCAAAATGCTTCCCCAGCATTATTGACATAAAACAGTCCTTTTAAAACAGGTCATAAATACAGTTTCTATAATGAACTCTCATCTTTCCACATTGTTCCACATCAATCCACATTACTTAATCCATATCCAATTCAAATGTATACCCATTCTCATCCAATCACATCATTTTCCATCTTATTACTATCTTTCCTCATTTACCCTCATCACATCCACTCGCATCTACCCATCTCCACATCTCATTATATCACATTCATTTACATCTTATCCATTTATATCTACCCCGATCCACATCACAACACATCACATCACATAACATTACATTCATTCACATCACATCTCATTCATTCACATCCCGATTCACATCATATCACATCTCATATCATTCATTCACATCCTGATGCACATGACATCACATCTCATCCATTCACATCACATATCTTTCATTCATACTTGTCCGAATGACATCACATCACATCCACCCATTCACATCCATCACATCACATTCATCCACCCATTCACATCCATCACATCACATCCATCCATTCACATCCATCACATTCATTCTCATCACCATCCCATCACATAAATTCTATCCACATTACATCACATCACATCTACCCACATCATATCTCATTCATACACGTCTCATCTCATTCATTCACATCCCTCCAATCGCTCACATGTACGACTACCCACATCTATCCATACATTCACATCTATTACTTCACATTCACATATATTTCACATCACATCACATCTCTTTACATCAAACCACATCTTATCCACATCTACATCACATTCACATCACATCACATCTCTTTACATCAAACCACATCTTATCCACATCTACATCACATTCACATCACATCACATCTCTTTACATCACACCACATTTCATTCTCATCCACATCCATTCTTTCACATCCATTCATCCACACCATTCTTTCACAAACACATCCACATCCATTCTTTCACATACACATCCACATCCATATCCATGTACTCCCCATCTTACCCTTTTCACATATCCTCTTATCTCATTCTCATCTCATCATTCACATCCATTCACATGCTATTCCCATTTAATAGCTTTTTCTAGTATATCTCTTAGACGGTGGAAGGTTGGAATCACCTTCTGGAGCTAAAAACCTTTCGAAAGGTGATGGTGCTGGCTTTGGCGGGACCTTGACATCAAAGGCCTTGACGAAATCATTCGCCATTTGCACTGCTTCGGCCATGGAAACTGGCTTCGGCAGGACCTTAACATCAAAGTGTTGAAATTTAAGCATAATGATGAGCTATGGTGGATCAAACACTAGAATCAACATCATTAATAAAGTGATTAGCAAATAATTAAGACGTAATTAGTGGGTAATTAACAAATAGATTAATGTAGGCATGGATACTCAAAAACCAGCAAATTCTCATTAGGGCTATGCCTCAATTTATAGAGTTTACATCAAGCATCAAATCCCATTGATTTCTCCATGATTCACTCCACCTCTTTTCCCTGATTCTCTCCACCTCTTCACTTTTCCCAGAATATCTCCCAGAATAACTCCACACTTCCCATAATATCTCCACACTTCCTAAATCTTCTCATGCTACCCTTTATTCTCTCCCAGTAGATTCTTCTCACCTTTTCACAAGTTCTTTCACATTTACACATTCTCTTTTACAGCCTCTAACCAAGGGCTTGTTCCTGCACACACCCTATTCACTTGTATTTTCAACACCTCCCCTCAAGTGAATAATCCTAGCACACCTGGACCCTATACCGAGTTTGCCTCCCCTTACTTGGTAGTCCGCGACTAGTGTCTAGCATACCTCCCCTCAAGTTATCTTAGTACACTTGGACCCTGTATCAAGTTTCTCTCTTACTTGACAGTCCGCGACCAGTGCCTCAAGTCCCTAAACTCCATAGTCCTTGACACACTCTCTCTCTATGTGTCCAAGGCTACTATAAGTGCCCGCGACCTTGACTAAAGTGCTCACACATACATCTACCACGTGGCCTATATCATCGGTGGCTTAGAGGTGGTTTTACTTTGTTGGGGCAGGTTACATTGAGTTGTGGGGTCTCTCTCTCTCTCTCTCTCTCAGAGATTTTCACATGGCTCCTCACTCTTTGGAGCCTCACATCTTCTCTTTTCTTCAGTCTTCTTGTCGTGGTAGCTTCTCTCCACGCGTCTGTCTCTTCTTTCAGTCTTCTTGGGGCAGCTTCTCTTCTCGTGGTAGCTTCTCTTCTCGTGTCCATGTCTTCCTTCAATTCTTCCTTTAGATCTTCTTGGTGTGGATCCTCTTCTTGGAAAGAGATATTCTTCTTCTTTCATGGCTGGGGCCATGAGCTCGTCCGTGAGGTCTTTTTGCTCCATGTGAACAACATGTTTCAATGTTTTGCTAACAGTTTCTTTGGGCTTTTGATGTTCATCTTGTGTCATTATGCAATGCAAACCCAAATTTATGCGGGAGGTCTTACCTCTTGCCTTATTCTGGACAAGGGCAGTGTCTGATCCCATATTTACACTGATGTAATGTGCCCAATACATAATGCGTATAGCATTCATTCTTATGCACATTCCAAATGCAACTTTGGCTGTGAATAATCTTGAATTTGAGTGAGATTTACAGGCATTAACCAAGGGTTAAATGCAAAATGATGATTATCACAAATTTATCAGCACAATTTTCCCAGAAATTACATTAAATCAAGGGTAACCAATTTGTACGGAATGGTTGGAGTATCAAACCAACTCCGATTTGCAATCTGAAGTTATAGGGATCTGTATCAGATACCTAAGAATCCTCAATTGCACCAAAATATAGTAATAGGCACTGATTAATCACTGATTAGTAAATTAATGCTCTGTTTTATGTGCAGAAAATAGAGTATGCGAGGAGTCCAGATCTGGTGCCTTAGACTTTAAATGAGCTCAAATGCTTTCAAAGCCATCAATAGCAATGAGTCTAGTAGAGGATTAAGCCAAGAAACACAAGATTTGACCAAATATTGAAAGCTTAATCTCTGTTTTACCAAAGTCCCCTGAAGATTTGATGAAGAGCTTGGATCTCACTGTAGACTTGATGAAACTGAATTCTGTCTTCACCAACTTGTAGAGCATGCTTGAAAACACCTTGGGCTAAGAGGAATTAGAGTGATTCACCCTGAGTGAGTGTAGATCTGAGATCTTTTGCTGAAAAATGTAGCCTGCTAAAAGAGCGATTTCTCCTTCATCCGATGACAGTTTGCTACGTTGTTTGGATGAGCTTGAAGAGCTATGAGATACCTATCATGTGCTAGAAGGGTTTGGCCTAATTTTATGTGTGCAAGGAGAGGGAGCTCCTCCACTGGCTGGGGGTACAGAGGTGAGTTGAAAAAAGAGGGAAAATTATAATTTTCTACTAATTCTAATTAGCAAAATAATTAGCAAGATAATGGGCTCACAAACTAGCATGGCTCTGATACCATATTGAAATTTGAGCATAATGATGAGCTATGGTGGATCAAACACTAGAATCAAAATCATTAACAAAGTGATTAGTAAATAATTAAGACATAATTAGTGGGTAATTAACAAATAGATTAATGTAGGCATGGATACTCAAAAACCAAAAAATTCTCATTAGGGCTATGCCTCAATTTAAAGAGTTTACATCAAGCATCAAATCCCATTGATTTCTCCATGATTCACTGCACCTCTTTTCCCTGATTCTCTCCACCTCTTCACTTTTCCCAGAATATCTCCCAGAATAACTCCACACTTCCCAGAATATCTCCACACTTCCTAAATCTTCTCATGCTACCCTTTATTCTCTCCTAGTAGATTCTTCTTACCTTTTCACAGGTTCTTTCACATTTACACATTCTCTTTTACAGCCTCTAACCAAGGGCTTGTTCCCGCACACACCCTATTCACTTGTATTTTCAACACAAAGGCCTTGGTGAAATCATTCGCCATCCGCACTACTACTTTGGCCATGGAAACTGGCTTCGGCCAGGACCTTGACATCAAAGGCCTTGGCGAAATCATTCGCCATCCGCACTGCTTCAGCATGGAAACTGGCTTGGCATTCTTCAATAGGATATTCAAAGATTCGTTCAATCCCTGAATGAACCTGGCCACCATCAGCTGTTCTTCCTCCCGCGGTGGCGAGTATTTGAGGAGGAGAGTGAACGCTTGGTGATATACTTCAATAGTTTCGCTCCCCTGGGTTAACTCTAAGAATTCGTTCATCTTTGTTTCCAAAAAGCTGGGAGGACAGAATCTCTTCCTTAGGTAAATTTTGAGATCATTCCATGACTGAGTGTTTCGATGTCTGGCAGTGGTTTCTCCATGCTACTCTGGCTGTTTTTACTATCTTCAGCCTTGCAAGAGCCATTTTGCTCTTCTCATTGTACCCGGTGACATCGAAGTATTCTTCCATTGCTTCATCCCACTTCTCTATAGTCTCGCCTAAGTTTTTCCCTTCACCCTTAAAAGGTTCAGGCTATGAAGAGTTTTACGAACATCCAAGTCGCGAGCTCTTCTTAATCGAGTTGGGGGTTATCATTCCTACCACGACGACCTCAATTGATGATCCTATCAATATGAAAATTCTTGTAAGGTCCTTTTATTTAGAATTCAAATCCGACGTTAGATCCAACTGATTCTGGGGTTCTTTAGATTGGTCAGCTCTCCACAGAATCATGGGATAAAGATCCCTTATATAGAACTCATTATCAGATAACAATTCATTCATAACATATCATTCATATTCTTAATACAATAATGGTCCATCAGACCAAAAATTCCATCTGAACAGTTCTCCATGGAAGTTTCAGTTATGCAGGTTTTTAATTTGTCATCCCTTAACTAGATCCACTAGGTCAAGTGTTAACAGTAGCAATATGTCGGCATAATCCACTAATCTCGTAGTGATTTACTGAAGTCATTATCGTCATTCCAGTTATGAACATCATCACAGGGACTTGTCCCATTCATCCTCATTGTGGCTTTGTTCAACTGATCGCTTTTTAACTGAAATTCAAGAATCATCTTTTTCAATCAGAATCCAAATCAACTCATCAGTTCTCAACCAGAATTTTAAAATCATATCAATCACATTCGAATTCATCATATGGATAGCATTTTTACTTATAATTTCAAGGTCTTAGATTTACTCGTATATACTACCAGTAAAAAGCTGCAGTTATACCCTGGGTATATACAGGTAGTCACGGTCCTTGGAATTATAAGGTAAATACCATCATGACTAGGCCTCAAGCAAGTCAGGGATTTCCATACAATTGCGGTACTTCATCTGAAGACCCACTTTCATTTTTATGAATCTTCATTCTGAATATCAATTTGTATGAATTTTATCACACAATTACAACCTTTTACTGTTACTTCACAAATTTTTGACATTTTTGGCTTTTCAGTTGATCCACTTTAGTCAATTCGCTTTGATACCAGCAACAACTGAAAGATCCCTGCCCCCTCCGCGCAACAAATTCAGGGGTTCTAGCAGTGGAAGTAGCACTTCTTGCACGGGGCAGGGCCTCTCACTCGGGGCCTCGCCCCCACGGATATTCGGACAAGAGACTAATCCCTCGGTTCTTTCAAAACCAAACCCGGAAAAACTTTCCTCACCTTGAAAGCACGGGCGATTCCTCCATGGATATTTTTACTCTAACGTAGTCAGGGTCATTACTGACCAAACTGATCCAATCAAACCTGTGAATCACTTGGTCAGATCAAGGAAGAAACTTGCACTTGGATCATAGAAACCAACGCTTTTTTCCCCATCGAGAGGCACAGTCGTTGATTCTTTTTCCATAGAACAATTACTATCCTCGGGATTTACTTCATCTATCGTACTATAACAAAATTGAGTCTTATTTTACGGATCCATCATCAGTCCAGCCCATGGGTTAGCCAACTACCCAACCATTGTAGTGATGGGATCCAATTAGGAATTTGGTTAGGTTTTGGTAAAAATATTGTGATATTTTTACCCACACGTGCGTCGTGGAAGATATTGGAACAAGGAGTAAGAGTTGTTTTCTAAATTCGAGCATGGATTTGGTTGATTGACCTTGCTGGTCCTCAACGAATGAATCCATGGCTCTTTTATATGGATCTGTTGGTTGCTTGCTGATCTTCAATAGGAGATTTCATCTTGATTTTTATAACTGAATATATTGTCGGGTACTATGAGCTAGGAACTATCGAAAAGGCCCTTGAGAGGGACAGGTGGTGAGCGTTCTTGTAAGATTCCTCCCCAGCCTCTCAAGATGTCCAGCATCTTCCCCTGTAATCAAAATCCCTCTTCAGAAATATAAAAGATCTTGTTTCTACAAATTTTGGCCTAGAGAGAGAAAATCTTCTAGAGAGTGGTAATTCAATTTTTAAATATTTTTGGATAGAAAAATTTCTCATCTTATTAAAATAAGTTTCCTTGAAACAAAAGTTCAAAAAGATTTCCAGAAGGTGCATTAGAAATTAAGTATAATCTGTTCAAGAGGCATTATCCTGGGGGTGAAGATTTTTTCGAAATTTTAAATTAAGGTTCCTATGGACCAATAAGATTCATCCAAATGTAGGAAGGAGATAAATAGAAGAATAAAAGAAAAATCCCCCAAAAATGAGTAAATACTCACACAAGATGAAGAGTTGACTAAGGAAAAGGTTAATAGTTAAAAAAGAGAGATATTTAGAAGTACTGATGCATTTTTGACACCTCTGCATGGGGAAATTCCCCTCATGAAGGAGGCACCTGTTTCACATGCTTGAATGAGTTTTAAACTCCCAAATAATGAGATATTTTTATCTCTCCTCTCTCCTGTTTCAACTAGATCCAAAACGTGAGCAAAACTGACCTAAAAATGGTCAAAATTGACCAAATTGATCTGGAAAATTCTAGAATCAGTTGGGTTGGTTAGAAGCTCACTTTTTTCTATAAATAGAAGCCTTCCCCCCTTTATTGAAACTCAATAGTGTTTTTGCACTGTTACCTTGCTTCTCCCAAGAGCCAGAAAACTGTGAATTCACTCATAATTCATTAGTTTTTTGAGCTTCCCTCTTCTAAAGACTGGTGGCCACTCTTGTTTCAAACAAGAGTAGAACCCTCAAACCATCAAGCCAAAGGAAAGCTCTCAAATTCCTTTGTAAGTTGGAGATTCTTCTCTTTTTTTAATTTTTTTTATGGTTTTTTTTATGATTTTTGTCTTCTCTAAATTGTAAATGATGTTATGCCTCATTAAAAAAGGCATTCCCCTCTCTTCTTTAGCAAATCCAACCATTCTTTATCCTAGATGAATGATTAATGGGAAAAATCAAGTTTTTATAATGTTTCTCTTAATTAAGTAGAAAATGTTTACTTTATAATGATTTAAATACTCTTGATGAACTTCTAATTAGTTTTAAAGTTTCTCTTAATTAAGTAGAAAATGTTTACTTTATAATGATTTAAATACTCTTGATGAACTTTTAAAGTTTCTCTTAATTAAGTAGAAAATGTTTACTTTATAATGATTTAAATACTCTTGATGAACTTTTAATTAATTTTAAAGAGTAAAAAATTTAAAAAATGGTCATCCATACAAAGGAGGTTATGGCAAAATTTTTCAAAAATTTAGAAATAAGTATTATCTTTTATTATTCTAAAAGAGTAATCCTTATGGTTTCTATATTCTAAAGTGTCATTTTCATGCATAGAAGATGCATTTTGATTATTTGTATAAAAAAATTTAGTTTTATTATAAAAGTATTACTTTCATTATTATTGATTTTTATGCATAAAAGTATGCATAAAAGATTATTTTTTTAATTATAAAAGTGTTACTTTTATCATATTTGATTTTCATGCATAAAAGTATGCATAAAAGATTATTTTTTTAATCACCATAACAGTGTTACTTTTATCATATTTGATTTCCATGCATAAAAGATTTTTTTAATATAAAAGTGTTACTTTCATCATAAATGATTTTTATGCATAAACATATGCATAAAATATTTTTTTATATTAAAAGTGTGATTTTTATCATAAATGGTTTTTATGCATAAACGGGTGCATAAAAGATATTTTTTTATATTAAAAGTGTGATTTTCATCATAAATGATTTTTATGCATAAATGGGTGCATAAAAGATATTTTTTTATATTAAAAGTGTGATTTTCATCATAAATGGTTTTTATGCATAAATGGGTGCATAAAAGATATTTTTTTATATTAAAAGTGTGATTTTCATCATAAATGGTTTTTATGCATAAACGGGTGCATAAAAGATATGTTTTATATATTAAAAGTGTGATTTTCATCATAAATGGTTTTTATGCATAAATGGGTGCGTAAAAGATATATTTTTTATATTAAAAGTGTGATTTTCATCATAAATGATTTTTATGCATAAATGGATACATAAAAGATATTGTTTTTATATTAAAAGTGTGATTTTCATCATAAATGATTTTTATGCATAAATGGGTGCATAAAAGATATTTGTTTTATATTAAAAGTGTGATTTTCATCATAAATGATTTTTATGCATAAATGGGTGCATAAAAGATATTTTTTAATATTAAAAGTTTGATTTTCATCATAAATGATTTTTATGCATAAATGGGTGCATAAAATATATTTTTTATATTAAAAGTGTGATTTTCATCATAAATGATTTTTATGCATAAATGGGTGCATAAAATATATTGTTTTAATATTTAAAGTGTGATTTTCATCATAAATGGTTTTTATGCATAAATGGGTGCAGAAAAGATATTTTTAATATTAAAAGTGTGATTTTCATCATAAATGATTTTTATGCATAAATGGGTGCATAAAAGATATTTTTTTAATTTTAAAAGTGTGATTTTCATCATAAATGGTTTTTATGCATAAATGGGTGCATAAAAGATATTTTTTATTAAAAGAGTGATTTTCATCATAAATGATTTGTATGCATAAACATATGCATAAAAGAAACTCTTTCATGTTAAAAGAATGATTTTCATCATAAATGATTTTTACGATGATAAAAGTGTGACTTTCATCAGAATTGAATTTTATGCATAATTAGATGCATATAGAATCTTTATAATTAAATAAGGGTTCTCCTTAATCTTCTGTTTAATTTTCGTAAGAATTGGAAAAATGAATAAGTAGATAATCTATGAGAAGAAATGCTACCGTTTCATATTTACTAAGATGGTAATGAGAAAATTCAATTAAACTATCGAAGTCGGAGATCGAGATAAATGATTATTTTATTCCTCAATCATAAGAAATTCATGTTTTAGAAATGAAGCAAATATTCGTCGAACGAAATTTAGAAAAAGAGATATTGAAATAGTACCTTTTGAGAAAGATAGTTTAGGAAGAACCTTTCCAGACCCAAACTCTGATTCAGACTATTGACCAAGACCTAATTCCTTCGTCAAATTCAATCAATGACGATGTGCCCAATTCAGGAAAAATGTACTCAAATCCCCCACCGAATCCGAAACTAAGTTAAGACTTTTGATTTTGATCTGAGGATCAAGTTAACAGAATTCAAGGAATTCTGTTTGGAATTCAGACCTGGTTCTAGAAGTATTGAGATACGGATTTAAGATTATTCATGGTTTTCAAACAAAATCAAAACTGAAAACTTGCATAGAAACCCTGTTTTCTTAAAGAACTGTCTTATGCCAGAATGCTAGAGGGAGCATTTGGCATATATGTTTATCTAAGGGAAGCTCGATTGCAACAGCTGGCGGGGAGTGTTCGAGGGATAGCTCACGCGGCAAAAACCTGCGCAGGTCTTGACCAGCCTGGGTATGGTAAAAAATGGTGTGCTTCCGGTACGATGGGTGAGGGCCAACGAAGCGGTCCCTGAGTGAAGTGCTAGGACACCTAAGGAGGAACTTGGAGGGTTCTGACCAGGCGATGCACGGGCTCGCGGTGCTTATGACACCCATTCGTATGTCGAGGAAGATATATATATGTTGCTGACGAAATGATTATTGTAATCTGTTACTGGATCTCGTTGGCTGACCAGTTGGTCCCAACGGAGAGTCTAGTGTGGTACTGTTTTTGTGAAACAAGGGATTGAATGGAAATTTTGAACTATGAAATCTGTGATCATATCTGTTTTGTCAATGGATTATTTTTATATTAAAGTTTTAAAGAGGAGTGTGTGCGTATCTGTTTTCTAAAGCTAAAGTTAAGCAAGGCATTTCAATTATAGGTGGGTGAGTACTTGTTTGGTTCTACCGATTCCAGTGGTAGGGTGGTGGCTAACCCATGGGCCGGATGGGGTTAGGCTGGAATCAGTGGAGTTTTAATAATCAAACTGAAAAATCTTAGGAATACGCTAGGATTCGAGTAGCTAGTTAATTCCCTGATAAATTTCTCAATTGAGTGGATCAATGGCGGCTGTGCCTGTTCTTGATTAGGAAAAAAGCGTTGAATTTACTCAAATGATCAAATTATATCAGCGATAATTTCCTTCTATCTGGTTTGTTCAGGTGAAGGATAGTTTAGAATTGATCTCGTTAGAAAAATTCGTTTTAAGAAATTCAAAAAGGTGAAATCGTCCCCACTTTTCGGGCATGGGAAATTTTCCCGGTTTCGGTTTTTGGAGTGACCACTAGCCTAGTCTCGTGCCCGGACATTCGTGGGCGAGGCCTCGAGTGAGAAACCCTGCCCCGCGCATGAGGGGGCTACTTTCGTTGTCAGCTACTGGGAGTCCGGTGTGCGGAGGGGGCAGTGGGTTCTCACAGTTGGTATTAGAACCAAGTTGAAAGCTAATAAAGATAAACAAATTCTTATCAGAAATTGATAATAATAACTCAGAAAAAACATTTTTCATAATGTATTCTCATTCCGTAAGCTTCTTTAATGAAGAATTTTTTATCAAAGAAATTGTTTTTATAGATGGAAGTTCCCTATTTATCTCGTATTCCCGACCTCACCCAGTCTCAAGATATGACTGCTTTCGCCTTCGAGCATCTCATTTCTTCCGCTTCAACTCGAACAAGCCGAGCTAGACTCGCACGCCATTTCAAGGATTTATATTTTCCTAACCCAGTGGAGAAACTACAACATAAGTGGTTTGCAGGGCAGTATGTCCACGCCTCTTGCGACCACCGTGCAATGCTGTGGTCTCATTGGCTATGATTCTGTTAAAGCTGAAAATGGTGCGTGGCATCATTCTATATCATTCGACGCCTCAAAATTTCAGACTTTCATGCCAAGTCTACAGACTCCTTAGTTGTTTAATTCCTAAGGAGAAAATCATAGCTCCCTTGTCAGTAAGTGAACGTTTGTATCAGGGCATGCCTATGGCCGAGTACCGTCATCTTATGCGTCTCCCGAGGAGATTTTGAATTCTGGAGCCGAGCTGCTCTATGTTCATATTGCAACTTTTATATAAATAAAGAAATGTTTTCCGAAAAAAAATTCCTTGTTGTATAAGTGATTGTTTATGTGGACGATCTGATAAAGAAAAATCTGTTATCGGACATATGTCATAGATCTCCAATAAGATCATTGTCTTGTTTAAGAAATTATTTTCCAAACCTCTTAAGTCTTAGGATCTTGTGGATGATATCAAAATAAAAATTTAATAATATATAAATTTTTGTTAGAATCATGAGACGAGGAAACCATGGCCGTTAGCCAGACCCTCTCTCTGAAGATGGCGAACTTGACCCTGATGTTTGCAAGGCTCTTCATAGGACTAAGCCTAGGACCCTTCAAAGGAGAAGGGGACAACCTGGGCGAGGCTGTGGAGAAATGGGTGGAAACCATGGAATAATATTTTGACGTCACAGGCTACAATGAGCGGAGCAAAATGGCTCTTGCCCAGCTGAAAATAGTGGAAACAGCCAGGGTAGCATGGAGGAACCACTGTGACACCAACTTTGCTCTTCTACTCAAATATTCACCACCTCTCTAGATGAAGAGCAACTCATGGCCAGATTCATTCGGGGAATGAACGAACCCTTGGACACACTGGTCAAAAATGCCAAGCTAGTGTCCATGGCTGAAGCAGTAAGAATGGCAAAGGATTTTGCCAAAGCCTTTGTAGTAAAGGTCCTGCCCCAAAGCTTGCACCCTCTAACTTTAAAAGATTCCAAGCCCAGGGAAGTACTTCAAACTTTCCACCCCCGCAGCAAGGCCCGAATCAGAATCAGGATGCAGGAAGATTCCGAAGTGAAGGAAGACCCTTCCCGCAGAATACTTTCTCAGGAGTCCCACCTCTTTCAAGAAATCAGAGGGATGAGCTCAGAAGTGAAAACTGATGTTTTGGATGCCAAGGTTTTGGTCACCAACTGAAAGACTGCCCGCAACTCCTGCCATGTCAAGGGGACAGGGAAGTCAAGGACCTCGAGTTCAGAGACCAACCCCTTCATACCAGTCTAATCAAGGACCCCGAGTTGAGAGACCAACCCCTTCATACCAGTCTAATCAAGGTCCGTCTCGCCCAAGCCAAGGAAACCCCAGAAGAACTCCAGCTCAGCCATCTGCCTCTGTCCAGAGTAACCTTAGAACTCCTTCCCAGAACTGGGGCAACCAAAGAGAAAGAGTTCCTCCTCAGACTGCAACAGCCAGAGCAGTCACAATTTCAGATGTAGTAGAAGAGGAAAGAGCGTAGATCTATGCTGCAATTGAAAACCAAGGGCCTAACCCCGATAGTTCTTAGTCATCCATACTCCAGTAGAGTATCAAGGTAAGCCTTTTAAGCTTTTGATTGATTCAGGCAGTTCTCATTCATTCATTTCCCCTGGATGCTTATGTAAGCTAGTCTTAGAGCAGAAATCAGGGAAACCTATGCAAGTTGAATTGGCCAGTGGGAAGATTCTTTTCACTCACCATGAGACAGATCTTATCCAGTTCAATCTAGATGGTACTGTAACTGACTGTCAGTTCAAAGTCTTACCTTTGGGAGTTTTTGACGGGATCCTTGGAATGGATTGGCTCCACAAAAATCAAGCTAACATACACTGTCACAATGGAACCATTTCCTTCCATGACCTTCACGGGAACAAAGTTCAAGGAACTGGAGTTTCCGGATCCCCAGACCTTCAGTTAGTAAAAGCTTCTATGTTGCTGAAAGGACTTAGAAAGAAGTAGCAAATTTATGTTGTCAAAATGAACCCAGTAGACTCAAAGCTTAAGGCTAAAGAACCAGAATGGTTAAGTGAATTTGATGAGCTATTCCCAGCAGAACTAACTGAAATGCCTCCAATTCGGGAAGTAGATCATGTGATTGAATTGACCCCCGGATCTTAGCCAGTAGTCCTGCGCACGTACAAAATCCCAGTTCTTGAAGCCATTGAACTCAAGGAATAGCTTAGACAGCTGTTAGAACAAGGGTTTATAAGACCTAGTGTTTCACCTTAGGGTGCGCCAGTTCTCTTTCAGAAAAAGAAAGATGGAACGCTTAGACTCTGTGTGGACTACAGAGGTCTAAATCAGTTGATAGTTAAGAATAAGTATCCTATCCCAAGAATTGATGAGCTTGTGGAGACAGGCTAAATGGAGCCCAGATCTTCACAAAGATAGATCTCAAATCTGGGTATTACGAGATCAGGATCAATGATCAAGATATACCAAAAATAGCCATCAATACTCGCTATGGGCATTATGAATTTATTGTCATGCCATTTGGATTAACTAATGCCCTAGCTACATTCAATTGCCTAATGCAGGACATCCTCAGAGCATACTTGGATGATTTTGTTCTAGTTTTCTTTGATGACATTCTGATTTACTCAAGGAATGCAGCTGACCATGAGACTCATGTCCGAAAAGTTCTTGAGATTCTAAGGAAGCACCAACTCTTTGCCAAAAAGAGCAAATGCACTTTCTCTGCCGGCCACGTTGAATACCTGGGCTTCTTGGTATCCAAAGATGGAATTTCTCTAGATTCCACAAAGGTCCAAGCAGTCATAGATTGGCCTGAACCAAAGACAGTGAAAGAAGTCAGAGGATTCTTGGGATTGATTGGTTGGTATAGAATTTTTATACCAAAGTATGCTCTCATAGCTTCCCCCTGACTAACCTTCTAAAAAAGAATACCCCATTTCAGTGGGCTGCCAAGTGTCAGAGTGCTTTTGATAAGCTGAAGACCGCCTTAGTAACCAGTCCCGTTCTGAAGCTGCCAGATTTCTCTCTACCCTTTGAGGTAGTAACTGATGCAAGTGGTTTTTCCCTGGGAGGTGCACTCATGCAGGAAGGTCATGCAATGGCCTATGAATCCCGAAAGCTCAGAACGCATAAGAGGAATTATGCTATCCACGACCTGGAATTACTTTCAGTAGTCTATGCCTTAAAGTTGTGGAGACATTACCTACTGGGAAAAAGATTCACTTTGATATGACAGACTATCAGAGTTTAAAATGGATCTTCACTCAGAAGGACCTCAACATACGCCAAAGAAGGTGGATGCAGACCCTGCAGGAATTTGATTTTGAAATCAAGTACTGCCCAGGCAAAGAAAATGTGGTAGTAGATGCCCTCAGCAGAAAAGCCTCCTTGCTTGCAATTATTGTAGTATCAAATCCTTTGATTATTGAAGCAAGAGAGAAGATCATGCAAGACAGATTCTTTGGCCCTATTGCTACCCTACTTATGCAGGAAAGCAAAACTCCGCAGGAGTTGACTAGAGTTCAAGGGTACAGGCTGGATGATGGCATTATGTATTATAATTGCAGGTTATGCATTCCCAATGATGAGGGAACCAAAGACCAAATTTTGAATGAAGCCCATGATAGCCTTATAGCAGGACATCCAGGTTTCATCAAAACCTACATGTCTGTAAAGAAAAGCTTCTTTTAGCCTGGTCTAAAAAAGGATGTACTGAGTCATGTACGTCAATGTCTGACATGCCAGAAAGTCAAAGCTAAAAGAGTTAAAATGCCTAGGAAGTTACATCCATTGGACATCCCCAAGATGAAGTGGGAATGTATCAGTATGGACTTCATTACTGGATTACCTGCAGTGCAATCAGGTTACAACTCCATCTTCGTGGTAGTTGACAGACTAACCAAAGTTGCCCATCTGATTCCAGTATAAGAAACCTACACTGCAGTGGATGTGGCTAGAGTGTTCCTTAAAGAAATCTTCAGATTGCATGGCCTACCCAGGAGAATAGTAAGTGATCGAGATTCCAAGTTTACTTCAAGGTTCTGGACTACATTTTTCGAAGCAGTGGGAACTTTCTTGGATCTCAGCACAGCTTATCACCCTGAGACCGATGGTCAAACTGAAAGGGTAAACCAAGTAATCGAAGATATACTTCGGTCATGCTGTGGGGCAGGGAACCCAAGAAGTGGCTAAGCTATCTGCACCTAGTCGAGTTCGCCTACAATGCTTCTTATCACAGAAGTATTGGGATGAGCCCTTTCAAAGCTTTGTATGTACAAGATTGCTTAACTCCATTAACTTGGTCCGACCCATTGATTAGAGTCGAGATGTCCAGATAGATGCTTGATGACATGGAGCACCAGATGCAGGCAATTCGTAAAGATATAAAAGCTGCCCAAGATAGATAGAAGCAGTATGCAGATAAGAAGAGGACAGACAGAAAGTTTGAAGAAGCAGATATGGTCTTCATTAGAGTACGGCCCAAAAGAAGTTCTTTATCTCTTGGGAAGTACAAGAAGTTATCCCCCAGATATTGTGGGCCATATTTGATTACAAAGAAAGTAGGTGACTTAGCCTACGAGCTTCTTCTACCTCCTCATCTCAAAGTTCATACTAAACATATGCAAAAAAAATATTTTTTTATATTAAAAGTGTGATTTTTATCATAAATGGTTTTTATGCATAAACGGGTGCATTAAAGATATTTTTTTATATTAAAAGTGTGATTTTCATCATAAATGATTTTTATGCATAAACGGGTGCATAAAAGATATTTTTTTATATTAAAAGTGTAATTTTCATCATAAATGGTTTTTATGCATAAACGGGTGCATAAAATATATATTTTTTATATTAAAAGTGTGATTTTCATCATAAATGGTTTTTATGCATAAATGGATGCATAAAAGATATTTTTTAATATTAAAAGTGTGATTTTCATCATAAATGATTTTATGCATAAATGGGTGAATAAAAGATATTTTTTAAATATTAAAAGTGTGATTTTCATCATAAATGATTTTTATGCATAAATGGGTGCATAAAAGAAATATTTTTTAATATTAAAAGTGTGATTTTCATCATAAATGGTTTTTATGCATAAATGGGTGCATAAAAGATATTTTTTATTAAAAGAGTGATTTTCATCATAAATGATTTGTATGCATAAACATATGCATAAAATAAATTCTTTCATGTTAAAAGAGTGATTTTTATCATAAATGATTTTTATGATGATAAAAGTGTGACTTTCATCACAATCGGATTTTATGCATAATTAGATGCATATAGAATCTTTATAATTAAATAAGGGTTCTCCTTAATCCTCTGTTTAATTTTCGTAAGAATTGGAAAAATGAATAAGTAGATAATCTGTGAGAAGAAATGCTACCGTTTCATATTCAATAAGATGGTAATGAGAAAATTCAATTAAACTATCGAAGTCGGAGATCGAGATAAATGATTATTTTATTTCTCATAAGAAATTCATGTTTTGGAAATCAAGCAAATATTCATCGAACAAAATTTAGAAAAAGAGAAATTGAAATAGTACCTTTCGAGAAAGTTTATGAAGAACCTTTCCAGACCCAAACTGTGATTCAGACTATTGACCAAGACCTAATTCCTTCATCAAATTCAATCAATGACGATGTACCCAGTTCAAGAAAAATGTACTCAAATCCCCCACCGAATCCGAAACTAAGTTAAGACTTTTGATTTTGATCTGAGGATCAAGTTAACAGAATTCAAGGAATTCTGTTTGGAATTCAGACCTGGTTCTAGAAGTATTGAGATACGGATTTAAGATTATTCATGGTTTTCAAACAAAATCAAAACTGAAAACTTGCATAGAAACCCTGTTTTCTTAAAAGACTATCTTACGCCAGAATGCTAGAGGGAGCATTTGGCATATATGTTTATCTAAGGGAAGCTCGATTGCAACAGCTCGCGGGGAGTGTTTGAGGGACAGCTCACACAGCAAAAACCTGCCCAGGTCTTGACCAGCCTGGGTATGGTGAAAAATGGTGTGCTTCCAGTACGATGGGCGAGGGCCGATGAAGCGGTCCCTGAGTGAAGTGCCAGGACACCTAAGGAGGATCCTGGAGGGTTCTGACCAGGCAATGCACGGGCTCGCGGTGCTTAGGACACCCATTCGTATGTCGAGGAAGATATATATATATATATTGTTGACAAAATGATTATCGTAATCTGTTAACTGGATCTCGTTGGCTGACCAATGGAGAGTCTAGTGTGGTACTGTTTTTGTGAAACAAGGGATTGAATAGAAATTTTGAACTATGAAATCTGTGATCATATCTATTTTGTCAATGGATTATTTTTATATTAAAGTTTTAAAGAGGAGTGTGTGCGTATCTATTTTCTAAAGCTAAAGTTAAGAAAGGCATTTCAATTATGGGTGGGTGAGTACTTGTTTGGTTCTACCGATTCCAGTGGTAGGGTGGTGGCTAACCCATGGGCCGGATGGGGTTAGGCTAGAATCAGTGGAGTTTTAATTTAATCAAACTGAAAAATCTTAGGAATACGCTAGGATTTGAGTAGCTAGTTAATTCCCTGATAAATTTCTCAATTGAGTGGATCAATGGCTGTGCCTGATCTTGATTAGGAAAAAAGCGTTGAATTTACTCAAATGATCAAATTATATCAGCGATAGTTTCCTTCTATCTGGTTTATTCAGGTGAAGGATAGTTAAGAATTGATCTCGTTTTAGAAAAATTCGTTAAGAAAATTCAAAAAGGTGGAATCGTCCCCGCTTTCCGGGCATAGGAAATTTCCCAGTTTCGGTTTTCGGAGTGACCACCAGCCTAGTCTCTTCATTAAATATTTATGATAAATATTTCCTCTTCTTCTTTTTGTTTGCTCATGGCCTAAAATAATTTTAGGTTCTATGATCTCAGAATCTTCTTCAAGTAATGGAGGGTCATCATAGACTAGATATGCAGGAAGAGTACCTCGAAATAGTCTCAAAGAGACCTTTGTGAAAAGAGTTATGAATATGCCAATGTGATGGAATATCCAAATGGAAATTATTTCTATGAATCTTCATGATAATCTTAAATGGGCCATAAAAGGGAGGAGCTAATTTAACTATTAGGTGTTTTTCTATGTTTTTCAATCTTATTTTTCTATGTAAAGCTAAATATAATCACCTTCTTGAAAAGTCACTGCCTTATGTTTCTTATTAGCTGGGGTCATATATTATGTTTGGGATTTAGATAGCTTCAATGGACATGTTAAAGAATACATGTATTGTCTCCAGTAAAATCATATCGGTAGAGTATGTGAAAGTCAAGAAATAGGTGTCAAAAGGAGCTTTGCTAGTAGGAGAGTGTGGTGTATTATTGTAAGAAAACTATAGCAAATGAACTATTACTCTTAGGATGAAAAGTAGATGTGAAATTGTAAGATTTCTCCCCAGTCCCTCAAGATGTCCAGTATCTTCCCCTGTAATCAATCCCCTTTTCAGAATAATAAAAGATCTTGTTTTGCCTGTTTTGGCCTAGAGAGAGAAAATGTTCTAGAGAGAGGTAACTCAATTTTTAGATATCTTTGGATGGGAAAATATCCTTTCTTATTAAAATAAATTTCCCCGAAACAGAAGTTTAATAATTTCCTAAGGTGCATTAGAAATAAATTATAATCTGCTAAAAAGACCTTAGCCTAAGGGTCTAGATTTTTTGAAAATTTTAGATTAAGGTTCTGAGGGGCCAATCAGATTAATCCAAATGTAGGAAGGAGATAAATTGAAGAAATAAAGAAAAACCCTCCAAAAATGAGTAAATACTCACATAAGATGAAGAGTGGACTAAGGACCAAAGAAAATACTAAAAAAATAAATTTTTGACACCTCAGAGAGTGGGGATTCCCCCTCATGAAGGAGGTGCCTATTTCACATGTGTGGAGGAGTTTTAAACTCTCAAATAATGAGATATTTCATCTCTCCTCTCTCCTAATTCAAGTCTAGTTCCAAAAAGTAAATTGAACTGACCCAAAAATGGTCAAAAATTGACCAAACTGATCTGGAAAATTCTAGAATCAGTTTGCTTGGCTAGAGGCTCACTTTTTCCTATAAATAGAAGCCTCCCCCTTTGTAAAAGCTTAATAGTGTTTATGCACTGTTACTCTACTCCTCCCTAGAGCCAAAAACATTGAATTCACTTGTTTTTTTACTAATTCCTCTACAAAGAATTGGTGGCCACTCTTGATCCAAACAAGAGTAGAACCCTCAATCCCTCAATCCAAAGGAAAGCTCACAAAACTCCATGTAAGTTAATAATTCTACTTTTTTTTAATGATACTCTATGGTTTTTTGAATTCTTTGCTTTCTAATGTGAATATGGATGTTAAGCCTTGATGAAAAGGCTTCCCCCTTCTCTTCATTAAGAATTTCAGCCTTTCTTTATCCTAAAATGAGAAACAAATAAATTAAGTTAAACGTTTCCTATTGATTACTCTTTAGAAGTGAAAATTGATTAGATTAGAGTGCTTTATATCATCTTGGGATAAATTTTAAAATAAATTTAGAATGTAAAAATTGAGAAATGGTCAGCCATACAAAGGAGGTTATGGCAAAATTTTCTTAAATTTTATGGAAATAAGTTTTATCTTTATGTTATTCAAAAAAAATAATCCCCACCATTTGTGCATTCTAAAAGAAATTCGTTTAATTAAAAAGGGTTATTCCTATTTTATGCATAAATAGATGTATAAAAGGATTTTCTTTTATTATAAAAGTGTTATTTTCATTAGATTCAATTTCTATGCATAGAAAGATGCATATTGGATATTTATTTATTATAAAAGTGTTATTTTCATTAGAATTGATTTGTATGCATAGAAAGATGCATATTGGATATTCTTTTATTATAAAAGTGTTATTTTCATTAGAATCAATTTCTATGCATAGAAAGATGCATATTGGATATGTTTTTATTATAAAAGTGTTATTTTCATTAGATTCGATTTCTATGCATAGAAAGATGCATATTGGATATTTCTTTATGATAAAAGTGTTATTTTCATTAGATTCAATTTCTATGCATAGAAAGATGCATATTGGATATTTTTTTAATTAATAAAAGTGTTATTTTCATTAGATTCAATTTCTATGCATAGAAAGATGCATATTGGATATTTTTTTTATTATAAAAGTGTTATTTTCATTAGATTCAATTTCTATGTTGCATAGAAAGATGCAATTGGATATTTTTTTTAATGAAAGTGTTATTTTCATTGAATTCAATTTTTATGCATGGAAGGATGCATAACAGAAATTCTTTTTATTTTCAAAAGTGTTATTCCTATTAAATTGATTTTATGCATAAATAGATGCATAAAAGGATTTTCTTTTATATAAAGGTGTTATTTCTATTGAAGTTGGATTTTATGCATAAATAGATGCATAAAGAATTTTTATATCAAAATTAGATTTCTCTTAAATTCTATGAGTATTTGATAAATGAATAAGTAAATACTCTAAGAGAGAAATTTCTATCGTTTCATATTCACTCGAATTATAATGAGAAAATTCAAAAATTTTATCGAAGTCAGAATTTCAGATAAATGATTAATTTATTTCTCATTAGAATTCATGATTAGTTTAGAAATCAGTTAAGTGAATATTAAATGAATGAAATTCAATAAAATAGTAATTGAAGAACTGAGAAAGATAGTTCAAGAAGAACCTTACCAGACTCAAACCCAGAATCAGACTATGACCAAGACCAAACTCTTTCGTCAGTTTCAAGGAAAGACGATAAGACCAGTTCAGGAAAATTCACTCAAATCTCCCCCCAAATATAAAACTAAGTTGAGACCCTTTGAATTGATCTGAGAATCAAGGTTATAGAGTTCGAGGAATTCTGTTTTGGAATTCATACCTACGGACAAAAAGTTTTGGGGACGTGGATTTAAGATATACTCATTGTATTAAAAAGAAAATCAAAACTGAAAACTTGCAAACTCTGTTTTCTTAAAGGACTATCTTAAGCCAGAATGCTGGAGGGAGCATTTGGTATATGTGTTTTTCTAAGGGAAGTTCGGTTGCAACAGTTGGTAGCGGGGAGTGTTCAAAGGATGGCTCACGCGGCAAAGCCTGCCCAGGTCTTGATGACCAGCCTCGGCACGGTTAAAATGGTGCGCTTCCGATATAATGGATGAGGGCCGACGAAGCGACCCTGAGTGAAGTGCCAGGACACCTAAGGAGGATCCTGGAGGGTTGTGACTAGGCGATGTACGGGCTCGCGGTGCCGAGGACACCCATGCGTATGTCAAGAAAGATATTGTATGATGGACCAATGTTTTTTGTAATCTGTTACTGGATCTCGTTTGCTGACCAGCTGGTCTCAACGGAGAGTCCAGAGTGATACTATTTTTGTTTGAGAAACAAGGATTGGATGGGAATTTTGAGTTATGACATCTGTAACCAATAATTGTTTGTCAATGGATTATTTTATAAATTAAAGTTTAAAGAGGAGTGTGTGCGTATCTGTATTCCAAAGCAAAAGTTAAGAAAGGTATTCAATTATCGGTGGGTGAATACTTGTCTGGTTCTACCAATTCCAGTGGTTGGGGGCAGTGGCTAACCCATGGGCCGGATGGGGTTAGGCTGGAATCAGTAGAGTTTTAATAATAAAATTGATTAATACACTTAGAACTCGAGTAGTTAAATAAAAGCCTGAAGACTTCTCAAATGAATAGATCAACGGCTGTGCCTGATTCAATTAGGAAAAAAGCGTTGATTTCTTCAAGTTAAGTCTGTAATAGTTTTCCTTCTATCTGGTTTAATCAGATGAAGGTTATTTTAGTCTCTTGACCCGTTAGAAAATTTGTTAAGAAATTCAAAAAGGTGGAATCATCCCCGTTTTTCGGGCAAGGGAATTTTTCCCAGTTTCGGTTTCGTAAAAATGACCACCAGATAAGTCTCGTGCCCGAACATTTGAGGACGAGGCCCCGAGTGGGAAACCTTACTTCCGCTGCTACCAACCGAGAATCCGATGCGCAAAGGGGGACAGTGGGGTCTCACAGCTGGTATCAGAGCACTGTTGTAAACTTATGAAATAGCAGCAGAAATTGCTTAAATTTTCAAAGTAAATATGGGAAAAAAATATTTTCACTTGCTAAGATTATGTTTGAAATGAATTCATAAATTGAAAACTCATAAATTGAATTGGATTTTTAGATGGATACCCCGAATCTCTCTAGCATTCTTGGACTTTCCCAGAGTCAGCCCAGGATATGATTGCCTTTGCCTTCGATCATCTCATCAACTCTACTACAACCCGAGAAAGCAGAGTGAGGCTCGCTCGTCACTTTGAGGATCTATACTTCCCTGATCCTATAGAGCAACGTTAGCACATGTGGTTCTCTGGAGGGCGATGTATTAATGTCAATACCAATCAGCTTCAAAGACTCAGGTGGTAGAATATCTCCCTGGCCATGATCTTGATAAGGCTAGGAGTTGTTCATTATGTTCAACTCTTTAATCATTGGCCCCGAAATTTTAGAAATTCTTGCCAAATTTTTAGACTTATGAGTCGCTTTATTCCTAGAAGTAGAGTTACAACACCCTTATCAGTGATGGATCGTGTATATCATAGCACGTCTCCCTCGCAATATCGCCTTTTTATGCGTACGCGGTTGAGGCAGTGACTTTTGGAGCCGAGATGCTCTATGTATATATCAAAAACTTTTGATAATAAATGATGTTTTGCAAAAGATTCCAAATTGATTTTGTGGTTGTGAATATTGGTTAATAAAAGTATCAGAGTGAATCTTGTTTTTAAGAATTATGATGGAATAATTATTGTTTAAGAAATAAATCTCAAAAATTAAATAATCATAAATCTGATGCCAAAGTTAAGTTGACAAAAATCTTGTTTTGTCAGAATCATAAGAGGCGCGCGGCCCGTGCTATAGGCAACCGGATCCTCTTACTGCGATAATGAAGAGTTAGATCCGGACTTTCGTAAAGCCCTGCACCGATCCCAACCTGGTCCATTTAAGGGTGAAGGGGAACAATTAGGAGAAAGAGTGGAAAAATGGATTGAGGCCATGGAAGAGTACTTTGATGTAATCGGTTACAATGAGAGGAGCAAGATGGCTCTCGCCAGATTAAAGATTGTGGAAACGGCCAGGGTCGCATGGCCAGGGTCGCATGGAGGAACCATTGCAAGACAAACCCATAACATTTGGAGCTTATCTATTAATGGTGCTAAATACACATCCATGATTTTCACTTTGTACTTTCAAATTACCTAGTAGACCAAGAAAGAGATGCCTAGGATGTTGTAATTTACCAATACCACTGGCCATGTACTCCATCTTGTGGAACACAAACTAAATAAATTAACACTATTCATTGCTAGACTAAGATATATGTATGGAGGATCCTTCTTAAATTCAGGCCATGTTTGTTCAATGTGTCTCCATGTAGCACACATCTAGAATCCTTAAGATACCATTTGTGAATTGATTTTCAACATGCCATATCATTAGCTTTGCTATGAATATTCACTTAAACATGTTTTTTCCCTTGACTAGCCTTCAGACCAAGATCCTCCCATATTACCATTTTTCACCACTCGGTGATGTTGCCAAGGAAGCACCATGTGGGGTTTTGAATCCACAGGTTCCTAATCCTTTGATAAACAACCCTACCACTTTATCTATCACCTCATTGGCACTTAAACATGTGTTTCATCCTTGGGATTATGGTAAAATGTTTAAAAATCTTGCAAGGAACGGCTCCACCTTAATAATCTTGCCTATATCTATGAGAGTAGCCACATTTTGGACATGTGGACAATTCTTCATACTTTCAACAAAACAACATGCAATAATTTGGGCATGTGTGTACACTTTTGTAATCTATGCCCAAAGAACTCAACGTCTTCTTTCTCTCCTCTCGTGTCTTGGCCATAGAGTTCTCCTTATTATTAGTAGGCAATATTGTAAATTTTAAAAACCTAAATAATGCAGAGACATGTGTTTGACAAACCATAAATAGATTGTAAACCAAGCAAGGAATGACAAGATCACAACTTTTATTTTCTCTATTTCTTATACAAAGGGGTTGATGTTGAATTTTATTCTCTAGATTCTTCTAATAATGTGTCTTGTCCATCACACATCACAACTCAATTGTCATGGCATCTCTCATTAGTTGTCAGGGCAAACACTAGTCCACTTAATGCACAAACAAGATAAAGCTGACTTGTCATTGAACCCAACTCGATCAGACTGATTATATCAAACTAATAGATTCAACTTGCCATGGACCTAACCAAGGATCGAGATGCATTAAAAATATATGCACTAGAACTTTGGTCCAAATTAGGCCCAAAGTGATTCCTGTTTATAGGAGGATTCCACTATTATTATGAGACTACATTCCTCTTAAAGATAAAGTGACTGCTTTCATGTGATAGCTTTAAGTCCAACCATTACATCAGAGGATAGAGAGGAACTAAGGATGCATGCTTTCATGTGATAGATTTAAGTCCAACCATTGCATTAGAGGATGTTGAAGCCAAAAATGCATTCCTATTGGAAAATCATAATTGGCGTGTCTTCTCACACCAACATTTGCATATAGGCCATGGATAACTTCTTTAAAAATACCCAATTGTGGCTTTTCTACCTCCTACCTACAGGAACCACCCATATGATCGATTTGGACTTGAATATGTCCCATGAATCTAGCACTACAATCTTTAGATAAGTTAGATCCAATGGAACCACCGGAATCATTGACTTGATATGCTAGAGCCGCTTCGACAAAATCACAAATTAGGGAATTTGCTACAGTATGCCCAAACATAAAAAATGTAGAGCATGCATTGACTAATGTCATCTATGATGATGGATACTCCTTGTTGCATAACTGATGAACCATATCATTTGACCATGCATGCACCTGTACTACTAGGACTTGATTGTAGACAAGATAATAAGGACAATCTCCTTGCATAGAGATAGCACTCTAGACAGCTATTTAGATCCAACCACTAATCTTTCAATCCTTGGAGCACCTCTAGATGTCTATTTAGAGATCAAACAATCTTCATTCTACACTTACATAGGTCTCCTTCATATATTGAGGCCCATCTTGATGACCTAAACTCGTTCTCTTCATCGACATATGCTCTCAAAGTCTACCCCAGCCTATAAACTACACAGTTGTCAAAATTCTTTTCTCAGGCTATAACATTTCCATGTGTTCACTTAATCATATTATATAATTTATAATGGTGTGCCTTACTTTTATTGGGAGCCACATTTTGGAAGATGTACACTCATAACCTATTTATTGGGTGCATAGGTGTTAGCGTTGTGTGGTGGCTGGTGGGTGATGGCCTCTATAACACCACCAGCAGACACACAAGAAGAAAATGTGAGAGGAACAGAACTAGGGGACACTAGGATCCAAGCTTCAATGGCACCAATCAGCTCTTTAACTCTAACCTCTGGCACCCGGCTGACACAAATGTGGACACCTCTACACCTTCCTATCCGACCTAGTTGTTACTTACTTTTATTGGGAGCCACATTTTGGAAGATGTACACTCATAACCTATTTATTGGGTGCATAGGTGTTAGCGTTGTGTGGTGGCTGGTGGGTGATGGCCTCTATAACACCACCAGCAGACACACAAGAAGAAAATGTGAGAGGAACAGAACTAGGGGACACTAGGATCCAAGCTTCAATGGCACCAATCAGCTCTTTAACTCTAACCTCTGGCACCCGGCTGACACAAATGTGGACACCTCTACACCTTCCTATCCGACCTAGTTGTTACCTCCAATTGTCCTTCATGGTCAGACCACATCTTCAAGACTTCAAATCTTTAGCCCAAAATTCTAAGCTAGCCTTAGCTAACAAGAAGCTGACCTAAATCTCTCCCAACTGCCCAGACAGATCACATATTAATTTTCACCTGAAACAGACTCTAACTGATGATCCTAGGCAAAACATTATCCCTGCCAACTTCAATGTACATCAAAAACTTGTCTCAAAACTTCAGAGCACTTGCCAACACTCTTTTATTGACCTGATTTACTCCAACTAATGCAAAAATGATAGAAAACTACCTCCGAAATCCTCCTTTTGTCTCCAGTCCAAAATATGTCCTCCAAGATCCTCTTCAATCCTCCCTCTTCAGCCAACCTTATAGCCACAACCCTAATGGCTTACCAAACACTTGGTCGACCCCCTTCTAACCTCCTATTGATAGACAAAAAAAACTGATATAAAACTTCCTCAAATGATTGTCACAGAAATAAACCAATTCTCACCATAGTTTAAAATAGATGTCTGCACAGCAAATTCCAGACAAGAAAAATTATTCTTGTCCTTCAGAGTGTCCTCCAATGATAGCCAACCATAAATACTTGATCCTAAACTCTTTAGACCATGTTGGCTCTCTTCTATTGATGCCCTACCGATACTTATTCTGCCCTAGTTTCTTGTAAACTCGTTCGAATGCCTAATGCAAAATTCGACCTCAATATTCTTCCTCCTTGCATTATTATCGTCCTCTTGTTCTAGCTAGCATCAATCTCTCAACTCCAAAACCACACTAAACATCCTCTTATGCTCTGTGGACGTTCTGCTGACATTGAACCAACTGATCTAGATTGTTATCAATTTTGCTTTTGGAGGTAGAGCCTACTGGCTCAAAAGCCCTACCTAGATCATAAACTTTCTCTTTTATGTCCGTTGAATCCTCCTAGCCCTCAAGCTGCCCTAATTTCATGAAGACAAGACTCCAAAGGTTATGTGTAAGACTCCTCCCCAGCCCCTCAAGATGTCCAGTTTCTTTCCCTGTAATCAATCCCCTTTTTAGAATAATAAAAGATCTTGTTTCTACCTGTTTTGGCCTAGAGAGAGAAAATATTCTAGAGAGAGGTAATTCAGTTTTTAGATATCTTTGGATGGAAAAATATCCTTTCTTATTAAAATAAATTTCCCTGCAACAAAAGTTTAAAAAGAAATTCCTAAGGTGCATTAGCAATAAATTATAATCTGCTCATCAAAAGACCTTAGCCTAAGGGTCCAGATTTTCTAAAAATTTTGGATTAAGGTTCTGAGGGACCAATAAGATTAATCCAAATGTAGGGAGGAGATAAATTGAAGAATAAAAGAAAAACCCCCCAAAAATGAGTAAATGCTCACATAAGATGAAGAGTGGACTAAGGACCAAAGAAAACAATTAAAAAACTAAATTTTGACACCTCAGAGTGGGGATCTCCCCTCACAAAGGAGGCACCTTTTTTCTCATCATTACCCCCAATTTTAAATCAATTAAATGAGATATTTCATCTCTCCTCTTCCTATTTCAAGTCTAGTTCCAAAAAGTAAGCTGAACTGACCCAAAAATGGTCAAAAATTGACCAAACTGATCTGGAAAATTTTAGAATCGGTTTGCTTGGTTTGAGGCTCACTTTTTCCTATAAATAGAAGCCTCCCCCTTTGTAAAAGCAAAATGGTATTTATGCACTGGTACTCTACTCCTACCCTGAGCCATTTACATTGAATTTCTTGATAATTCAATTGTTTTTGGCCTAATCTTCTCCAAGGTAATTGGTGGCCACTCTTGCTTCAAACAAGAGTAGAACCCTCAATCCCTCAAGCCAAAGGAAAGCTTACAAGCTCCATGTAAGCCTATTTTTCTAACTTGTTTATTTTTAAATCTATGGTTTTCTTGATTTTCTTGTTTTATAGTTGATTGAAGTAAATTCTAATGCTATGCCTTGATGAAAAGGCCACACCCTTCTCTTCTTTACAATTCAGCCTTTCTTAATCCTAGAAAGATTAGTTAAATGTGTAAGAAATTACAAAACAATAGAAGCCAAGATCTTTGTAGACAAGAGAAAACATAGAGATATGGAGAATAAAAAGTTTCTGATTACTGTATGCAATTACAATAGATAGCTACCGCTTCCCAGTCATGTGCTTCAGTAAAGAAGCTTTGATAGCTGACTGGAAGAAGTGAGAGCAAAGGTTGTATGCAAAAAGTATGGGTGAAGAGTGATTTTAGTGGAAAAGACCATCTCGCTAAATAGAGCTTTGCATGCATGATTTTTCATCATGCAAGCATAAATGGCCACCGAATCTATATTCCGGTTGGCCAGCAAGTAGGCTGGTGTGAAACTGCGCGCACAACGGACCCAATATTTACAGCCCATATGCAGTAGGTGTATAAAAACTCACCGCATATGCATGTAGCTTGGCTGGCAGTGTGCCAACCTTCTCCAGAATCGTCTCATGCTATCTGGCCACAATCGGCCACCATTCGGTGTTTAAACTGGGACCTACCAGGCGACCTGTCTTGATTTTTAAAAATTGAGTAGATTACAGTCCTGTACATCTAGATTGGGTTAATTTAAGTTGAAATTAGAATGATAAAGATGAGAAATGATCAGCCATACAAAGGAGGTTATGGCAAAATTTTCCAAAATTTTATGGAAAAGAAAGTTTGTTTTTATGTTATTCCAAAAGAGTAATTCCCACTGTTTGTGCATTCTAAAAGAAATATTCTAATTTACTCCATGTACATATTCACCTATGAATATGCATGGATATCACTGATATTAATTATTAAAATTAATTTCTATGCATAGAAAGATGTATAATGGAAATGTTTTTATTATAAAAGTGTTATTTTCATTGAATTTAATTTCTATGTATAGAAAGATGCATAATGAAAAAAAGAATTATTATAAAAGTGTTATTTTCATTGAATTTAATTTCTATGCATAGAAAGATGCATAATGTAAATTTTTTTATTATAAAAGTGTTATTTTCATTGAATTTAATTTCTATGCATAGAAAGATGCATAATGAAATTTTTTTAGTTATATAAGTGTTATTTTCATTGAACTTAACTTCTATGCATAGAAAGATGTATAATGGAAATTTTTTAGTTATATAAGTGTTATTTTCATTGAACTTAACTTCTATGCATAGAAAGATGTATAATGGAAATTTTTTATATTAAAAAAGTGTTATTTTCATTGAATTTAATTTCTATATATAGAAAGATGCATAATGGAAAATTTTTTATTATAAAAGTGTTATTTTCATTGAATTTAATTTCTATGCATAGAAAGATGCATAATGGAAAAAAACATTATTATAAAAGTGTTATTTTCATTGAATTTAATTTCTATGCATAGAAAGATGCATAATGAAAAATGTTTTATTATAAAAGTGTTATTTTTATTGAATTTAATTTCTATGCATGGAAAGATGCATAATGAATTTTTTTTATTATAAAAGTGTTATTTTCATTGAATTTAATTTCTATGCATAGAAAGATGCATAATGGAATTTTTTATTATTATAAAAGTGTTATTTTCATTAGAATTGATTTTTATGCATAGAAAGATGCATAAAGGAATTTTTTTAAAAAGTGTTATTCCTATTAAATTTGATTTTATGCATAAATAGATGCATAAAAGGATTTTCTTTTATATAAAAGTGTTATTCCCATTGAAGTTGATTTTTATGTATAAATTGTTGAGATATCGAGCTTATCTAGTGAGGCGATGGACACTGTGATGACCCGCCTAGGGGATAGGCCCCACACTTACACCAGTGGCATGGTTGGTGAGATCATGGGTGATATGCGGTGTGTGGCTAAAAATAGAGGCTGATAATGTGTGCATACGTGTGCATGGCGTGTGTGAAGGTTTTACTTTTGAGGGCGTTGCCAGGTGTAAAGGGTGGACGGTATTGGCTTTGAGCTTGTTGCAGGCCTGTTGGGTGAGAGGTCAGATGATGGAGATGATGTCAGCTGCTCGGCCACTTGAATTCTGTGCGCGTCCAAATGGAGTGGGCACTGAAGGTTGTGTTTGAAGGTGTGTGGAAGCAAAGGCAATAAAAGATAAGGGGCCAAGGCTGCCCTTGCTTTGGTGTGAAAGGAACATGGTGGCCTTTTTCTTCAAAATAAATAAATAAATAAGGATAAATGTGGCCAACTGCGTGGAGCCTTGAATGGCTACCAACGCAGCTTCTGGAAGCGTGGCAAGCACGTGAAGGTCTTAGAAGCTTGGCGAAGGTGGCGAGCTCGCGGGGGCTGCAGAAAAAGAGTGTGTCGCCGTGTTGATCTGGGGGGGAGCAGCAGAGAGAAGGAGCTCCTGTGTGTTTGGGTGGCTAGCTGAGGAGGCCACCGTGTTGTGTGGAGAGTTGAGGCTCTGGGGCGTGTGCCGCCAGGCGGTATTGTTTTGTGGGGATTTGGCTGGGAGCCGACGGGGGAGAGAAGGCCCCTTGTGTGTTTCTTGTGTGGCCAGCTACAGCCACAGGCGCAGAAGTGTGCTGGCCGCGGAGTGAAGGGCAACGGAGCTCTGGAGCAGGCAGGCGTGGCTGCAGTGTGTGTGGGAGAGCTGGCGACAGACAGAAGAGGGCTGGCATCACAGTGCATGAAGAGTGGTGAAGTGGACGTGAAGGGCTGAGAGAAGCCGCCTTGGTTGACTGGGCTGACGGAAAGGTGAGCGTGCAGGCACCTTGGTGTGGACAGCCGTTTGGGGCTGGTGTAGCGACGGGCAACCTTTGACCAAGAAGAGTGAGGGCTGGCGAAGGTGTTGAGAGGGCTGTGTGTGAAGAACAGCAAGAAGGCGGCTCTGGAGTGCTGAGAGGGCGATTCTGCTGGGAGGCGGTCTGGTACAAGAGGAGTGTAGCTTGAAATTAACGGGCTAGGTGAAGCCTTGTAATGGCTGGTGATAGCGGGGTTATGCAGTGCAGCTACTGGCGTTAAGTAGACTGGCTGGTGACTGTAGCAAGTGTAGTGGGTCGCAGAGGAGTGCCTGGCGAGGGGCCAGATGCCAGGGGAGAAGGCTTGGATGGGCTGGTGAGTGTGGGTTCTAGGTGTTTGTGTGAAGCCTGGAGTGAGCTGGAGGTGCTGGTCAAAGGGGTGACAGGCTGGAGCGGACAGCATAGTGGGTGGTGCAAAGAAAAAGAGAGAGATGATGGAATAGTGGGCTATTGGGGAGGCTGGGTCATCTGCAACAGTGAGTGCCTTCCTTCATATTGGACACAGCTGGTGACTGGTGAAGACAAGAGGTAGCTATGGTCTTGCTTTGGGGAACTGGCAGTGTGCTGGTGGTGTAGCAAAGAGACTCTCAGCTAAGGTGCAGAGCAAAGAACGAAGAGATCGGCTGTAGAGAGAAGCAAGGAGCGAAGGGATTTAGAGCGACCAGGAGAGCTGGAGAGGGCTGATTACGAGCGAGTGCTTGATGAAGGTGGTGTCTGGGATATTTTGGGATATCCACCTCTGTAAAGGTCAAGGTCCTGTCTGAAATATAAGTCTTGTTCATGCTCTCTGGTCTGGTGTTCTGGTGTGTTTGCATGCGTGTGTGGAAGTGTGGCATTCTATAAAGGCGTAAACAGCTTTACCGCTTCCGTGCCATCACTTTTTGGTGCCTCCACAGAGGAGCAGATTTCCTCTGGATTGTGAAAGAGAACAGGGTTTGTGTGAAGAAGGTTGGGAAGATGGCTCAAGATTTTCCGGAGTATTGGGGATTGCCACAGGAAAATGCAACCAGGTTTTTGGAGAAGATGGAGTTTACAGCTTTGATGAAAGACAGGGCAACTCCGGAGATCCTTTCTCGGATTTTGGCTTATTGCTTGCAGGGTGATGCAAAAGTATGGCTACAGATGTTTATGACTGCACACAGAAATGTTCATCGACAGGATCTTGAATACCGTGTAGTCAGAGCTGCATTTTTGGCACAGTTTGCTCGAGTGAGGAGTCCGAATGAAGTGTGGAAGGAGTTGTGTAACATTCAGCAGAAGGACGGTCAGGATGTGGATCAGTATCTGATAGAGTTTGGTAGACTGTGGAGTCTATGGTGTGAGGCTTTGATTCCTGAAGTACCCCCCGCAGATGATTAAGAGGGAGCAATTTGTGGCTGGTCTGGAGCCAACGGTCCTTTTGAAGGTGGAGCTGAAGAACCTGGATAGCTTTGAGGAGGTTGTCAAAGTTGCTTGTGAGAAAGAGTGGAAGGTGAAGCGTCTAAGGCAGATGGGAATGCAGGAAGAGCCAAAGAGGTTTGTGAAGATGCCAGAGATTGAGAGTATGCATCCTGGAAGAAAAGCTGCTGTTGTTCTTAAACAGGAGGATTCTTTGAAGAGGGAGGTTCATGATGTAGTGGAGCTCATGAAGTCTTTAAGCGTGAATTGGATAGAGTCCACAGGAAGAGGACGAGGCATAGGTGTTATGGGAAGGAAGACTGATGGATCATCTGGTTCTGGAGGAAATTCAGCAGATATTGGAAGAGGGAGAGGGTATCCGAGTGATGTGCAATGCCGGAATTGTGGTGAGTGGGGTCATATCAGTCTGCAATGTGAGAGACCAGCCAAAGCTAATGGTGGTATATATCAATTGTCTTTGGGAATGAGTGATAGGGTGAGTGGCCCTAATATGCAGGTGAAGAAAGCAATTCAGCCCAATGTTTGTGAAGCCCGTGAGGTCACATTTGCAGAACAGGGTATGGGACAGATTAATCTGTTGGAAATGAAGAAGGATGAGGTTTCTGGAATCAGCCCTAAAGAGCCCAGAAGGTGAGGAGGAGAAGGATAAGGTTATTGATGGTGATGTGGATTGTGAATGAGTTTGAGTATGGATATGACTTAGATGATCTCTTTGATTCCATTTGTAGAACATGGTATGGGACAGATTAATCTGTTGGAAATGAAGAAGGATGAGGTTTCTAGAATCAGCCCTAAAGAGCCTTCAGAAGGTGAGGAGGAGAAGGATAAGGTTATTGATGGTGCTGTGGATTGTGAAAGTGATGCTAGTGCTGTGGAGCCTGATGAGTTTGAGTATGGATATGACTTAGATGATCTCTTTGATTCCGATAGAGTAACGACTTGCAGGTGCCAGTACTTCAGCCAGTCAAGGTAGAGTGTGATGATCAAGGTGTTACTAATGAAGGTACTATGGATGGAGTATGTGTTGATGATCTGGGTGATGAGTTGGATACTGTAGCCTGTGAGAGTGTGGATGGTGAGTTGGACTGTGTACTTGTGGATGATCTATTGGAGTTGGCTTCCTTGGAGAAGATTACTTCCATGTGCAGGAAAGGAGTGATGGTGTGACTGAGCTGGATGCTACTTTGGATGATAGTGTGATAGATTTTGGATGTGCGTTGGCTGATCATAAGGTGTGTGTTCCTTGTCATGCCCAAGAGAATGAGATGGTGGTTGTCAATGGTGAGGATGCATGTGAGGCTATTATTGTTGGTCAGGGGGACCAAGATGCTTTGCCTAGCAGTTTGGGGAGCTTGGACTTGGTTGGGATGCCTGTGCAAGATGTGGGGAATCTTGAAGGATCGCCAATGGTCTTGAAGCTGGAGGAACTGCAGGAAAGCGACAATGATGAGTCTACAGTGCATGAGGTTGCTATGTGTGATGTTGATGGGCTGAAGGGAAATGGGTTTATGAAGGACACACCCCATGTTGATGCTCAGCATATGGATGAGTGGTTTGGTTATAGTCCTTGTTTGGCAGTTTGCCCAGAGGAAGAGTTGGAGGCCAATGATGTGGGTTACAAATTGAATGACCGTGAGGTGGAAGTTGATGATGAGATGTCTGTTATTTCGGCATATGATTATGAATGGGAGTCAGATGTTTCAAGGGGGAGTAGAGGTGAGGAATGGTTGTTTCCCTCACAAGGTTATGTGAGCTGGTCTGGAGGAAGAAGTGCAACAGTGGATGGTGATGAGGCCATGTGTGAAGAGCTAAGGGGGTTGCTGAAAGTGGAAGGCCATGATAGGGTGTATCAACGGTTGTTTGACAGAGGAAAATGCTTGAAGGACTGGAAGGTAGATGCACCGAGATTTTTGTTTGATCCAGGAGGATAAATGGTTTCTGGTTGTATAGCTGCTAGACATAAATGTCTCAGCAGAAGTAAGGGGGTTGCTAAATATGTGTGGCTAAAAATAGAGGCTGATAATGTGTGCATACGTGTGCATGGCGTGTGTGAAGGTTTTACTTTTGAGGGCGTTGCCAGGTGTAAAGGGTGGACGGTATTGGCTTTGAGCTTGTTGCAGGCCTGTTGGGTGAGAGGTCAGATGATGGAGATGATGTCAGCTGCTCGGCCACTTGAATTCTGTGTGCATCCAAATAGAGTGGGCACTGAAGGTTGTGTTTGAAGGTATGTGGAAGCAAAGGCAATAAAAGATAAGGGGCCAAGGCTGCCCTTGCTTTGATGTGAAAGGAACATGGTGGCCTTTTTCTTCAAAATAAATACATAAATAAGGATAAATGTGGCCAACTGTGTGGAGCCTTGAATGGCTGCCAACGCAGCTTCTGGAAGCGTGGCAAGCACGTGAAGGTCTTAGAAGCTTGCGAAGGTGGCGGGGGCTGCAGAAAAAGAGTGTGTCGCCGTGTTGATCTGGGGGGAGCAGCAGAGAGAAGGAGCCCCTGTGTGTTTGGGTGGCTAGCTGAGGAGGCCACCGTGTTGTGTGGAGAGTTGAGGCTCTGGGGCGTGTGTCGCCAAGCGGTATTGTTTTGTGGGGATTCGGCTGGGAGCCGACGGGGGAGAGAAGGCCCCTTGTGTGTTTCTTGTGTGGCTAGCTACAGCCCACAGGCGGCGCAGAAGTGTGCTGGCCGCGGAGTGAAGAGAAACGGAGCTCTGGAGCAGGCAGGTGTGGCTGCAGTGTGTGTGGGAGAGCTGGCGACAGACAGAAGAGGGCTGGCGTCACAGTGTATGAAGAGTGGTGAAGTGGACGTGAAGGGCTGAGAGAAGCCGCCTTGGTTGACTGGGCTGACGGAAAGGTGAGCGTGCAGGCGCCTTGGTGTGGACAGCCGTTTGGGGCTGGTGTAGCGACGGGCAACCTTTGACCAAGAAGAGTGAGGGCTGGCAAAGGTGTTGAGAGGGCTATGTGTGAAGAGCAGCAAGAAGGCGGCTCTGGAGTGCTGAGAGGGCGATTCTGTTGGGAGGCGGTCTGGTACAAGAGGAGTGTAGCTTGAAATTAACGGGCTAGGTGAAGCCTTGTAATGGCTGGTGATAGCGGGGTTATGCAGTGCAGCTACTGGCGTTAAGTAGACTGGCTGGTGACTGTAGCAAGTGTAGTGGGTCGCAGAGGAGTGCCTGGCGAGGGGCCAGATGCCAGGGGAGAAGGCTTGGATGGGCTGGTGAGTGTGGGTTCTAGGTGTTTGTGTGAAGCCTGGAGTGAGGTGCTGGTCAAAGAGGTGACAGGCTGGAGCGGACAGCGTAGTGGGTGGTGCAAAGAAAAAGAGAGAGATGATGGAATAGTGGACTGTTGGGGAGGCTGGGTCATCTGCAACAGTGAGTGCCTTCCTTCATATTGGACACAGCTGGTGACTGGTGAAGACAAGAGGTAGCTGTGGTCTTGCTTTGGGGAACTGGCAGTGTGCTGGTGGTGTAGCAAAGAGACTCTCAGCTGAGGTGCAGAGCAAAGAACGAAGAGGTCGGCTGCAGAGAAGCAAGGAGCGAAGGGATTTGGAGCGACCAGGAGCTGGAGAGGGCTGATTACGAGCGGGTGCTTGATGAAGCTGGTGTCTGGGATATTTTGGGATATCCACCTCTGTAAAGGTCAAGGTCCTTTCTGAAATATAAGTCTTGTTTATTCTCTCTGGTCTGGTGTTCTGGTGTGTTTGCATGCGTGTGTGGAAGTGTGGCATTCTATAAAGGCATAAACAGCTTTACCGCTTCCGTGCCATCAGCGGCCAGTGGGATGACAGGCTATGTGTGACAGCCATTCTAGAGACGGCATAGTTATAGTGCTAGCTCATTTAGTTGGGTTCACACTATAGAGAACCCTAGTATGTATTTGGTTGAGTACCTTTTCATATTGTGTGTACTCTTATCTTTGTATATGGTGTGTTGAGTGTTGTGTGAAGAAGAAGAAGATTTTCAGCCTCTCACCTTGTGTGTTCTCTTTTAGGGTTTTGTGAGTGTGTGTGTGCTTGCAAGAGCTCAAGCTCTCTTCTCCCTTACATCTTTTCATGGTATCAGAGCCTGGTTCATGCTAAGGGCTGAGCTACGAGCAAGAGAAGCACAGGAAGCGGTACAAGGGTAAGAGCTTCATCTACTCTTCCCTATTTGTGTTGGTGAGTGACTACACCCTTATCGGGAGCTCTACGGGAAGCACCGGCAAACGATCTCTGATTGAGGAGATTTCTTCGTGAGAGTAAAGCTATAGAGCAACTATAGTGTCCTATCGGACATTATATTTCGGGCCGAAAAGGGTGGAATATTCTTCACATTCAGAGGATGTAAGGAAATACATTCTAGGGCACAACCAAAAGAGTTTTCATCAAGAAAGTTTACAGTTTTGTCCTCCCATATGAGAATATTGACTTGTTGCTTGAAAACTTTCAATGAAGCAGTTCTAGAATCCCAATCAATAGTACATCTATAATGGCTTATCCAATTCCTTCCGAGTAATAAATCCTTTGATAGTGTTTGAGGAGACATCACAAAATTTCCTTCTGCTAGGTGATTTGCTATGTCAAATACCATTTTGTACATGCCCAAACAATTCACCATTTGGTTATTAACTAGTTACACTTGTGCACTTGTGGGAAGACAATGGGGATTTCCCAAGATAAGTCCAAGTCTCGTAAGACATTAGGTTATGGCTTGTGCTACAATCTAGAAGACCTCATTTGTGTACAAAATTGTTGCCCTCTCGTATAGGCAACCACAATCATGCAAGCTTAACTTCCCATTCCTCTTCTTTCTCAATTCCCACAAGTTTAACCATACTTATGTGTAATGTCTAGTGTCTTCATTTGTGTTTTTCTTGTCTTTCTTTGGCTTCTATGTCTTTCCTTGCCAACTCCTGTTTCCGTTTCCACCTAGTCAAACGACTAGATTTTTTGGGTTCTTAGGGTTAAGTAATTGGGGGGAGGGGGACTTTGGCCTTGCATAAGAAGGTAGGCATTTGTGTTAGTTGTGCTCCCCCCTCTATTGACTTCCCAATTTCATATTAGTCGTTGTGGGTTTCCATAGCTCCGAGATAATAGAGCTAGTCATGGTCATCTTCAATCACATGGGGTTCTTCTGCATGGATTTTAATATGAATTTTTTCCTCTTTTTTAAACCCCTAATTGGTTCAACAAATGCTTCTTTAAACCATGCTTGAATTCTCTAGGGGTTTCAAGGATACCTGAAGTTCAACCAAGGTATCTAGGGCCTTTTGTAAGGAGTTTTGAAGCTCACAAGTCCTTAGGCTATGTTATTGATATAGTCTAGTTGGGGTCTCAGGACTCCATATAGATACCCTAGTCAAGAGTGTTTGTTTTACCATTAGCATTGTAAACACAAGAATAGTCTTGGGTATGATATCTATTGTTGCTAGGATGTGGAGCCAATTCCAACTTCTCCAAGTTCAGGAAGATATTTAGCATTAAAGTTCAATTCCATGGATGACAGATCATTAGTTGGGCTTTTAAAAAAAGAAAAACAATTTTAGCGTACTCTTTTTCTTTTTTATCAGTGGTTTTAGAGTCTTCTTTGGATTTGTGTACATATGGGATGCATGGTTTGCGAATAAGCTTTGCCCTGAATGCCCTGGCAAATGTACAGAGTGGGTGGTTTTATGTTTTTTTTTACGAGCTCTTGGTGATGCCTTCATATGAGAGTGTTATGGGAACCCCGAATGTGATGATGGTTGGTCAATCTGGGTTGATTCTGGATGCAGAGATGGTGCTCCATTTTTAGTAAACATGTGGAAGAGGTTGGCAGAGCATGGGGAATTGATCATTTTTGGAAATTATGATGCAGCTGATGGAGGGCTGTGGGCAGTTTTTACATGTGTTCTGGAAAGTCGTGGACGCCGCATGTTCAAGTGAAGCATAAGGAGCCGCCAGCCCTCTTAGTATTGTGGCCATCATTGAAGCTTTAAAGAAGAATAATAAAAATATAACCACGTGGCCAGCTTGTAGGAAACCACTTGGAGGTTTATTTTGCTGCCAGCGTGACGTCTAGAGGGTTGGCGAAGAGGCAAAGGTGGAGTGGCCGCCTTGTGAAGGGAAACCTCTCGACAGGAGAGAGCCAAGAGAGAAGAGAGCTGCAGAGGCTGCTGGTCGCAACACACAGAGGAGATAGGCTGGGGAAGTCGAGGGTTGCTAGTGGGGCGCCCTCTGAAGAGAGAGAGTGGCCGTCTTTTTTTGGTGGGGTTGGCACAACCGCAGCGCAACAGAGCAGGGAAGAAGCGTGTGCAGAGGTCAGAGCTTGGCGTAGCTGTGGCTGGCGACAGAGGGCCAGGCGAGGGTTGGGGAGCCGCCTTGGTGATGTTGTGCAGTTGCTGAAGACAGGTGCAAGAGAAGCTGTTAACTGAAGGCGACAGCATGAAAGGTGGCCGCCTTTGGAGCTGGGCGACGTGGAGAGAAGCTGGATGCGCAGAGCTGACTGGGAATAGCTGAAGAGGGAAGTTGGAAGTAAGGGAGGGTTGCTGGTGGGGCGCCCTCTGAAGAGAGAGAGAGTTGATGCAGGTGGCTGATTGGCTAGCAGTGGCTAGCGATGTTGAGGGAGCTGTGGCTGCAGGCGAAGACAGTAGAGGTGCCGACTTGGGCTGGAGACAAGTGGGGCTCGCCTACAACACCTGGCTGTGCAGAGCTGGAGGCAGTGAGACAAGAGGTGGCTGGCCGTGAAGGAGGGACAACATTTTTGCCAAGAGAAGCAGAGATCGAGAGAGAGGCTTGGTTGTTAGACGCAAGGGTGAATTCCCTTGGCAGTAAATCCAAGCCAGAGTCTTGGTTTTTGGTGTAATTGTTGTATTTGTTTGAAGTGTGATGAAGATGGGACTGGATTTCCCAAAGTTTTATGGTGTGGATGGTGCTGTGTATGTTTTTGCTGGATGATCATTTGTCTATCGTGGTTTTGAGCTATCTTTATGGTGTGGGTGGGTGGTGAACTGTGAAAAGTGTTCCAGCCGGTGGCTGGGTGGTGCCCCCGTTGTCATGGTGTTTTATCAAAGTTTGGGAGGTGAAGGGCTATAGAGGCATGGTCTTTTTTCTTGTTTTCACCTCACAATCAGCAGCATGGGATGGAGTCACCAGTTGGGGAGAACCCAGAAAGGGGGATGAGAAAAGAATGGTATTTCTATAAGTTGCCAATTGGGGGAAATGCATGGTTCTCAGTTGGAAGGGAGAAAAAGAAGAAAAAACAATGGCCAAGGGCAATTTTCTATTCCCAGAGGGGAACTTGAAACGTGATCAAATTGGGAAGCAAGGTTGTGTATGCATTTGAGCAGGAAAGGAGAGAAGCAAAAAACAACAAGCTAGATAGTAGTGGAGGGTGAATTGAAAGTGCAGGTGTGCCTACAAAGTGTGGGATTGAAGGTGAAGTTTTTGAAGCCTGGTTGACTAGCGGCACTATTTCTAGGAGTCAAGAAGATGGTAAGTTTTGAAGGAAGAATACAACTATGCAAAATTTGACTACCTGTAGATTTATGAAGGTTTGAAGTCGTAGATTGCAGAGGTAAGCCTCCTACAAATTCATTTTTTTAAGTTTTTGATAGGTTGGTTCAGCTATGGAGAGTTTGAGAGATTTGGCCAAAGTTTGAAGCATTGGGCAGAGGCTGAAAGTCCTGCCACATAGCAGTGATTCTATGAAGGATTTGTTTTTAAGGAAGTCTGCAGAGGTGAGGTTAGTGCAGGAAGAGATCAAGGTAGATGGACATTAGTGCTATGATACTCGCTATTAAATGACGATACTAAGGTGAGGTTTCTTGTAGGCTGTTTGGTTTTTGAGATATGGAGCTTTGTGGATAGCTATAGAATTCTATGAGAGAAGAAGAGTAAGAAGTGTGAGTGGGATTGGTTTGGCTAGAGCAGAGGATGAGCTAGGAGATAGGAGATCTACTAGGATGTGGTTGGCCTAGAATCTTTGTTAGAAACATGGTTCAACTTATTTCTTGACTCAACTGTTAATGACTAATGTCTAAAGTAGAAGAATTTAGATGGTGGTTGCAGTTTCAGTAAAGTTTGAAGATATGGAGATGAGGATATAGACTTGAGGACTGCTCTGTTAGGTCCCATCTATGAAGGTTCCCCCTTTTCTGTGTTTTTATTCTTCTCATGTTTGAACACATGTCTTAGGGTTATTGAGATATCTATTTTTTCAACTGTAGAGATAACTGAGGGTTTGGTTTGAACATATGGTAAATGGGATGATGATGGTACATGATGATATGATTAGAGTGTCTGGGTGTTGTTGTTTTGGATGAATCTATGTTACATGGTACCAGTTGTGGATGAACATGTTGTTTTGATTAAATTCTGTTGGGATATCACATGGGATGAAGGATAAGATCTGAGGATGCATGGTTGAATCAAGCATGATGTAAGTTCTGAGGGAGTTGTTGGTTTTGATGATTGTTAAGGAGAGCCACATGTGTGTAGAGATATAAAAGTGATTGTCAAATCTGAATCAAATCTTATGATAGCTACCTAGAGGTTTATAGCCAACTGAAGATAGCTGTGCACCAAGGTAGGTCAGTTGAAGGGATAGGAGGATAGATCTATCTTGTTTAGGCAGGGAGTGTTTAGGTGTTAATTTGAATTAGCAAGATTACAGAGCACATCAATTGAGTTGTTAGGTGCCTTGGAGCTAGTGGTTTGGGAACTCCCAATTCTAGTATTAGTATACCTTACCCATGTGTTGTGTTTGGTGGTGTTATAGAGGACATCACCCAGAGCCCTCACAAAGTGATATCCGTGAGGTGCAATTCATGAGGTGTCAATCCACGAGGTGTGATTCATGTGATGAAAAATCCATGCCCCCTCTGTGCAATGAATTTGGGGGTGCTAGCAGCGGAAGCAGCACTTCTTGCGCAAGGTAGAGCCTCTCACTCAAGGCCTCACCCATGGATATCCGGATAAGAGACTAACCCCTTGGTTTATTCCAAAACCGAACCCGGAAAAACTTCCCTTGTCCAAAAAGCACGGGTGATTCCTCCATGATATTTTTATGTAGTCAAGAGCCTTAACTAACCAAACAGATCCATGATATTTTTATGTAGTCAAGAGCCTTAACTAGCCAAACAGATCCGACTGAACCAGTAAGTAACATGGTCAGATCAAGGAAGAAACTTGCACTTGGATCATAGAGACCAACACTTTTTTCCTCGTCATCAAGAGGCACAGCCGTTGATTCTTTTCCATAGAACAAGGACTATCCGAGATTTACTTTCGTAATATAACAGAATTAAGTCTCATTTAGGGATCCATTAGTCCAACCTAACCCCATCTAGCCCCATGGGTTAGCCAACCGCCCAACCACTGTAGTGATAGGATCCATTTAGGAATTTGGTTATGTTTTGTCCCGAGTACCACGGAACAGAGTTTCCACGCCCCCTAGCCGATGCTTCAAGCAAACTTCAAGATAGTCACACCACTTACACACCCAACATGAAATTGCCTGTTTCACAAATTCAGCTGTCTTTAAAATAATATTTTAATGAAACCATAGTATCATTGATCATAATCCTCCAAAATATCCAGGTTGAATTCTATTTTCCAATCATTCTTTCATCGGTGTACCTATGGCATCATTGGCAACCAGAACGCTCACCACCTATTCACTTAGGGGCCTTTTCAATAGTTTTGTAAGATTCCTCCTCAATCTGAATATCAAATAACCCTCTACTTCAATCCCTTGTAATCATTCTATGTTTCTGAATACAAGAAAATATCATTTTTCCTTGTTTTGCCTAGTGAGATAAAAATTTCTAGAGAGTGGTACTTCAAAATTGGGACATTTTTGGATAAATAAATTCTACAAATATCAAAAAAATGTTTCCCTAAAACAGGAAATTCAAAATGGATTTTCCAAGGTGCAATTGGAATTAATTAAAATTGATTCAGAAGACCTTAGCCTAAGGGTCCAGATTTTTTAAAAAAATTTGATTATGGTCCAATTAACGTTCCTATAGACCAATAAGATTCATCCAAAAGTTGGGACAAGATAAATCCAAAGAATAAAAGAAAATACCCAAAAATGAGTAAATGCCCACATAAGATGAAGAGTTGACCAAGTACTAGGTTTATTAGTTAAATTTTTATCTCTCCTCTCTCTCCTAAATCAAACCAAATCAAAAAGGGAGCCAAACTGGTCCAAATCTTATCCAAATTCAGCCAAACTGAAGTTGAAAAATTTTAGAACTCAGTTGGACTCAATTAGTGGCCTCCCTCTCCTATAAATAGACCCTCATTCCTTTGTATTATTATATGTGAACTAAACTATGCTGGTATTACTCTAAACTAAGCTTAATTTCTATTATCCTCTAAAAACCTCTACAAAATTGAAGAGATTGGAGCTTCTCTCTCTCTTCAATCTTCCTTGGTGACTCCTACAACATACCAAACCAATTGATTGGTTGGGGGCCTCTACTGTGATCAAAGAATTAAGTAAATTAGAAGGTAAAGTGTGGATTATTGTCTTTTTCTTATTAAAACTCCAAATGCTTCTCTTCTCAACCCCTCTCAAGCTTGAGAAGCTTTAATTTGAATGGCTTTTGATTACTATTGAAGTTCTTTTATGAATTATAATAAAGAAACACATAAATTTCCATTTATGCTTAATTTTAATGGTTCTTAAGCATTTCTCTCTCTCCCCCCAAAGAAAGGTCATTCCTATGACCTATAATGAAGCTTCTCATGAAGCATTTCTCTAATCCAAAAGTAATTTCTATGTTTGTCTAATTGAAGGCCAAATAATGGCTTTTTAACACTTTTATGATATTTATTTCATAGAGAAATTATGAATCAATCCATAATTGGATAATGATCCAATTAGTGGTCATTCTAATCATATCAATAATATTAAACTTCATTCTTTCAATTAAATTGAGAATTATCAGTAATAGTAGCAGAGCTATGGTAAAATTTCTGTAAAATAAACACATAAAACATTTTCATTCATAATATGAAAAGAGGACTTCCTACCATATTCTAGGAATTATCATCCTAGATTAATTGAATGATTCTCATTGTAATCATGGAGAAATTAATTTTTATATTTATGCATAATTAGTAAATTAGAAAAAAGAGAAATTTCTAGTAATTTATTTTTATGTTAAAAGAGTAATCCCCATGACATTGGAAATCCATGTATTCCAATGATTTAGAGAAAAAAAATTGGAATGCTAAAATAATGTATATTTTATGAAAGATTTTAGTTAAATTTTTCTTTTTGTATAGATAAATTTTAATGTGATGAAAGAGGAATTCCCACCATATTGAAATTCAAATATTTAAATAAGGAAAGTATAATTCCTAGTGCAAAGGAATTAATGAAGATTTCTATTTAATTTTTAAGAGAAAATATAGTTACATTTATCTTTTTGTATAAATAAATTTTTATGATGAAAGAGGAATTCCCACCATATTGGAATCCAATTAATTAAATGAAGAAAGTGTAATTCCTAGTGCAAAGGAATTAATGGAGATTTTTATTTAAATTTTAAGAGAAAAATTAGTTAAATTTATCTTTTTGCATAGATAAGTTTAAATGATAAAAGAGGAATTCCCACTATATTGGAATTCAAATGTTTAGATGAGAAAAGTGGAATTTTGAGCTTAAAGGAATTAATTGTTATTTTTATGTAATTTTAAGAAGAATTTTAATAGATTTAATTTATGGAAAAGAGGAATTCCCATGATAATTGGATTGCACTCATTGAAATGAGAAAAAGAAGGATTTCAAGTTTATTCAAAAAAATAAGTATTGATATTTTAGTTAAAAGATGAATTTTCATGATATTTGAGAAAAGATGGATTTGAATTAAATTCTAATGTCAAAAGATGAATTTCCATCATAATTCTACCTAATGAATTAAGGTTGAGAATTTATGTGGGAAAAAGAATATCTTGGATATTTGAATTGGTAAAATCACTAAATGGATATTTACCCAAAAACTAGATGTTTAGTTGAAAGGAATCCTAGTAGAACTAAACTGAATGAATTTATTTAGACTACGAGAGGTCGGACAGTAAACCTAATTGTCCTTCTCTCGAACTGAATCAGACAAAAACTTCGTTACCAATTCCAGTTACTAAATCCAAAGAATAGACTACCGGAACTAATCTAGTTTTTCCCTGACCAATCTCACCAAGAATCTAGTTGGATAAATGGATAAAATTATGGGTAGATTACCCTCATGAGAGATCAAGGATCCTCATTATGAAACTGGGAATTATTGGAAAAAGGGTCTTTGGAACCAATCTCAAACTGGAATCTCACTTGCATTGGAAACTCTGTTTTTCATTCAAAGGATTGTTTTACGCCAGAATGCTGGAGGAAGCATTTGGCTTATGTTTTTCTAAGAGGAGGTTCGTTGGAACAGCTGGCGGGGAGTCGTCAAGGGATGTTGCCCCCGCGGTAAAACCTATCGAGGTCTTGACTAGCCTCGGTACGGTTAAAATGGTGCGCTTCCGGTACGATGGGCGAGGACCGACGAAGCGGTCCCTAAGTGAAGTGCTAGGACACCTAAGGAGGATCCTAGAGGGTTCTGACTAGGCGATGCATGGGCTCGCGGTTACTAGGACACCCAGGCGTATGTCAAGGAAGATATCTGATGGACAAAAAGGAAAGGTTTTTGGGAACAAAAATTTGATACTGGATCTCGTTGGTTGGTTAACTGGTCTTCAACAAAGAGTTGAGAGAATGCATTTTTGTAATACAATGGACTTGGAATTTTGGAAAATGATGATGATCAAAAATATTATGATTTTATTCAAGGATTGTCTTAAAGCCAGTCGAATTTGTTATAAATGGCAATTTCATATTGGGTGTGTACGTGGTATGCCTATTTGATTTTTGCATGAATCGCCGGCCTACTAGGGGGCCTGGGAACTCTTTTCCTCGGTACCCGGGCAAAAACCCAATCAAATCTTTATAAAGGAATCCCACCAATTCAGTGGTTGGGTGGTTGGCTCTGAGAAACATCTACATACGATTAGTTACGTTAATCAGTTTAAATCCTAAGAAGATCTTGTTCTATGGGAAGGGATCATCGGTTGTGCCTTGAAAAAGAGGAAAAAAGTGGTGATTCCATGGTGTTGAGATATCGAACTCTAGTGAGGCGGTGGACACTGATGACCCGCCTGGGGGATAGGCCCCAGACTTACACCACTGGCATGGTTGGTGAGATCTTGGGTGATATGCGGCCAGTGGGATGACAGGCTGTGTGACAGCCACTCTAGAGACTGGCATAGTTATAGCGCCAGCTCATTTAGTCGGGTTCACACTATAGAGAACCCGTGTATGTATTTGGTTGAGTACCTTTCATTTGTGTGTACTCTAATTCTTGTATATGGTGTGTTGAGTGTTGAGTAGAGAAGAAGAAGATTTTCAGCCTCTCACCTTGTGTGTTCTCTATTAGGGTTTTGTGAGTGTGTGTGTGTGCTTGCAAGAGCTCAAGCTCTCTTCCCCCCTGCATCTTTTCATGGTATCAGAGCCTGGTTCGTGCTAAGGGCTGAGCTGCAAGCAAGAGAACCACAGGAAGCGGTACGAGGGTAAGAGCTTCAACTACTCTTCCCTATTGTGTTGGTGACTACACCCTTGTCGGGAGCTCTACGGGAGGCACCGGCAAACGATCTCCGATTGAGGAGATTTCTTCGTGGGAGTGAAGCTATAGGGCAACTATACAGTCTTACGGACTACAATTTTCGGGCCGAAAACGCGTTTCGGGCGCGTCTGGACCTCCGTTTTTCAGAAAGCAGGCGATTTCGAGCACTGCGGGTAAGTCATCGATTCTCTACAGAACTCTGTTTTAAGAATTGCAGGAAGACAAATTGACTGTGCAGACACTGTGGGTGCTGCAAAGAGGTCTACAGTTGCCATTGGGTGTATGTATGCACATTGAAGTCACTGGTTGTGACATTTGAGAGTACTACAGTACCGCTGTGCAGAAAATACAGCATTTGTGCAGGAAAAACCAGAGTGCAGGTTCTGGTAAAATTGTGTGTTTGGCAAGATGTCTAATGATGGCATAACACAGATTGTGGCTGAGAAGCTTGACAAGAATAACTTCCATGCTTGGAGGTTCAGGTTGACAAATTTCCTGATGGGAAAAGGCTATTGGGACTACATAGAAGGTGAGCATGAAGAGGCACCGGAGATACCGGATATAAATCTGACTGCTTTTGCAGATGTGAAAGAGTTTAAAGACTGGAACCAAGGAGCCAGGAAGGTTATGTATTGGCTTTCCATTAGTATACAGGACACCATGATTGGGCACATTCAGGATGCCAAGTCCCCCAAGGAAGCGTGGGACACCTTGGTAAAGCTCTATGAAACAAATACCAAGGCACGTAAGATACAGTTGAAGAATGAACTTCATACTGTGGAGAAAAAGAGCATGTTTGTGAATGACTATGCGCTGAAGATAAAGGGTATTGTGGAATCCCTTGCATCTGTGTGTCAGTAGATGATGATGACAAGGTGGAAGTCTGTTTACGTGGTCTCGGGCCACAATACAAGGCATTCAAGACGTCTATTCAGACTCGGGAAAACATTCCCAACTTTACAGATTTGGTGTCTATGCTGATTATCGAGAAGAGAAGAACTTGGGTGAAGACCAACAGTCTTCACAAAGAAAAAACAGTTCAGAGCAACAGGCCTTCTACACAAGTTCAAGAAGAGGACGAGGTAGAGGAGGCCGTGGACGCTATCAAGGAGGTGGCCGAACAGGTAATCAAAATTATGGCCAGCAGCAGCAGCAACAACAACAGTCCCAGAATCAACAACAACAACAACAGGCAGGTGGAAGAGGCAAATTCAGAGGCAGGGGGAGTCAAAGAGGCCGTGGAAATTGGCAAAGGCAATATAATGATGCACGTGAATGCTATTATTGTGGTAAGCCTGGACATGTGCAGGCAGAATGTTATAAGAAGCAGGCTGACATGCAAAATGGGAAAGTGCAGCAAAACAACTATGCATCCTCAAGCAGAAATAATGAGGATAATGAAAGGTTGTTTGTTATGCAGCATGTCGTGAATGCCATGTCTGAAAATGTTGATGCAGCACAAAAAGATAATGTATGGTATGTGGATTCAGGTGCTTCGAACCACATGACGAGTCATGGGGAGTGGTTCAAGGAGATGAAAAACCCGGAAAGACCAGGTTTTGTGGAAACAGGGGATGACACTGCTCATCCAATTGCCCACGTTGGAGATGTGCCATTGTCTATGCAGGATGGCAAAGTGAAGTACCTTGCAGATGTACTTCATGTATCGAATATAACAAAGAATCTGGTTTCAGTTGGCCAAATGATTGAGTAGGGTTTGCAGGTTCGGTTTAACCCTGATGGGTGTTATGTTGAAGATTTTAAAGACAAGTGCAGGTTGGTTGCAAAAGGCAACAGAGTGGGCAGAATGTTTACGTTGAATGTAGACATGCCTGAAATGAGTGCTGCGATGTTTGCAAATGGTTCAGGAGTTGTTGCAGACACAGACATATGGCATAAAAGAATTGGACATGTAAATGTGCGGAGATTGAAGTCTATGCAGACAAAAGGAATTGTGACAGGGCTGCCAAAATTTAAAGTGGAAGGTATGCAGAAAATATGTGAAGCATGCCAATTTGGGAAGTAAACAAAGCATGTGTTTCCACGTAACAGATATGTGAGCAGAAATGCACTAGATGTTGTGCATTCAGATGTATGGGGTCCTACGAAGACCGTGTCTATGGGAGGCTGCAGGTACTATGTCACTTTCATTGATGACCACACAAGAAAAGTGTGGGTATATTTCATGAAGGAGAAGAGTGAGGTGTTCACTCACTTTCAGAATTTCAGAGTTTTGGTTGAAAAGCAAACAGGGAAATATGTAAAGTGCCTAAGGTCAGATGGAGGGGGAGAGTACTTCTCCAATGAGTTCTCTGAATTCTTGAAGAAGAATGGTATTCGGAGACAGTTCACATGCAGATATACTCCGCAGCAAAATGGAGTTGCTGAGCGAAAAAACAGGCACATTGCTGAGATTGCGCGAGCATTGATGGAAGAGAAGAATATGCCGCATTGCTATTGGGCTGAGGTTGTTTCTACAGCAGTATACATCATGAACAGGACTCCAACTGCAGCCATACATGATGTAACTCCAGAGGAGAGGTTTACTGGCAGAAAACCAGATTTATCTCATCTTAAAGTCTTTGGATGCATTGCATATGTGCATGTGCCAGATGAGCTGAGAACTAAGCTGGATCCGAAAGCTGAAAAATGTGTGTTTATTGGATACTCCCTTGAGCAAAAGGGATACAGGTGTTATAACCCTGCTACACGTGAGTTGAGGGTAAGCAGGGATGTTGTATTTGATGAGATGAGCAGCTGGTATGCTGCTGAAAAAGAAGCTGTTGGGGCTGATTTGAGTGGAAGTGTGGCTGCATAGAATGCAGGTCAGCAATCACAGTCTTTGAGTGGACCAAGAGAGTCCTCATCTAGTGGGTCTGTTGATAGACCATGGAGTGGCAGGCTGCGTCATAATACCAGCCCTGCAAATGTGATTACTACATCACGTAAAGGAAAAGAGAAAGTGGTTGAGCCCCTTGGTATGCCTGACATTTCTGTAGGGCATTCTCATGTTGATGGAGAGTCTAGTGGCTCAGATATGAGCCTTGATGAGGAGCTTGGGATCCCAGCTATGAGAACACCTGGTGTAAAGAAGGCTATGGAAGCCATGAATGAGAAGCTGCGAAGATCTGGGAGAGTGAGAAATCCTGTGCAGAGATTTACCTATGATGGTTATGTGGCACATCACTATGCATATATGGCAAAGGTTGTGCAGGTTGTTGAGCCCACATGCATTGATGAGGCTATTGGAAATGTGTGTTGGGAGAAAGCTATGGATGAGGAGATGGATGCACTATATGGAAATGAAACTTGGGATTTAGTGCAATTGCCAGAAGGCAAGAAAGCCATTGGATGCAAGTAGGTGTACAAAGTTAAACATAACAGTGATGGAAGCATAAACAGGTACAAGGCTAGATTGGTAGCCAAAGGATATGCGCAGACATATGGGATTGATTATGAGGAAACTTTCAGCCCAGTTGCCAAGATGGCAACGGTGAGAGTTGTGATAGCAGTGGCTGCGTCAAAGCAATGGTCTTTACATCAGATGGATGTAAAGAATGCATTTTTGCATGGGGATTTGCAAGAAGAGGTGTATATGTTGCAGCCACCTGGTTATGAGAATGTGAGCCACCCCGAGCATGTTTGCAGGTTGAAGAAAGCCTTGTATGGCTTAAAGCAAGCACCAAGAGCATGGTCTGACAAGATTTCTGAATATCTTGTCACTATTGGCTTTCATGTAGCCAATGCAGATTTCTCATTGTATGTGAGACATGGTGATAGAGGGGTTGTGCTTGTTGTCATCTATGTAGATGACTTGATCATTACGGGGGACCATGATGCAGAGATCTTTGATGTAAAGATCTTGCTAAGACAGAAGTTTGAGATGAAGGATCTGGGGGAGCTCAGATATTTCTTGGGCATTGAGGTGATTAGGTCACCACATGGTATTGGATTACTGCAGAGACAGTATGGCTTGGACATGTTGTCCAAGTATGGTATGACAGGCTGTAAGCCTATTTCTGTGCCATTGGATCAGAATGGCAAGTTGAGTGCAGATTCAGGAGAGATCTTGGAGGATCCTACTATGTACAGAAGCATAGTAGGAAGTTTGATCTACATGACGATCACCAGACCAGATTTGAGCTATGCTGTTGGGTTGGTGAGTCAGTTTATGCAGGTTCCACGGAAACCGCATTTGGATGCAGTGAGACGCATACTGAGGTATGTGAAGTCTACTTTACATTGTGGACTATTCTATGAGACTGGGACAGAGATATGTGTACATGGGTACACAGATGCTGATTGGGCTGGTAGTATCTCAGATAGAAGATCTGCTAGTGGATTCATGTTTTCTTTGGGGAGTGCTGCTGTGACTTGGAGCAGCAAAAAGCAGCCTACGGTTGCTCTATCGAGTACGGAGGCCGAGTATAGAGGAGCTGCTATGGCAGCATGTGAGGTAGCTTGGTTGAGAAAGCTACTTGCAGATTTGGGTCTATCAGTGGATAGACAAGTTGTCATTTTCTGTGACAACATTAGCAGTATACAGTTGGCCAGGAACCCAGTCTTTCATGCTCGTACGAAGCACATAGAGGTCCACTACCACTTTGTCAGAGAGAAGGTCTTGGCAGGAGACCTTGACCTTGTCTATGTCAGCACAGAGGATCAGGTAGCTGACATCTTCACCAAAGCATTGGGTACAGAGAAGCTCCGCAGATTCAGGGCTTCACTTGTTGGTGTACATGAGATGGAGTTGAGCTCGAGGGGGAGTGTTGAGATATCGAGCTCTAGTGAGGCGGTGGACACTGATGACCCGCCTGGGGGATAGGCCCCGCACTTACACCACTGGCATGGTTGGTGAGATCTTGGGTGATATGCGGCCAGTGGGATGACAGGCTGTGTGACAGCCACTCTAGAGACTGGCATAGTTATAGCGCTCTTGACAATTGCCACATGCAAAATGAAGGAGGAGGATACAAAAAGCCAAGTACTATTTTGGGAAATGCTGAATAGCACAATGGAGCAATGCGGTTATGCAGCCGCACACTTCTATGGGTTTATGACTGATGAAGCAGGGTCAAATTGGTGTGCAGTTAGGACCGTTTTCAATGGGGGTCCGCACAACATTATGGAGGACAGGGAGCGAACGTGCTTATTCCATTGGAAACAAAGTTTGATGAAGCATGCTAAACAATGCATGAAGGTAAAAAGTCGACAACACCATATTGACTTGTGTGAAGAATGAAGATTGGCAAGAGTTTTAGAAAATTTGATTTTGAGCTTTAGAAAAATTATATAAATTTTGTATTGTTGAGCTTGGGTATGAAGGTACCTTTATGACTCTATAGGTAACAACTAGTTGATTCAAAAGTCCTCTATAGGTAACAACTAGTTGATTCAAAAGTCCTCTAAAAGTTAAATATTATCGTATGATTTCAAGTGTTGTGGGCTTATTAATTTCTCCTAAGGTCATTATTTGCTTCTTATTAGTAAACTTTGCTATGTTTTACCAGGTTCAATAAGAAAGGGGTGGTTGAAAAGAGAAAAGAGAGGAAAGAATCTTCTTCTTCTCTACTCAACACTCAACACACCATATACAAGAATAAGAGTACACACAATATGAAAGGTACTCAACAATTGAAGAGTAGGAACATACTTGTGAAAAGATAAATCATTTTTTGTAATAAAATAAGAAACTCTAAATAAATTTACCATGCCATCTTCATTCTCATCATATTGACATTGTAATCCTTTCACAAAGTTTTTTTTTCCCTATGATGAGTTACCCAAATCATTAATTGATGACCCTTTGATTTCGCATGTGACACAAGGACACTATATTGAATGTTTATCATGCTTTGTGTCCCGAATTTGTTTTTGCACTTCTTGTCCTTTTTACACAAGGTACAAAACATTTTTCTTATCTGTCTACTAAACTCAAACCGATGAAATTTAGTTTTCCATTTTTCATTCCATGAAAGTTCTGCTCTCTTTCTTTGATTGGACTCCTCAATGTCTATCTCTTCTAACCCCATGTTTGTGTCAAGTTCCACCTCTTTACCTACTCACCTTGTGTGTTCTCTATTAGGGTTTTGTGAGTGTGTGTGTGTGCTTGCAAGAGCTCAAGCTCTCTTCCCCCCTGCATCTTTTCACATGGGCCGAGTGCAAGTCTCTTCTTGATCCGACCATGTGACTTCAGGTTTGGTCAGATCAGTTTAATTTAGTCAAGACTTGACTCGTTAGAGTAATCTCCTAGTTAAAAGATTTTTCCCAATTGGCGGAATCGCCCGTGCCTTTCGGGTGAGGGGAGTCTTTCGGGCCACCGCCCCCCGGGCTAGCCTCTCGTCCCGGAAATCCGCGGGGCAAGGCCCCGAGTGTGCAGGACCCCCGCCCCACGCGGGAGGCCGACACCGCTTCCGCCGCCGCGGCGGCGGCAGGAGCCCCGGAGTGGGCAAGCGGGGACCTCACAAGTTCCTAGCTCATAGTACCCGAAAATATATTCACTTATAAAAATCCAGATGGACTCTCCGTTGAAGATCAGGAAGATCAACCAGCAGATCCATATAAAAGAGCCATGGACTCATCCGTTGAGGACCAGCAAGGATAATCAAGTAGATCTATGCCCGAGTTCAGAAAACAACTCTAACTCCTTGTTCCATTTTCTTCCTTGACACACGTGTGGGTATCTTCGGCAACCCAGAGCCCGCCAAGCACCGTATGGTCAACACCCTCTAGGCTCCTTTGCAGGTCAACCTAGCGCTTCACTCACAGACCGCTTCCTTGGTCCCTCATCCACCGTACCAAAAGCTCACCATTTAAATCGAACCGAGGCTAGTCAAGACCTTGGTCGACCTTGCTATGTGAGACGTTCTTCATTGACTCTTCGTCTCAGCTGTTGCAACTTTATCACTTAGGTCTCCACCCACGACCTCATTCACAAGATGGTCAAAATGCTTCCCCAACATTCTTGACATAAAATAGTCATTTAAAAATAGGTCATAAATACAGTTTCTAACGAACTCTCATCTTTGCACATTGTTCCACATCATTTCCCGTTATTCCACATTCTTCTACATCAATTTACATTGCTTAATCCACATTCAATCATATGTATTCCCATCATCCTTCATCCATTCTCATCTAGTCACATCATATTACATCTCATCACATCTATCCTCATCATCACATCTCATCCATTCACATCTATCTCGATTCACATCACATCACATCTCATTCATTCACATCTATCCCGATTCACATCACATCTATTTCACATCACATCTCATCCATTCATATCTATCTCAATTCACATCAAATCACATCTCATTCATTCACATCACATCACATCTCATTCATTCACATCTATCACGATTCACATTACATCACATCACATCCATTTTACATCACATCACATCCATTCACATCTATCCATATCCATATCACATCACATCACATCCATTCACATTGCATCTCATCCATTCACATCTATCCCGATTCACATCACATCTATTTCACATCACATCACATCTCATCTATTCACATCTATTTACATCACATCTCATCCATTCATATCTATTTACATCACATCACATTCACATCCATTCACATCTATTTACATCACATCACATGTCATCCATTCACGTCATATAACAATTGAGCATTTTCGGACGTATGGTCTTCATGAGGCATTGGCACAACTAAGTGCGGATGATGACATGGAGGAGAACCATAGGAAAGGTACTTATTTCATGAAGGAGAAGAGTAAATTTTTCACTCATTTTCAGAATTTCAGAGTGATGGGGGCTGAAAAAACAGAAAAGAAAGCATATGAAGTGCCTAAGGTCATATGGAGGGGGAGAATACTTCTCCAATGAGTTCTCTAAATTCTTACAAAATAATGGCATTCAGAGACAATTTACATGTAGATACACTTCGTAGAAAAGTGGAGTTGCTAAGCGAAAAAATAGGCACATTGTAGAGATAGCACGAGCATTGATAGCAGAGAAGAATATGCTACATAGCTATTGGGCTGAGGTTGTGTTTACAGTATTTTATATCATGAACAAGACTCCTAATGCAACCATACATGATGTAACGCCTAAAGAGAAGTTTAATGACAAAAGAAACCTGATTCGTCTCACTTGAAAGTTTTTGGATGTATTGCATATTGGCATGTGTCAGATGAGTTGTGTACTAAGCTAGATCCAAAGGTAGAAAATTGTGTGTTTATTGGGTATTCCTTTAAGTAAAAGGGATATAGATGCTATAATCCTGCTACATGTGATGGTTGTATTCGAGGGTAAGTAGGGATGTTATATTTGATGAGATGAGTAACTGGTATGCTACTGAAAAAGATGTTATTGGGGCTAATGTAAGTGGAAATGTGGTTGCACAGAATGCAAGTCAACCATCACAGTCATTGAGTGGACCAGGAGAGTCCTCATCCAGTGGTTCTATGGATAGACCATGGAGTGGCAGGCTGTGTCATAATACCAGTCCTGAAAATGTAGTTAGTACATCACATAAAGGCAGAGAAAGTGGTTGAGCCCCTTGGTATGCCTGATATTTCTATAGGGCATTCACTTGTTGTTGTTGTTTGATAGAGAGTCTAGTGGCTCGGAGATAAGCCTTGATGAGAACCTTGGGATTCCAGCAATGACACCTGGTGTGAAGAAGGCTATGGAAGCCACATGAATGCAAAGTTACAAAGATCTAGAAGAGTCAAAAACCCTGTGTAGAGGTTAACTTATGATGGTTATGTGGCACATCATTATGCTTATATGGAAAACGTTGTGCAGGTTATAGAACCCACATGTTTTGATGAGGTTATTGAAAATGTATGTTGGGAGAAAGCTATGGATGAGGAGATGGATGCATTGTATGGGAATGAGACTTGGGATTTGGTGCCATTGCCTGAAGGCAAGAAAACTATTGGTTGTAAGTGGATGTATAAGGTGAAACATAACAATGATGGTAGCATAAGCATGTACAAGGCTAGATTAGTATCCAAAGGATATGCACAGACACATGGGATTGATTATGAGGAGATATTTACCCCGGTTGCAAAGATGGCAACTGTGAGAGTTGTGATTGCAGTGACTACAGCTAAAGGCTAGTTTTTACATCAAATGGATGTAAAAAATGCATTCTTGTATGGTGAATAACCCCTTGTTCACTTGAATAAACCTACAAAAAAGAAACATAATAAATAAAAAAGTTAGTTCTCATTAACACATCAACAAACAAGGGGAACAAGAGGAAAAAGAGGTGAGTACCCTAAACCCTACTCCTAATGCATAAGTCATTGAAATAAATTAGTTTATGTTAAGCCTAAACCCTAGCTCTATGCATAGAATGCATAATATATAGCTTTGATGGAGAGCTCTCCCATCAAAGCTCTCCATTAGAGCTCTATGCATAGGGATAGGGTTAGGGCAAGGAAGAGAAAAGAGAGGGGAAGGGAGAAAGGGGAAGGAAAGAGAGAGAAAGGGAAAGAAAAGCTCACATTGAGCTATGAACAAGATTTCCATGAAAACTTGGAATAAGGGAAAGCATTGAAGCTTTCCATTAAAGCTCGGAGAAAGAAATCATCCTCTTCACTTCCTGTGCAGCTTCATGCTCATAATTAGGATCCTCCTCTTCCTCTTCCCTTTCATCCTACATACATGCCATCAAGCCCAAGATAAGCAAGGAAAATAAAATACAATTAGATGTAGAAAAGAGAAGGGTTAGGTTCACTTGCCTCATCTGCTTGAGTCCCCAAAACGGACTCATTATCCAAGTCCACGCCCAAACTGCAGACGGGGGCTCATTACCCATAGTCGTACTCCTCCTTTGTTAGGTCACGCCCAACAACCTCCCTCTACAAAAAAAATACAATTAAAACAATATAGTACAAAAAAAAAATGAAAGAGAAGAACTTCTTATTACTAAAAATGGTACTTACGAAATGAGCAATGAAGGAGGACTTTCCTCCCAAGCCGAAGTGTGAATCTTCTCACTTTCATAGTCGGGAAGCACTCGCCCCGCTGCTTGTTGTTGAAAAGCACGTGGGTGATTTCGCACAAAGCTGCATGCGTGCCTCCACTCCTCAGCCATACAAATGCTGGGCTTCTCTAAATCATTCTTTGCTACTCTCCTATTAGAGAGCAAAAGCTTGATTTGTCTCTTTATCCACTCCTCGGAGAAGCAAAGACCTGCATGTGGAATATGAAACTTCAAATTTAGCACATCAATGACGTATTGCTTTTTGAAAGTTCATCATGTGCTTTCCACTTTTTGAAGGAGTTCACGAACTCCAGGTTTGCAAGTACATGCATGCAGTTCATGACTTGCTTTCCTCGTGCATCCATCAGAAGGGTACCATCAACAACCACGTTGTATGGTAGGGTGCATGGATTGAATGGTGGAATGGGTCGCTTTTAGGGGCTGGCTCATAATGTGTAGATGAAAAACCCCCGTTGCTAGGGAAACGCATTGGAAGACCTAGTGCTACTTTTGCCAAAGCAAAAGTAGCCTGCTCCCCCCCCGCTAGCACATCTACTACCCCCCAAACTCCCTACTATGTCGTCATCATGGGTGGTGAAGACGATGACGTGAGGGAGCGGGGGTGGGTCTAGTTGAGGAAGGTGGTGTGGGCTCATCACAACCATATCATGATGGGCCTGCACCACTCGACCCCGCGCCTGTCAAAGGCATGGTCTGCCCTGACTGGCCAAGTGGGGTAGATTTCCCCCATGGTGTAGTCTGGCCCGATTGTAAGCCCACTTGCATATAAGATTAAAAAATAAGACTTATAGAATACATAAAAGATTAACTTTGTGTATGTGAAAAGGTTTGATGGAGCCATACATGTGTCTAAGTAAACTGATACCAAGCTTGCTGCCCATATCATTCATTTATAATAAATAGCAAATTTGCCACACCAGGGTCTTGTGATGAGGGGTCGATCGACATTGCCTATACAAACATGCATGAGGTAACAAAACATGATTGATCTAATAAAAGCCATGCTTAAAGCTTAGATAAAAAAATACAACATGTGATATTAGAACATTGTTAAGACCTCCTACAATACTGCTTAGACAAGTAGGGTGGACAATTCCTCTTTCGAATGATAGCTTTTGAGGACTTTCCACATGCTCCCCATGATTAAAGACATAGGCAACTCCTCTTTTACAAGAGAAGGATAGTGAGAAGATCGAGGACTCCCCCTCCACTATAACCACCTACTCGGTGGATAACCACTCCTAACTTGACATAAGCAACGTTCTAGATGGTCTATAGCAATGCCCCATATCTCTATGCATAAGCCTATGCATACCCTATGCTAGGCTATGCATAGCCTATGAATACCCGCGCCGCATACCCTATGCATACCCTATGCATAGCCTATGCATAGTACTTATGCATAGCCTATGCATAGTGCTTGTGCATAGCTTGTGCATAGCCTATGCACAAGCACTATACATAGGTTATGCATAAGCACTATGCCTAGACTAAGCATAGGGGCCATATCCTCTTGACCTAAACCTAATCCCTGGCACGCAAGGGTGCAAAAACACAGAGATACACAAAGAATGAAAAAAGAGGCTTACCCCTTCTAGCTAAATTTGTATGAACCGCTACGTGGCCGGAACCCTTGGTGGTTGTTTGCTTGAATAGACCTACAAATAATTATCATAATAAATCAAAAAATTAGTTTATTAGCACTATGCATAGGCACTATGCATAGGCACTATGCATAGGGCATGCATAGGCTATGCAGCATAAGCACTATGCATGGGGCACTATGCATAGCCTATGCATAGTGCATAAGCCTGTTGACCTAAACCTAATCCCTGGCACCCAAGGGTGAAAAAACACAAAGAGAATAAGCATAAACAAAGAATTAAAAAATATGGCTTACCTCTTCTAGCCGAATCCGTATGAGCCTCCCCGTGGTCTAAATCCTTGGTGGTTGTTCGCTTGAATATACCGACAAAAAATTATCATAATAAATCAAAAAATTAGTTCATTTTAACATATTATGAAATAGGCCTTATGCATAAGGGTATTGCATAAGGCTTATGCATAAGCCTTATGCATAAGCCTATGCATAAACCTATTGCATAAGGCTTATGCATGACTTATGCATAAGGCTTATGCATGACATGCATAAACCTATTGCATAAGTGTTATTGCAATAGGCTATGGATTGCGTATTGCATAATGGCTTATGCATAGCCTATTGCAAGAGGGCTTATTGCAATAAGGTTATGCATAAACCTATTGCATAAGGGCTTATGCAATAGCCTATACATAAACCTATTGCATAAGCACTATGCATAGGCTTATGCATAAACCTATTGCATAAGACTTATGCATAAACCTATTGCATAAGCCTTATTGTAATAGGATTTGCATAGGCTATTGCATAAGGACTTATGCATAGCCTATTGACCTAATCCTAATCCTTGGCACCCAAGGGTGCAAAAACACTAAGAGAAGAAGTATAACAAAAAATGAAAAAAGAGGGCTTACCGTATGAGAGGATTGGCCTAAACCTTTGTTCACTTGAATAAACTTACAAAAAAGAAACATAATAAATAGGAGAGTGCTAGGTAACATGCCACACCATTTGGTGACATCGGGTAGAGTGCAGAAGGTGGCAAGGCTTCATATGAAAATCATGGCTAAAGCTCATCTTCCCCAACTAATAAATGAGGTGCCTCCACCATTGCCACATGAGAAGGAAGAGAATCTCATCATGGATGACATGGTGAATGACTTCTTTGGATGGGAGGTCATAGATGATAGTGAGCAAGCTCCAATGTCACAAGAGAAGGAAACCTTGCATAGAGAGGCAAGCACCCTTTTGTATGAGGGATGTTTATACTCTACACTGCAAGCAAACTTGGAGCTATTAAACTTGCAAACAACTTATGGATAGAGTGATGCAAGTGTCACAAGTCTTCTTTGGTAATACTACCTATTCTCTCAAATAGAAAATGTTTCATGTTCTATATACTCTCCTTGCTAATATTTTGGCATATGCGTTTTTATGTTTTATTGTAGCTCTAAAGAAGATTCTTCCCCCTCAAAATCTATTACCAAACTCATGAGATGGGTGTCGTAAAATGCTCTCTATGCTAGGTATGGATTACACAAAAATACACGCATGTCCCAATGATTGCATGCTATTTAGAGGGGTTAATAAAGATGCAACATAATGTAGCCAATGTGGGGAGAGCCGCTACTATAGGGATGATTTGCAACAGGAGATAAAGTTCCCCGAAAGGTTTTGAAACACTTTCCTATCATTCATCGCATCATGCAACACATGTTTAAATGTAAGGGGATTGTAGAACTCAACTGATGGCATCATGAGGATCATAGCTGATTCATCGGCATGGCAACATGTGGAGCATCAATGACTAGAGTTTAAAGATGAGCCCCATCACTTACTTCTTGGCTTGGGCATGGATGGTGTTAACCCATTTGGCTTCAAGTCCACATCATGATCTACTTAGCCTAATGTATTGGTGAATTATAACCTCCCTCCATGGGTGGCAATCAAAAAAGGTCATATCATGCGTGCTCTCCTTATACCAAGCAAGGTGGCGAACATAGATGTGTACCTCGAGCCTTTGATTGAGGAGCTTGAGACACTATGGCAAGGTATCAAAGTACATGGTGTTTCAAGGCCAATAAATAGGCATGAGGCAGAGGTGAAAGGAGTTTTGCTTTGGACGATGCATGACTATCTTGGGCTCTCAGAGTGCTTAAAGGTACCTACTTGAACCTTATATGCATAAGGCTTCAACCTTTAAACTTTAAGTTCGTATCTCTATCTTAATTTTAAAATAGGTTTGGAAACCTCCGAACATCATGCATGTTCGATTTGTGGACCATCACTTGTTTTGGAAAGACCCTCTACGCTTTAGAAGGTGGTGTATGACAAACATCATCGCCTCAATGGCATACGCATAAAAAGGCGATATTGTGAGGGAGACATGCTATGATATACACGATCCATCAATGATAAGGGTGCTGTAATTCTACTTCTAGGAATAAAGTGACTCAGAAGTCTAAAAATTTGACAAGAATTTTTAAAATTCTACATCTCGGCTCCAAAAGTTGCTGCCTCAATGGCGTACGCATAAAAAGGCGATACTGTGAGGGAGACATGCTATGATATACACGATTCTACTTCTAGGAATAAAGTGACTCAGAAGTCTAAAAATTCGACAAGAATTTCTAAAATTCTGGGGTGAATGATTAAAGAGTTGAACATAATGAACAACTCCTAGCCTTATCAAGATCATGGCTAGGGAGATATTCTGCCTGAGTCTTTAAAGCTGATTGGTATTGACATTAATACATCGCCCTCCCAAGAACCACATGTGCTAACGTTGCTCTAGAGGATCAGGGAAGTATTTCTGCTGCTGTTTCATAAGTTTACAACAGTGCTCTGATACCAGCTGTGAGATCCCACTGCCCCCCTCTGTGCACCGGATTCCTGATTGGTAGCAGCGGAAGTAGCTTCTTCTTACGTGGGGCAAGGTTTTCCACTCAGGGCCTCGCCCTCGAATGTCCGGGCACGAGACTAATCTGGTGGTCATTAGGAAACCAAAACCGAAAAAATTTTCCTTGCCCAAAAAACGGGGACGATTTCACCTTTTTGAATTTCTTAATGAATTTTCTAACGAGTCAAGAGACTAAACTAACCTTCATCTAATTAAACCAGATGGAAGGAAAACTATTACACACTCAACTTGAGGAAATCAAGCTTTTTTCCTAATTGAATCAGGCACAGCCATTGATCTATTTATTTGAGAAGTCTTCAGGCTTTTATTTAACTACTCAAGTTCTAAGCGTATTCCTATTAATCAATTTTATTATTAAAACTCTATTGATTCCAGCCTAACCCCATCCGGCCCATGGGTTAGCCACCGCCCAACCACTGGAATTGGTAGAACCAGACAAGTACTCACCCACCGATAATTGAATGCCTTTCTTAACTTTTGCTTTAGAATACAGATACGCACACACTCCTCTTTAAACAATCCATTGACAAATAATTATTGGTTACAGATGTCATAACTCAAAATTTCCATCCAATCCTTGTTTCTCAACAAAAATAGTATCACTCTGGACTCTCCGTTGAGACCAGCTGGTCAGCAACGAGATCCAGCAATAGATTACAATAAACATTGATCTACGCATGGGTGTCCTTGGCACCGCGAGCCCATGCATTGCCTGGTCAGAACCCTCCACGATCCTCCTTAGGTGTCCTAGCTCTTCACTTAGGGATCGCTTTGTCGGCCCTCATCCATCGTACCGGAAGCGTAGGCTTTGCCGCGTGAGCTATCCTTTGAACACTCCCCGCCAGCTGTTGCAACCAAACTTCCCTTAGAAAAACACATATACCAAATGCTCCCTCCAGCATTCTGGTGTAAGACAGTCCTTTAAGAAAACAAAGTTTCTATGCAAGTTTTCAGTTTTGATTTTCTTTTAAATACAATGAGTATATCTTAAATCCACATCCCCAAAACTTCTTGATCGTAGGTCTAAATTTCAAAATAGAATTCCTCGAATTCTGTAAACTTGATCCTCAGATCAATTCAAAGGGTCTCAACTTAGTTTCAGATTTGGGGGGAGATTTGAGTGAATTTCCCTGAACTGGTCATATCGTCTTTCCTTGAAACTGACGAAAGAGTTTGGTCTTCATTAGGACTTGTTTGGGGTCTTCTTGGGCCCTTTAATTTGCCCCAAGCCTAATGACAGTCATTAAGGAGTGGTGCAATGGGAGAAGTCCATGTGGAGAAAAATGTTGGGTTTCCCTGTCCCTAATATGTAGGGGTCAAACTTGAATCATACCATTTTTTTTAAAGAAATTGGGCTGAAAAATGCAAAATCTTTCAATAAAATCAAATTTCCCACCTTTTTTTAATAAAGACAGCTCAAACTGGCATAAATGACCCCACCTCAAAAAGTGGGCTAGGGCCAAAAACGCCCCCCCATCATTATCCCTCATTTAAAGCTACTTTTTCCTCTCCCCACTCCCTCTTCCTCTCTCTAAAACTAGCAATTCGGTTTTGAGTCTCTCTCTAACTAAAAGAGTCTTTTTTTGGCCTCCTCCCTCCCCATTCTGCCTTCCCCTTCCCTCCTAAAGTTAGATCTATCTTTCTGTGCCTTCTTGGCTATGGAAAGCTTGGAAAACAGTCCACTTTTTCCCCCATCAAGTCCATCCTCTCTAGCTTATACACATTCTTGACTCCTCTTGCCAGCTTATATGCTCTGCTAGCATTAGGTTGCAGAGATCTTCTTGGCTATGGAAAGCTTGGAAAACAGTCCACTTTTTTCCCCATCAAGTCCATCCTCTCTTGCTTGCACACATTCTTCACTCTCCTCTTGCTAGCTTATACACATTCTTGACTCCTCTTGCCAGCTTATATGCTCTACTAGCATTAGGTTGCAGAGATCTTCTCACATACCTACAACTTCATAGCATTTAGCTTAATCGGTTAGCCAAGCACAATGAGTCGCCGACCTCGTTCAAGGGTGGAAGCCTTTAGCAACAGCAACCAACGAACAAGACGACACTGGCTTGTGGGTTACAAGCACCTTTGCAAAAGGAATGTGGGTGACGATGCGTCCAAGCACAAGGGGAGCCCACAAAGTCTCTCGCAGATACATAGGGTTAAAGTCACACCATTGGAAGGGTCGCATAGTGGATCTCAAGCAGGGGGCTGACAGAAGCAAGAAGGTGATGATCCAACACGTGTACAAGGCATCGCAACTCCGTGTTGACAATGCCAATCACAAACGCTTTCCTACAAATTGTAAGTTTTATTTGTGCTTCTTGTTTTATGGGCTGCACTGAGACATGCTAATATCATTTCATGTTACTACTACGGAAGCTTAATTTTTTCAAGTGTGTTCTTGTAATGTTCTGTGTAGACATCTTTCCGTCGACATTTGTGGAATGGGAGCCTTTAGAGGCCCTTTCTGGAACCTTTGAGGCGCACCACTTTGAAATCGGCAAGCTACTATATACTGGTTGTTCGGCATCAGAGCTTTTAGAGCGCTGAGTTTTCTTCTTTTATGCAGAGTATATTGTACCCACGTCAAGAGATGGTTCTGGGACTCTACGGAGGCTCCCTACACCAAGTCTCATGGACCATGATTGGCCAAAGCCCGAAAATACTTTGGTTGCACTAACCAGACGTCGGATTGAGATTGATGTGTGCAATGCAATGAAGTGCACCTATGGGTCACATCGTGCGACTCTCACGTTCTTCATGCCTTTACATTTGTTTGTGTTTTTGTTCAAGGAGGCTGATGTTCACCGGACTCCTACAATGTGGATTGCAAAGGGAGGCACAGTAATGAGTGCCTTTTTGCCACCTTCGTGGGATTTGAAGGTTATTCAACATCAGGGTGATAAGATAAAGTGCATGGTGGTGTCGGAGAAGATGGTCGTTCGGTACCAGCTTGGAAAGCAACAACTCTCTATTATCTTTCCTTACAGACGTTGGAAGCTGACTGGAGGCAAATGGCAAGCACTCGATTCGGACATCAACGATGCAGAACAGCTTGATGTACATGTTAGCACGCAAGCTGATGTGTGGGATATCGTAGTAAATGCTGATTGGAATATGGCGAACCTAAGGGAGTACTTAGGCCTTAGGTTTGCACTGAAAGGTGACTTTTCATTTGTGATTGATAACACACCTCTACGTAAGAGGAAAGAGGCATCTTACTTTTGTAAAAGCATTCCCTTCCCTAGATGTATCCATATCAAGCAAGCTATGTAACAGATTTTGAGAGATTAATTCAAAACAATTTTGGCTACTCGCAATTTGCGTTCAATTTTGTGCACTTTTAAGTTATGTCGCATGTTTTTATTTTTTTGGAGGTTTTAAGTGAATTTTTAAACATAAAAAAAGTTTTAAAGACCTCTTTATAAGTCACTTTTGGCCACTTTGAGTTCATCTCCTCACTCTCGGCATCTTTGCGGTCCCCTCGCCTTCTTCCCTACTCAAGCATGGCCACCCCCGCCCAAGCTCTCCTATCTCAATTGCACAAGCTTGACCTCGGTCACTTGATCGAGAAGCTTGCACCCATCTTTCAGATATCTATTGACATGGAAGGCACCGCCGAACTCCATAATGACGTGTTTGGGGCGTTCACTAGCTACGTGGACACATACATGGTTGAATATTGTGTCAACTTTGAAGACGAGGAGGGGACTTGGGTGCCTGCAGATCTTATCAAGCATACCTACAAAGCGGACAAAAATTTCAGGTTTAGGCTTGCAAGATTCCTCAAAGGCCTTAGTAGCACATATCTAAGGGAGGAGGAAGAAGATAACCTGGTAGGTCTTGGAATGGGCAACATCGGCACAAGTTTTTTGAGGTGGGACATGACTCTTGCCCTCCTGATCTTGGAGGGAACAGAGAAAAGCAAGGGAAAGAGGAAGGCCACTCCTCCAAAGAAAGCCACACCTTATCTCTTGATCAAGGAAGCTGACCCAAAGGAGGAGATTGTCACCCCAGTGCAAGAAGCATCTCTTGCACTTGTGACTCTGGCAGAAGAGCCGCAAGCTGAGGCTGTGAAACGGGACATCGAAGGGGACGATGTCATGGATGAAGTTCCAGAGCTCGAAGTGCGAACTCTACACCCCATCATAGTAGAAGGTGTAGAGTTCTTATTTTTGGATGACATCGTCCATGTCCTTGGGCTGCACCAGGATGAAACTCTCTCAGTCATTGCTATGTACGCGGGCATGCGAGACACACAACAGCCATCCAAAGATGATGACATCCGCATTGACTTCAGTTCCGCAGATGTCACAAAGGTGCTTGCGCTCCCGAAAAATCATGCCTCAATAGAGTCCCTTGTGGCAGAGACTCTTGTACAAATATCCCAGTGCAAGGATTTCTATGAGAGTGTGCCAGAAACTAGCTTTGCCCCTCATAAGCCGCTTGCCATTTCGGATTCCGTCAGCCTCGGGAGCATCAATATTAGTGATGCAGACCTTGCGGATCATGATGATGCCACTGAGGTAGTACACCCAATTTCTTCCCTTCTTAATTTGTAATTTTTTGAAGTCAACTCATTCTTCTATCTACTTTGTAGACCGCAAGAGAAATGGACTGGTTCGCAAGCCGAAAGGGTGGAGCACGAAAGGAGGTGGAGGGGAAAGATGCTGCGCTATGGCACTACATCCCGAGCTTCAATGCCGAGATGCTTCGCGTGATTCACAACGACTTTTCAAATGATGCACAAGCTGAATTTTTGAAGTGCAGAGCCCTAAGCGCCATCGTGTCTGAAGCCCCTATAGCCCAAAATGCCCACAAATGTATTCTTGTAAATAGGGAAGCAGCTATCTATAGCTTTGGTGATAAAAGTACAGGGTCTTTCCTAGGATTTTGTGGCCTTAGCCTTGGACAAGGCATTCACTGATGCCAAAGAGATAGCCGAACGCATTGGTGACAAACCATCAGTAAAGACTCTCACCCACGAGGCTTTCACCAAGCTCATCAAGCGAGTTGGCTAGATCCAATGTACTCATTTGCCTTTTGTGAAAATCAAACAATTAATGACATCAAGATGTTTTTCGAGCTGATTTTAAGTTTTATCTTCTTGATGTGTTTATATGTTGTTGTCGTGTCCTGTCATGATGTTTCAGTCAATTTTTGTGAACGCTCGTCTGCCACCACCCGTCCGACTTTGGCTCGACTCGACGGGCCGATTTCTCATGCGTATGGCCCCAAAAGGGTAGATCAGATGTGCGGGGTGCGCCGGGGCCGACGGGGGGGCCGGTGGTCACGCCGTGGAACCTGTGTGCCACGGAGTGACTTTTGCCTGTTTGACCTGCGTATGGCCCCAAAAGGGTAGATCAGATGTGCGGGGTGCGCCGGGGCCGACCGGGGGGGGGGGGGGGGGGGCGGTGGTCGCGCCGTGGAACCTGTGTGCCACGGAGCGACTTTTGCCTATTTGACCAGGGTCGCGCCGTGGAACCTGTGTGCCACGGAGCGACTTTTGCCTATTTGACCTGGTCAAACAGGCAAAAGTCGCTCCGTGGCACACGGGTCCACGGCGCGACCACCACCCCCCCCCCCCCCGCGGCCCCGGCGCACCCCGCACATCTGATCTACCCTTTTGGGGCCATACGCAGGAGAAATCGGCCAGTCGAGTCGAGCCAAAGTCGGACGGGTGGTGGCAGACGAGCGTTCACAAAAATTGATTGAAACATCACATGAGGTCGAATGTACGTAGCGACAACAATTACATGCAAAAGACTACAATTACCTTGACAAGACGACAATCACTTGCAATAGAAAATAACTTTTTTGAAAATAGACATGGTTTTTCATAATCAAATTGAGATTACAAAACACGGATTTGTTGCATTACAAAGGCTTCCCCTATCTAGTGAAAGAGAGCGTCCTCTCCACGGATACGCCTAGCTAGACGAAGATCAGATGGCTTCAAAGTGACACGTTTTGCATGCACCATGCACAAAACCGCGTCTTGGAAAAGCGAAACCAAAATATCCTCGGCACCTTGTTGCAGAGCGCCTAGTGCCGCCGCTTGCACACGATTGACATCCCGACGCTGGTCGTGGATAATCTCTTTGACGAGATGCCCAAAAGGTGCCTTCGGAATAATTGGTGTGCAGGTCTTCTGATATTTGCAAATTTCTCTAAGGGCAACTGTCCCTGGTCTCCACCTTTGCTTCTTCTGCATTGTTGGGGGCGGTGGTGCTTGCGCATGGTGAGTCCAAGCTGGCGTGTCATTTTTGAACTTTTGTCGCTGCTCTTGGAAGTTATCGGAAGGGGGTTCTGTGCGTTTAGGAATGGTTTTCCCCTTCTTAGCCTTTGCAAGTGTTGGAGTTTTCTTTGCCTTTGCAGATGGAGTCTTCTGAGCTGCTCTCTGCTCTGCCTCCTTCCTTACTCGCTCCTCTTCATCTTTCCTTTCTTTTTCCTCACGAAGCCTCCGTGTGTTTGCTGCCCTGGCTTCTCGTTCAAGCTTCTGTCTCTTATTTTCTACTCCCTCAGCTGAGAGTTTTCTCTTTCCTTTACCAAGTGCACGAGCCAAGACTCTGTCTAGCATTGCATTGAGAATCCTATTACTCGGCAAGTGCTCCCTTTCTACTGTGTCTTCATTTCTCCTCTTTGTATATTCTGCTCGAAGACTTTGTATAGCCGCTTCCAAAATTGTGTCATCTTCGTATCCAGCCATTCGCAGGTCAGCAACAAATCCACGAGCTTTTTTGTTAAGCCAATCCTCCTCCGTAGCAAAGAATGCTAATCTTCTCTCGTTGCTTGCGGCGGCCTGAGCTTCTTCTACAGCCTTCTTATTTGCCTCCGCCTTCCTAACTGCCTCGTCTTCTTCCGCCTTCTTGGCAGCCTCATCGTCTTGTGCTTTCTTTTCTGCCTCGTCCTCCTCCTGTGTTCTGACGGTCTCTTCGGCTTCTTTTCTTGCTCTCTCAGCTGCCTCCATGTCCTCTGCTTCTTTCTGTAATCTCTCCGCTTCTTGGCGTTCTTGGGCTTCTTGGGCCTCTCGCTCAAGCCTCACACGCTCAGCTTCCAAATCCATTTGGGCTTGTGGGTAAATGTTTGGGATTTCAGTTCTATGTGCCACCGGTAAGGGCCCAAGGTCTTTGAAAATGTCATCCTGCGTATTGGAGGGAGGATCATTTGGGGGCTCCACGTGTGTGAGATATTAGTGCACGAGAGAGAGAGAGAGAGAGAGAGAGAGAGAGAGAGAGAGCGCGAGAGAGTCAAGGGGAGAGGAAGAGAGAGAGCTCACAAGTCAAGACTTTTAAAAATGACTAAAACTCACTGATATTTATAGGGGGCCAAAATTACAAAAAAGTCAATTTACAATGAACGCGCCAAAAAGTGGCGAACAAGAATTATTGGGTGGGTAACCACACGCGGCCATTTCTTAGTCGACCATTGTGCCATTGCCTCGCTCTTTCACGTGCCATTGATGCATTGCACCCTTCTCTTTCGCCTTGCACCTACCACCTTCATGATTTTGCACCTCAAAGATAAATTCCGGCTCGCTTTTGGGCCTTTCTCCCAGTAAGTGCACGGTAAAACCAATTGAACATTTCCTGAAACGCATTGCTGCGAACCTTGCCACCGCCATGATCCGTGTTCTTAAAATAGGCCGCCTTGGATTGGTAATGTGATCGTTCCATGCCTTGGTTGCTCCAGAGTGCAAGAGACCCATATTCATCTAGAAAGAAGGAACTGTGCGCATAGAGAATATGCATGTAGTGTGTTATATGAGTTTCCCCCCAAGCATCGATCATTTCTTCTGTGAATCTGTCAATCAAAGTCTTGAATGTAGCTATCTCTGCTTCATCAAGATACGGGCGCTCAAGAAGCCTCATCATCTCATCACAAGCTTCCCACACATGTGCACGCTTCAATCCTAGTGTCGCCTCATTGCCTTGATAGGTTGTTACATCACAAATCTGCTTCCATAATTCAAAATGTGTATGGCTTTGAGCCTCACCATAGTTTGAGAGCAGGTGTCTTGCTTTTGCACCACCCATACATATCTTATTAGGGTTATCTTGGGTACTTGATGGGTTTTTGCGATCCTTAGAGAGGGTGACAGCACCTGCATGAAGCCCCACAGATGATAAAACAACTTCAAGCTCTTGGATGCCCTGTTCTCGCCGTGACTCTGGCTCCATGTTCCAAGCATAATTGATGTGGAGCATCAACAATTTGTCCAGAATTCTAAGTCTTGCGTGCAAGGTATACACATGTACTCGCGACAGTGGAATTGAAAGAATAGGGTTCCAAGTAGCATCCTCCTCTGCGCGAGATGGTGCCTTGCTTTGATTGCAGCTCATAATTCCATTGAGCCAGACGTGCATACCCTTCCCTTTTTGTAATTGATTTGAGCCCTTTGCACTTGCCTGCTTACGACCTTTCACCTTGGTTGCTTGTTTGGCCTTCCCCACTGCGACACTTGGCATCCTTGGATGACAACAAAAGATGCATGGAAACAAAGTGTTAGCACCGCTTTTAGTTCCCAACATGCATTTGAGGGTCTTGAGATCACCACCAAGGTGCCACTCTATTTCAAAGTGACCAGTGCCAGGCACATGCAAGACTTCACCATTTGATTGCCTGTGTATCACTCCTTGAATACCTGTACGGGTGAAGTACCACCTCAGACTATCATGGTCCTCGTGCGGAAGGGTCCATGCCGCCTGCCACCATATGTTCTTCTCAGATTGCACTCCAAAGTAATCTTGCTTGCGTCGCTTTGTGTGCAAGTTATTCTCCGCATCACCTGTTTCATCTTCGCCGTCTAAGCTCTTTCGCTTCAATGCCCTGCTCATGAGTGTCAGACTTGTACGTTCCACCCTTTGGCCCTTTACAACCTGACATTCATCCAATTTGAGGACAAATATAGCCTTTCCATCCGTCTCCTCTAATGTCATATCATAAAACTGAATCATATCTCGTTGATGCGCCTCCACCTCGACGTAAACATTGTTAAACTTGTTGTAAGCAAAATCTTTTGAATTTGACATTGGCATGCTACCATCCACCCATCTGTAGCCGCCTAGCAAGTCGGCAATATTGTTGTTTGCTGACTTCCTTGCCATAACTATACTGTATGGTGTTGGAAGTATAGATTGTGTCATTCCTTTGCCTCGTAGACTTGCTGTGATGCAAGTATACAAAGCCCTGTATCCCTTATCACTGATACCTGCTGTGTCGCACACAGTGAGCATGTCAACGGGACTGACAATCTGCTCGAATTCCTTGAGAAAATACTTTTGAATCCTGTCACACAACGCACCATTTACTGGATTGGTTATCATATTGATTACTTTCTGCTCTGGAATAATGTGCTCAAGGATAGACTCCTCAGTATTGGAACAACCTAATATTGCTTTAGCACATTCCCTGGACACCACATAGTTCAGACTCAATGACATAACTATATGAAAAAGGAATGTAATGCTAGTTTTGAAGCTGTGATTACCTTGTTTGACGCACACGTCGCTTTGCGAGCCCCCCCATCTTTGGAAAGAAGACTCAGAGGCTTGCGCTTTCGCTGCCTTGCATTATATCCCACGGGGAGGTGAGTGAAATGATCGACACGTCGGCGAAGGTTTCGAGTTGAGTTTCGAAGACGGAGATAGTTCTCTATAGCTCGATCCCTGCTTTCCACACCTTCATCAAGCTTCATCTTCTGCTCTGCATCCTCCTTCTCTAGATCCTTGACTCGAGCCAGCATATGTTCCTTTGTGACCATGAAAGTTGACACACATTCTTCCTTTTCTGCCTTGCATAATTTTAGAAGCTTCCTGAGGTGATTTTGATTTGAGAGTTCCTGCAAGTACAAAGAATAGAGCCTCTGACAGTACCCTAAGAAACCATTATAACCATCACCCAAGAAGCGTACGACCTGCGTGATATTACGAAAAGGGGGAGGTGCACCAGTTTGTGGATTAAGGGGATAAATGCTTCCATCAGTCCAAAGATCAATGGCTTTTGCACCTTGAAGTCGTAGCACCTCAGCAGGAATACATCCCTTCGTTCGATTACTTCGCATTGTGGCATACTCCTCGTCTAAGTCCAAAGATCAATGGCTTTTGCACCTTGAAGTCGTAGCACCTCAGCAGAAATACATCCCTTTGTTCGATTACTTCGCATTGTGGCATACTCCTCGTCTAAGTCCACATGCAAGCGAAACTTTGATTGCTTGTTGGTGATGTCCCGTAGAGCCATTGTACCTAGCAAATGGAGATGGAGATGTAGATGGATACAGAGATGGAAATGTGGATGGTGATGGAGATGATGGAGATGGAGGATGGAGGTGGAGGATGGAAATGTGGATGGTGATGGAGGAGACGAAGATGGAGATGGTGATGGAGATGGAGATGGAGGAGATGCAGATGGATACAGAGATGGAAATGGAGGCCTTGAGGAGATAGATATGGAGAGCTTGCTAGTGATGGAGATGGAGAGCTTCAGCTTGCAAGGATGTGTAGATCTGTACCTTCACAGGAGGGGATGGTGAGCTCTTCCATGAGAGCTGGTGGAGAGGATGATAGATATGGAGAGCTTGCTAGTGATGGAGATGGAGAGCTTGCTAGTGATGGAGATGGAGAGCTTCAGCTTGCAAGGATGTGTAGATCTGTACCTTCACAAGAGGGGATGGTGAGCTCTTCCATGAGAGCTGGTGGAGAGGATGATGGAGTAGGAGGTCCAGATCTGTAGGCCATGGCTCCTAGAGAGAGAAAAAGAAGCCCTTACCCAAGTAAAACACCCTAAACGTATTTTAGAGAGAGAGTGTAGAGAGAGAGTGGGATCTGCAGCACCTCCAAAAAGGGAGGGAACAAAGTGACGAAAATTTTCAAACATTCTTTGTGAAAGGTACTTCACTACAAGACAAAAAGGCAGTTAGGTCCATATTCCTTCCCAAGGACAGAAGATCTAATGATTAGATCACCTTTTGGCCTATTTTCTTTTTTGTAGAAAAGGAAAAATGCATTTTCACGCCTAGGCCACTAGCTTGGTCAAAGCTTGATTAGCATTTTAAGCATTTCACTAAGTGTCCAAATAAAAGGGCCCAAGAAGACCCCAAACAAGAAGAGATAAAGTTCCCCGAAAGGTTTTGAAACACTTTCCTATCATTCATCGCATCATGCAACACATGTTTAAATGTAAGGGAATTGTAGAACTCATGACATGGCTTGCTACTCATCACTCAACTGATGGCATCATGAGGATCATAGCTGATTCATCGGCATGGCAACATGTGGAGCATCAATGACTAGAGTTTAAAGATGAGCCCCGTCACTTACTTCTTGGCTTGGGCATGGATGGTGTTAACCCATTTGGCTTCAAGTCCACATCATGATCTACTTGGCCTAATGTATTGGTGAATTATAACCTCCCTCCATGGGTGGCAATCAAGAAAGGTCATATCATGCATGCTCTCCTTATACCAAGCAAGGTGGCGAACATGGATGTGTACCTCGAGCCTTTGATTGAGGAGCTTGAGACACTATGGCAAGGTATCAAAGTACATGGTGTTTCAAGGCCAATAAATAGGCATGAGGCAGAGGTGAAAGGAGTTTTGCTTTGGACGATGCATGACTATCTTGGGCTCTCAGAGTGCTTAAAGGTACCTACTTGAACCTTATATGCATAAGGCTTCAACCTTTAAACTTTAAGTTCGTATCTCTATCTTAATTTTAAAATAGGTTTGGAAACCTCCGAACATCATGCATGTTCGATTTGTGGACCATCACTTGTTTTGGAAAGACCCTCTACGCTTTAGAAGGTGGTGTATGGCAAACATCATCGCCTCAATGGCATACGCATAAAAAGGCGATATTGTGAGGGAGACATGCTATGATATACACGATCCATCAATGATAAGGGTGCTGTAATTCTACTTCTAGGAATAAAGTGATTCAGAAGTCTAAAAATTCGACAAGAATTTTTAAAATTCTACATCTCGGCTCCAAAAGTTGCTGCCTCAATGGCGTACGCATAAAAAGGCGATACTGTGAGGGAGACATGCTATGATATACACGATTCTACTTCTAGGAATAAAGTGACTCAGAAGTCTAAAAATTCGACAAGAATTTCTAAAATTCTGGGGTGAATGATTAAAGAGTTGAACATAATGAACAACTCCTAGCCTTATCAAGATCATGGCTAGGGAGATATTCTGCCTGAGTCTTTAAAGCTGATTGATATTGACATTAATACATTGTCCTCCCAAGAACCACATGTGCTAACGTTGCTCTAGAGGATCAGGGAAGTATTTCTGCTGCTATTTCATAAGTTTACAACAGTGCTCTGATACCAGCTGTGAGATCCCACTGCCCCCCTCTGTGCACCGATTCCTGATTGGTAGCAGCGGAAGTAGCTTCCTCTTACGTGGGGCAAGGTTTTCCACTCAGGGCCTCGCCCTCGAATGTCCGGGCACGAGACTAATCTGGTGGTCATTAGGAAACCAAAACCGGAAAAATTTTCCTTGCCCGAAAAACGGGGACGATTCCACCTTTTTGAATTTCTTAATGAATTTTCTAACGAGTCAAGAGACTAAACTAACCTTCATCTAATTAAACCAGATAGAAGGAAAACTATTACACACTCAACTTGAGGAAATCAAGCTTTTTTCCTAATTGAATCAAGCACAGCCATTGATCTATTCATTTGAGAAGTCTTCAGGCTTTTATTTAACTACTCAAGTTCTAAGCGTATTCCTATTAATCAATTTTATTATTAAAACTCTATTGATTCCAGCCTAACCCCATCCGACCCATGGGTTAGCCACCGCCCAACCACTGGAATTGGTAGAACCAGACAAGTACTCACCCACCAATAATTGAATGTCTTTCTTAACTTTTGCTTTAGAATACAGATACGCACACACTCCTCTTTAAACTTTAACTTATAAAACAATCCATTGACAAATAATTATTGGTTACAGATGTCATAACTCAAAATTTACATCCAATCCTTGTTTCTCAACAAAAATAGTACCACTTTGGACTCTCCGTTGAGACCAGCTGGTCAGCAACGAGATCCAGTAATAGATTACAATAAACATTGATCTACGCATGGGTGTCCTCGGCACAGCGAGCCCATGCATTGCCTGGTCAGAACCCTCCAGGATCCTCCTTAGGTGTCCTAGCTCTTCACTTAGGGATCGCTTTGTCGGCCCTCATCCATCGTACCGGAAGCGCAGGCTTTGCCGCGTGAGCTATCCTTTGAACACTCCCCGCCAGCTGTTGCAACCGAACTTCCCTTAGAAAAACACATATACCAAATGCTCCCTCCAGCATTCTGGTGTAAGATAGTCCTTTAAGAAAACAAAGTTTCTATGCAAGTTTTCAGTTTTTATTTTCTTTTGAATACAATGAGTATATCTTAAATCCACATCCCCAAAACTTCTTGATCGTAGGTCTAAATTCCAAAACAGAATTCCTCGAATTCTGTAAACTTGATCCTCAGATCAATTCAAAGGGTCTCAACTTAGTTTCAGATTTGGGGGGAGATTTGAGTGAATTTTCCTGAACTGGTCATATCGTCTTTCCTTGAAACTGACGAAAGAGTTTGGTCTTGGTCATAGTCTGATTCTGGGTTCGAGTCTGGTAAGGTTCTTCCTGAACTATCTTTCTCGAAAGGAGGTGATACTTCATTTACTATTTTACTGAATTTCATTCCTTTAATATTTACTTAACTGATTTCTAAACTAATCACGAGTTCAGATGAGAAATAAATTAATCATTCCGACTTCGATAAATTTTCTGAATTTTCTCATTACAATCCGAGTGAATATGAAACGATAAATTTTTTGAATTTTCTCATTCCGAGTGAATATGAAACGACAGAAATTTCTCTCTTAGAGTATTTACTTATTCATTTATCAAATACTCGTAGAATTTAAACATAGAATTAAAGAGAAATCTAATTTTGATATAAAAATTCTTTATGTATCTATTTATGCATAAAATCTAACTTCAATAGAAATAACACCTTTATATAAAAGAAAATCCTTTTATGCATCTATTTATGCATAAAATCAATTTAATAAGAATAACACTTTCTTAAATAAAAAGAATTTTTGTTATGCATCCTTCCATGCATAAAAATTGAATTCAATGAAAATACACTTTCATAATTAAAAAATATCCAATATGCATCTTTCTATGCCTAGGAATTGAATCTAATGAAAATAACACTTTTATAATAAAAAAAGTATCCAATATGTATCTTTCTATGCATAGAAATTGAATCTAATGAAAATAACACTTTTATAATAAAAAAATATCCAATATATGCATCTTTCTATGCATAGAAATTGATTCTAATGAAAATAACACTTTTATAATAAAAGAAAATCCTTTTATACATCGATTTATGCATAAAATAGGAATAACACTTTTAAATTAAAAGAACTTCTTTTAGAATGCACAAACGGTGGGGATTATTCTTTTTGAATAACATAAAGATAAAACTTATTTCCATAAAATTTAAGAAAATTTTGCCATAACCTCCTTTGTATGGCGGACCATTTCTCAATTTTTACATTCTAAATTTACTTTAAAATTTATCCCAAGATGAAATAAAGCACTCTAATCTAATCAATTTTCACTTCTAAAGGGTAATCAATAGGAAAAGTTTAACTTAATTTATTTGTTTCTCATTTTAGAATAAAGAAGGGCTGAAATTCTTAATGAAGAGAAGGGGGAAGCCTTTTCATCAAGGCTTAACATCCATATTCACATTAAAAAGCAAAGAATTCAAAAAAACATAGAGTAGAATTAAAAAAAAAGTAGAATTATTAACTTACATGGAGTTTTGTGAGCTTTCCTTTGGCTTGAGGGATTGAGGGTTCTACTCTTGTTTGGATCAAGAGTGGCCACCAATTCTTTGCAGAGGAATTAGTCAAAAACAAGTGAATTATCAAGTGAATTCAATGTTTTTAGCTATGGGGAGGAGTAGAGTAACAGTGTATAAACCCTATTAAGCTTTTACAAAGGGGGAGGCTTCTATTTATAGGAAAAAGTGAGCCTCTAACCAAGCAAACTGATTCTAGAAATTTCCAGATCAGTTTGGTCAATTTTTGACCATTTTTGGGTCAGTTTAGCTTACTTTTTGGAACTAGATTTGAATTAGAAGAGAGGAGAGATGAAATATCTCATTTTATTGATTTAAAATGGGAAGCAATGATGAGAAAAAAGGCGCCTCCTTCATGAGGGGAATCCCCACTCGGAGGTGTCAAAAATTTTTTTTTTTAGTATTTCCTTTGGTCCTTAGTCCACTCTTCATCTTATGTGAGTATTTACTCATTTTTGGGGGGTTTTTCTTTATTTCTTCAATTTATCTCCTCCCTACATTTGGATTAATCTGATTGGCTCCTCAGAACCTTAATCTAAAATTTTCAGAAAATCTGGACCCTTAGGCTAAGGTCTTTTTAGCATAATATAATTTATTTCTAATGCACCTTAGGAAATTCTTTTAAACTTTTGTTTCGGGGAAATTTATTTTAATAAGAAAGGATATTTTTCCATCCAAAGATATCTAAAAACTGAGTTATCTCTCTCTAGAACATTTTCTCTCTCTAGGCCAAAACACGTAGATTATTCTGAAAAGGGGATTGATTACAAAGGGAGATACTAGACATCTTGAGGGGCTGGGGAGGAATCTTACATTCTCCCCCACTTGAAAAATGCGAGTTGTCCTCATCTCACAAATTGGGAGTAATCCCGCATCAGTTCAGCTTCTTTCTCCTAGGTGGCGTCTTCAAAAGGATAGAACTTCCATTTGACTAAGAATTCTCTCAGAATTCTATTCGTGAGAACCTTCTCTCGAACGTCAAGGATTTCTTCAGGTTGGAGTTCCATCAGCCCTTGGGTTGAAGAAGTTAAGAGTTCATCATTAAGCACATGTTTCGGGCTCGATACATACTTCTTAAGTAGGCTGACATGAAATACATTATGTACTTTGAGATGAGGAGGCAGAAGAAGTTCATAGGCTAAGTCACCTACTTTCTTTTTAATCAGATTTGGCCCATAGTATCTGGGGGATAGCTTCTTGTACTTCCCAAGAGATAGAGAACTTCTTTTGGGGCGTACACGAATGAAGACCATATCTACTTCTTCAAACTTTCTGTCTAACCTCTTCTTATCTACATACTGCTTGTGTCTATCCTGGGCAGCTCTTAAATCTTTGCGGATTGACTGCTTCTGCTACTCCATGTCGTCAAGTATCTGTCTGGACATCTTGGGTGATGAGACCAAGTTAATGGTGTTAGGCAGTTTTGTCCATACAGCTTACCCACTTTTTGGGTTCCCTGCCAGCATGACCGAAGTATATCTTCGATTACTTGGTTCACCCTTTCTGTTTGACCATCGATCTCGGGGTTGTAAGCTGTGCTGAGATCCAAGAAAGTTCCTACTGCTTCGAAAAATGCAGTCCAAAATCTTGACGTGAACTTGGCATCTTGATTACTTACTATTCTCCTGGGTAGGCCATGCAATCTAAAGATTTCCTTGAGGAACAATCTGGCCACATCCACTGCAGTGTAGGTTACTTTTACTGGAATCAGATGGGCAACTTTGGTTAGTCTATCAACTACCACGAAGATGGAGTTGTAACCTGATTGCATTGAAGGTAGTCCAGTAATAAAATCCATACTGATACATTCCCACTTCATCTGGGGGATGTCTAATGGATGTAACTTCCCAGGCATTTTTACTCTTTCTGCTTTGACTTTCTGACAATTCAGGCATTGACGTACATGATTAAGTACATCCTTTTTTAGTCCATGCCAAAAGAAGATTTTCTTCACAAACATGTAGGTCTTGATGAAACCTAGATGTCCTGTAAAATAAGGCTATCATGGGCTTCATTCAAAATTTGACCTTTAGTTCCCTCATCATTGGGAATGCATAGCCTACTATTATAATACAAAATTCTATCATCCAGGCTGTTACCCTTGAACTCGGTTCAACTCATGAGGAGTTTTGCTTTCCTGCATAAGTAGGGTAGTAATAGGGCCAAAGAATCTATCCTGCATGATCTTCTCTCTTGCTTCATTAATCAATGGGTTTGACACCACTGTGATTGTAATCAAGGAGGTTTTTCTTCTTAGGGCATTTGCTACCACATTTTCTTTGCCTGAGCGGTACTTGATTTCAAAATCAAATTCCTCCAAGGTCTGCATCCACCTTCTTTGGCGCATGTTGAGATCCTTCTGAGTGAAGATCCACTTTAAGCTCTAATGATCTGACATCAAAGTGAATCTTTGACCCAGTAGGTAATGTCTCCACAACTTCAATGCATAGACTACCAAAAGTAGCTCCAGGTCATGGACAACATAATTTCTTTCATGCGTTCTGAGTTTTTGGGATTCATAGCCACTGCACGAGTGCACCTCCCAAGGCAAAACCACTGGCATCACTTTTACTACCTCAAAGGGTAGAGAGAAATCTGGCAATGTGAGAACGAGATTGGTTACCAAGGTGGTCTTTAGCTTATCAAAAGCTCTATGACACCTAGTAGACCATTGAAACGGGATATTCTTCTTGAGAAGATTAGTCAAGGTGGAAGCTATGAGAGTATACTTAGGTATAAAAATTCTATACCAACCAATTAGTCCCAAGAATCCTCTAACTTCTTTCATTGTCTTTGGTTCAGGCCAATCTATGTTTGCTTGGACTTTTGCGGAATCTGGAGAAATCCCGTCTTTGGATATACCAGAAAGCCCAAGTATTCAACATGGTCGACAGAGAAAGTGCATTTGCTCTTTTTAGCAAAGAGTTGGTGCTTCCTTAGAATCTCAAGAACTTTTCGAACGTGAGCTTCATGGTGTTTAACTGCATTCTTTGAGTAAATCAAAATATCATCAAAGAAAATAAGAACAAAATCATCCAAGTATTCTCTGAGAATGTCCTACATTAGGCAGTTGAATGTAGCTGGGGCATTTGTCAATCCAAACGGCATGATTGTAAATTCATAGTGCCCATAACGAGTATTGATGGCTGTCTTCGAGACATCTTGCTCATTAATCCGAATCTGGTAATACCTTGATTTGAGATCTATCTTTGTGAAGATCTGGGCTCCACTTAGCCTATCCAGAAGCTCATCAATTCTGGGGATAGGATACTTATTCTTAACTGTCAGCTGATTGAGACCTCTCTAGTCCACACAGAGTCTTAGCGTTCCATCTTTCTTTTTCTGAAAGAGAACTGGCGCTCCCCGAGGTGAAACACTGGGTCTTATAAACCCTTGTTCTAACAGCTGCCTAAGCTATTCCTTGAGTTCAATGGCTTCAGGGACTGGCATCCTGTACGTGCGGTGGGCTACTAGTTGAGCTCAGGGGTCAATTCTATCACATGATCTACTTGGAGGCATCTCTATTAACTCTGATGGGAATAAATCATCATATTCACTTAACCATTCTGGTTCTTTAGCTTTTAACTTTGTGTCTACTAGATTCATTTTGACAACGTAAATGAGTTGCTTCTTTCTAAGTCCTTTCAATAACTTAGAAGCTTTTACTAGACTTGGGGATCCTAAAATTCTGGTTCCTTGAACTTTGTTTCCATGAAGGTCACGGAAGAAAATGGTTCCATTATGACAGTGAATGTCAGCTTGATTTTTGTGGAGCCAATCCATTCCAAGGATCCCGTCAAAAACTCCCAAAGGTAGGACTCTGAACCGACAATCAGTTTCCATGAAGGTCACGGAAGAAAATGGTTCCATTATGACAGTGAATGTCAGCTTGATTTTTGTGGAGCCAATCCATTCCAAGGATCCCGTCAAAAACTCCCAAAGGTAGGACTCTGAACCGACAATCAGTTATATTCCCATCTACATTGAACTGAATACGATTTGTCTCATGGTGAGTGAAAAGGATCTTTCCACTGGCCAATTCAACTTGCATAGGTTTCCTTGATTTCTGATCTAAGACTAGCTTACACAAGCATCCAGGGGAAATAAATGAATGAGTACTGCCTGAATCAAGCAAAAGTTTGAATGACTTACCCTTATACTCAGCTGGAGTATGGATGACTGAGAATTGACGGTTTGGCCCTTGGTTTTCAATTGTGGCATAAATTTGGCCTCTTTTGGGCTGATGGAACTCCAACCTGAAGAAATCCTTGATGTTCGAGAGAAGGTTCTCAAAAACAAAATTCTGAGAGAATTCTTAGTCAAATGGAAGTTCTATCCTTTTGAAGACGCCACCTGGGAGAAAGAAGTTGAAGTGATGTGGGATTACCCCCAGTTTGCGAGATGAGGAAATCTTGCATTTTTCAAGTGGGGGAGAATGTAAGCTTCCTCCCCAGCCCCTCAAGATGTCCAATATCTTCCCCTGTAATCAATCCCCTTTTTAGAATAATAAAAGATCTTGTTTCTACCTATTTTGGTTCCCTAGAGAGAGAAAATATTCTAGAGAGAGGTAACTCAGATTTTAGATATCTTTGGATGGGAAAATATCCTTTATTATTAAAATAAATTCTCCCGAAATAAAAAGTTTAAAAAGAATTTCCTAAGGTGCATTAGAAATAAATTATAATCTGCTAAAAAGACCTTAGCCTAAGGGTCCAGATTTTCTAAAAAATTTTAGATTAAGGTTCTGAGGAGCCAATCAAATTAATCCAAATGTAGGGAGGAGATAAATTAAAGAAATAAAGAAAAACACCCCAAAAATGAGTAAATACTTACATAAGAGATGAAGAGTGGACTAAGGACCAAAGGAAATACTAAAAAAATGATTTTTTGACACCTCAGAGTGGGGATTCTCCCTCATGAAGGAGGTGCCTTTTTTCTCATCATTGATTCCCATTTTAAATCAATAAAATGATATATTTTATCTCTCCTCTCTCCTAATTCAAGTCTAGTTCCAAAAAGTAAGCTGAATTGACCCAAAAATGGTCAAAAACTGACCAAATTGATTTGGAAAATTCTAGAATCAGTAAGCTTGGTTAGAGGCTCACTTTTTCCTATAAAAAGAAGCCTCTCCCTTTGTAAAAGCTTATTAGTGTTTATGCACTGTTACTCTATTCCTCCCCAGAGCCAAAAACATTGAATTCACTTGTTTTTGACTAATTCCTCTACAAAGAATTGGTGGCCACTCTTGATCCAAACAAGAGTAGAACCCTCAATCCCTCAAGCCAAAGGAAAGCTCACAAAACTCCATGTAAGTTAATAATTCTACTTTTTTTTAATTCTACTTACTCTATAATTTTTTGAATTCTTTGCTTTTTAATGTGAATATGGATGTTAAGCCTTGATGAAAAGGCTTCCCCCTTCTCTTCATTAAGAATTTCAGCCTTTCTTTATCCTAAAATGAGAAACAAATAAATTTAGTTAAACTTTTCCTATTTATTACTCTTTAGAAGTGAAAATTGTTAGATTAGAGTACTTTATTTCATCTTGGGATAAATTTTAAAGTAAAGTTAGAATTTAAAAATTGAGAAATGGTCAGCCATACAAAGAAGGTTATGGTAAAATTTTCTTAAATTTTGTGGAAATAAGTTTTATCTTTATGTTATTCAAAAAGAATAATCCCCACCGTTTGTGCATTCTAAAAGAAATTCTTTTAATTTAAAAGTGTTATTCCTATTTTATGCATAAATAGATGTATGAAAGGATTTTCTTTTATTATAAAAGTGTTATTTTCATTAGATTCAATTTCTATGCATAGAAAGATGCATATTGGATATTTTTTTATTATAAAAGTTTTATTTTCATTAGATTCAATTTCTATGCATAGAAAGATGCATATTGGATATTTTTTCATTATTAAAATGTTATTTTCATTAGATTCAATTTCTATGCATAGAAAGATGCATATTGAATATTTTTATTATAAAAGTGTTATTTTCATTAGATTCAATTTCTATGCATAGAAAGATGCATATTGGATATTTTTTTTATTATGAAAGTGTTATTTTCATTGAATTCAATTTTTATGCATGGAAGGATGCATAACAAAAACTCTTTTTATTTTAAAAAGTGTTATTCCTATTAAATTGATTTTATGCATAAATAGATGCATAAAAGGATTTTCTTTTATATAAAGGTGTTATTTCTATTGAAGTTGGATTTTATGCATAAATAGATGCATAAAGAATTTTTATATCAAAATTAGATTTCTCTTTAATTCTATGCTTAAATTCTGTGAGTATTTGATAAATGAATAAGTAAATACTCTAAGAGAGAAATTTATATCGTTTCATATTCACTCGGATTGTAATGAGAAAATTCAAAAAAATTATCGAAGTCGAAATTTCATATAAATGATTAATTTATTTCTCATCAAAATTCGTGATTAGTTTAGAAATCAGTTAAGTGAATATTAAATGAATGAAATTCAGTAAAATAGTAATTGAAGTATCACCCAAGATAGTTCAAGAAGAAGCTTACCAGACTCGAGCCCAGAATCTGACTATGACCAAGACCAAACTCTTTTATCAGTTTCAAGGAAAGACGATATGACCAGTTCAAGAAAATTCACTCAAATCTCCTTCCAAATCTGAAACTAAGTTGAGACCCTTTGAATAGATCTGAGGATCAAGGTGAGAGAGTTCGAGGAATTCTGTTTTGGAATTCAGACCTACGATCAAGAAGTGTTGGGGACGTGGATTTAAGATATACTCATTGCATTCGAAAGAAAATCAAAACTGAGAACTCGCATAGAAACTCTATTTTCTTAAAGAACTGTCTTACGCCAGAATGCTGGAGGGAGCATTTGGTTTATGTGTTTTTCTAAGGGAAGTTCGGTTGCAACAGCTGGCAAGGAGTTTTCAAAGGATAGCTCTTGCGGCAAAGCCTACCCAGGTCTTGACCAGCCTCGGTACGGTTAAAATGGTGCACTTCCGGTACGATGGACGAGGCCCGACGAAGCGGTCCATGAGTGAAGTGCCAGGACACCTAAGGAGGATCCTAGAGGGTTCTGACCAGGTGATGTATGGGCTCACGGTGCCGAGGACACCCATGCGTATGTCCAAGAAGATATTATATGATGGACCAATGTTTATTGTAATTTGTTACTGGATCTCGTTGTGCTGACTAGCTGGTCTCAACGGAGAGTCCAGAGTGATACTATTTTTGTTGAGAAACAAGAATTGGATGGAAATTTTGAGTTATGACATCTGTAACCAATAATTGTTTGTCAATGGATTGTTTTATAAGTTAAAGTTTAAAGAGGAGTGTGTGCGTATGTGTATTCTAAAGCAAAAGTTAAGAAAGGCATTCAATTATGGGTGGGTACTTATCAGGTTCTACCAATTCCAGTGGTTGGGCAGTGGCTAACCCATGCGCCGGATGGTAGGCTGGAATCAGTAGAGTTTTAATAATAAAATTGATTAATAGGAATACGCTTAGAACTCGAGAAGTTAAATAAAAGCCTAAAGACTTCTCAAATGAATAGATCAACGGTTGTGCCTGATTAAATTAGGAAAAAAGTGTTGATTTCTTCAAGTTAAGTCTGTAATAGTTTTCCTTCTATTTGGTTTAATAAGATGAAGGTTAGTTTAGTCTCTTGACCCGTTAGAAAATTTGTTAAGAAATTCAAAAAGGTGAATTCATCCCTATTTTTCGGGCAAGGGAAGTTTTCCCGATCTTGGTTTCGTAGACCACCAGATTAGTCTCGTGCCCGGACATTCGAGGATGAGGCCCCGAGTGGGAAACCTTGCCCGCGCAAAAGGAAGCTACTTCCGCTGTGCTACCAATCGGGAATCCGACGGTGCGTAGAGGGGGGCAGTGGGATCTCATAGCTGGTATCAGAGCGCTGTTGTAAACTTATGAAAATTGCTTAAATTTTTAAAGTAAATCTGGGAAAAAAATGTTTTCACTTGCTAAGATTATGTTTGAAATGAATTCATAAATTGAAAACTCATAAATTGAATTGGATTTTTAGATGGATACCCCAAATCTCTCTAGCATTCTTGGACTTTCCCAGAGTCAGGATATGATCGCCTTTGCCTTCGATCATCTCATCAACTCTGCTACAACCCGAGAAAGCAGAGTAAGGCTCGCTCGTCACTTTGAGGATCTAGTTCCCTGATCTTGTAGAGCAACGTGAGCACATGTGGTTCTCTGGAGGGCAATGTATTAATGTCAATACCAATCAGCTTCAAAGACTCAGGCATAATATCTCCCTAGCCATGATCTTGATCAATAAGACTAGGAGTTGTTCATTATGTTCAACTCTTTAATCATTATGTTCAACTCTTTAATCATTCGCCCCGGAATTTTAGAAATTCTTGCCAAATTTTTAGACTTCTGAGTCACTTTATTCCTAGAAGTAGAATTACAGCACCCTCAGCGATGGATCGTGTATATCATAGCATGTCTCCCTCACAGTATCGCCTTTTTATGCATACGCGATTGAGGCAGTGACTTTTGGAGCCGAGATGCTCTATGTATATATCAAAAGCTTTTGATAAAATAAATGATGTTTTGCAAAAGATTCCAAATTGATTTCGTGGTTGTGAATATTGGTTAATAAAATTATCAGAGTGAATCTTGTTTTTAAGAATTACGATGGAATAATTATTGTTTAAGAAATAAATCTCAAAAATTAAATAATCATAAATCTAATGCCAAAGTTAAGTTGACAAAAATCTTGTTTTGTCAAAATCATGAGGCGTGTGGCCCGTGCTAGGCAACCGGATCCTCTTACTGATGATGAAGAAATAGATCCGAACGTTCGTAAATCCCTGCACCGATCCCAACCTGATGCATTTAAGGGTGAAGGGGAACAGTTAGGAGAAACAGTGGAAAAATGGATTGAGGCCATGGAAGAGTACTTTGATGTAACCGGTTACAATGAGAGGAGCAAGATGGCTCTCGCCAAATTAAAGATTGTGGAAACAGCCAAGGTCATATGGAGGAACCATTGTGAGACAAACCGTCTCGACCGAAATACCTAGACCTGGTTAGATCTTAAAGCATACCTCAGGAAAAGGTTCTGTCCTCCGAGCTTCCTGGAAACCAAAATGAATGAGTTCTTGGAATTTAAGCAGGATAGCCAGACAATTGAAGAGTACCATCAGGCATTTGCCATTCTCCTCAAATATTCTCCACTTTTGGATGAAGAGCAATTGACATTCAAGAAATGAACGAGCCATTAGATACTTTAGTAAAAAATGCCATACCAGTCTCAATGGCGGAAGCTGTCAGAATGGCAAAGGACTTTGCCAAGGCATTTGTTGTCAAGGTCCTGCCAAGGCTACACCCTCAAACTTTAAAAGGTTTCAAACCCCGGGAAGTGCTTCAAGCTTTTCACCCCCAAAGAGGCAGCAAGGCCCTAGTCAAAATCAAGATGCTGGCAGATTCAGAAGTGAAGGAAGACCCTTCCCTCAGAACACTTTTTCAGGAGCCCCACCTTTTTCATGGACTCGGAGGGAGGAGCTAGAAGTGAGAACAGATGTTTTGGATGTCAAGGTTTTAGACACCAGCCTAAAGACTTCCCGACTCCTGCCATGTTAAGAGGGCAAGGAAGTCAAGGACCTAGAATGCAAAGACCAACCCCTTCCTATCAGTCAAATCAGGGTCCGTCTCATCAAAATCAGGGCAATCCCAGGAGGAATTCAGCTCAGCCACCCATCTGCCTCTGTACAGAGTAATCTCAAAACTCCCTCCCAGAACTGGGGTAACCAAAGAGAAAGAGTTCCACCCCAGTCTGCAGAGCAGCCAGAGCGGTTACAATAGCAGAAGTAGTGGAAGAACTGGCATCTTGTACGTGCGCTAGGCTACTGGCTGAGCTCCGGGGATCGATTCTATCACATGATCTACTTCTCGAATTGGAGGCATCTCTGTTAACTCTGCCGGGAATAAATCATCATATTCACTTAACCATTCTGGTTCTTTAGCTTTTAACTTTGTGTCTACTAGATTCATTTTGACAACGTAAATGAGTTTCTTCTTTCTAAGTCCATTCAATAACCTAGAAGCTTTTACTAATTACAGACTTGGGGATCCTAAAATTCCGGTTCCTTGAACTTTGTTTCCGTGAAGGTCCCACGGAAGGAAATGGTTCCATTATGACAGTGAATGTCAGCTTGATTTTTGTAGAGCCAATCCATTCCAAGGATCCTGTCGAAAACTCCCAAAGGTAGGACTCTGGAACTGATAGTCAGTTATATTCCTATCTCTAGAGATTGAACTGAATACGATTTGTCTCATGGTGAGTGAAAAGGATCTTCCCACTGGCCAATTCAACTTGCATAATTTTCCCTGATTTTTGATCTAAGACTAGCTTATGCAAGCATGTAGGGGAAATAAATGAATGAGTACTTCTTGAATCAATCAAAAGTTTGAATGACTTACCCTTATACTCAGCTGGAGTATGGATGACTGAGAATTGACAGTTTGGCCCTTGGTTTTCAATTGCGGCATAAATCTAGCCTCTTTCCTTTTCCACTACTTCTGCTATTGTATCCGCTCTGGCTACTGCTGCAGAGACTGGGGCAGAACTCTTTCTCTTTGGTAACCCCAGTTCTGGGAGGGAGTTCTGAGATTACTCTATACAGAGGCAGATGGCTGAGTGGATTCCTCCTGGGATTGCCCTGATTTTGACGAGTTTTTTCTTAAATGTTTGTTATAGTATTGTAAAATTTAGAGCATTATGGTCAAAATTTAGAGCAATATGTTCCCATGGTTGTCACTTTGAGTGGACCTTATACATAAGAGAAGAACGACCTTTGATTCTAGAGGAATCGCTAACTTTCTCTAAGAGAGTAGAGAAAGTGCACCAATGATACTAATCTTGCTTATTGTGGAATCATACAAGATATCATAAATGCAAGATTTAGACAGTTTGACATATTCATTAAATGGTTTATAGTTATCAAAGAATCTTGTACATGGAGATTTGTCTTGCCCATATTAACCAAATAAATAGTAGAATCCAAATACTATGAACAGAATATAAAACCTTGCACCAAGTATAAATAAATACATAAGATAATAGTAAAGAATATAAAATTAGGTGCAATCTCCCCCGTGCCATGTGTGGCTCCTTCTCCCACACATGGTATTTAAATAATATTAACAAAAATAGTCCATCCATTAATAGAGTGCTTTTACAAAATTGGGATTTTCTTTTACAAAAGTAATCTTTTCACAATGTCTAAGATATCAAAAATAACATAACCTTTTCCCCACAACTATGTATAATGGGGCCTGATAAAAATAAATCCAAAATGGTCCACACATGTACCCATCATCATCATCCTCGTACTCGTAGCATATACTCATATAATCCAAAATGTTAGCTCATAATTAAATTAGAATCACTTAACAAAACAATACTAACATGTGGTAGCAATTAATTAGACTCACTCACAACTAAATACTATCATGTGAATACGGAATTGATTGGAATCGCTCACAACAAATCACCTCTCACACATATGGTACAAGCACAAACACAACTAAAATCCATGTAAGCAAATATTCAGCCATCAAGTATTAAATAGAATCACCCACTACTCTAAGCTAAATACAATGACACACTAGGCGTTCCTAGTGTGTCATTGTAAGCATATATTCATCCATCAAGTATTAAATAGAATCACCCACTATACTGAGCTAAATACAATGACACACTAGGTGTTCCTAGTGTGTCATTGTAAGCATATATTCATCCATCAAGTATTAAATAGAATCACCCACTATACTGAGCTAAATACAATGACATGCTAGGCGTTCCTAGTGCACCATAGAGAGAGAGAGTACACATCACATATAACATTCCCTCTTGTTTGGATTGTAATTGACCTTAGTTGAATGTCTGGTGATTTGAGTAGATAAGATCTAGATACTAACGAAAAAATTGCTCAGGTATCCACCTAGCATGTTCAATTAGATGGTACTTGAAAGTAATAAGATACTTGGTATATAAATTAATTGTTCTTGTTGTAGCATGATGATGGTCAATGATTGAATTCTTCTTGTTTATCAATAATCAAAGGAGGTTCTTTACAAACTGGAGGGAAGGTAAAGGTCCTTTGAAAGGTCTAACAAGACTAATGTGAAGAGAGTTATGAATCTTCCAATGTGATGGCAAATCTAACTGATAAGCAAGGTTATTAATCTTTTTAATTATCTTGAAAGGAGGTTCTTTACAAATTATATGATGGGAAGGTAAAGGTCCTTTGAAATGTCTAAGAAGATTAATGTGAAAAGAGTTATGAATCTTTCCAATGTGATGGAAAGTCTAACCGATAAAAGCAAGGCTATTTATCTTTTTAATTATCTTGAATAGTCCATAAATACTTAGTGCAAATTTCACCATTGGATGTTTCTCTACACTTTTTGAGAATATATTTTCAGTCATAAAAAGTACAGTCATCTTCTTTAAAAGATATGTTTCTACATTTCTTGTTTTCTTAATGGTCTTGTGCGGAATGGATAGCTACACCTCTTGAAGAATAGAATCAAAATTAATAGTGAAATCATTTGTTGCCTGGATCCTATCTAAAATCCTCGTACTCAAAATGGGTAAGATTTTTTCATAAATAATCTCAAATGGTGCGAGGTGTGTTATTATAAGCAAACTATTAGAATGTGAATGTAACAATCCCAAAGTTTTGGTTGAGATGATGTATAGGCTCTAAGTAAATCTAGTATGGTGCTATTAGTCACTTCAGCTTGACCATTGGCTTCTAGATGAAAAGCAATTGTCAAATCAAACTTAGTGCCTACGTTATTAAACAAAGTTCTCCAAAAGTGATTATAAAACTTATGTATTTAATAAACATATTCATGTCTTTCGAGATGATAGTAGTCTTGCTTGGAATAAAGTATGCTTGCTTATTTAGGCATTCCTGTAAGATTCCTCCCTCCAACTTTTGAGGTGTACAAGTGTAAGAACCTCCCACTCTGATCTTGTAATTATTCACCTCTTTGAAATAAAAGAAAGATTCGGTTTTACCCTGTTTTGACATAGAGAGAGAAAATGTCTAGAGAGAGGTAATCTAAAATTGAGATATTTTTGGATATAAAAGTCCTCCTAGTGTCTAAAATGGTTTTCCTTGAAACAAAAATTCAAAAAGAACTTTCCAATGTGCAATTGGAATTAATTGAAAATAGGTGAGAAGGACCTTAGCCTAAGGGCCCAGATTTTCAAAAAAATTTAAATTATGCTCCAATTAAGGTTCTTATGGGCCAATAGGATCAATCCAAGTGTGGGGAGGAGATAAATCTAATTTATAAAAGAAAAACCCCCAAAAATGAGTAAATGCTCACATAAGATGAAGAGTTGACTAAGGACAAGGTTTATTAGTAAAAAACTATGAGTATTACTAAAAAAATGAGATATTTTGGGTATAATGATTCAATTTTGACACCTTGGTAAGAAGAAGGAGGGCTCTTCAAGGAGGCACCTATTTCACATGTGTGGTGGAGTTTTAAACTCAAACATATTGTGATATTTTTATCTCTCCTCTCTCCTAGATCAAACCAAATCAAAAGGGAGCCATCAGGCCATCTACATAGATGACAAAAAGCACAACCCCTCTATCACTGTGTCTCACATACAACGAGAAATCTGCATTGGCTACATGAAAGCCAATAGTGACAAGATATTCATAAATCTTATCAGACCATGCTCTTGGTGCTTGTGTTAAGCCATACAAGGCTTTCTTCAACTTGCAAACATGCTCGGGGTGACTCACATCCTCATAACCAGGTGGCTGCAACATATACACCTCTTCCTGCAAATCTCCATGCAAGAATGCATTCTTTACATCCATCTGATGTAAAGACCATTGCTTTGATGCAGCCAATGCATTCTTTACATCCATTTGATGTAAAGACCATTGCTTTGATGCAGCCAATGCTATCACAACTCTCACTGTTGCCATCTTGGCAACTGGGCTGAAAGTTTCCTCATAATCAATGCCATATGTCTGTGCATATCCTTTGGCTACCAATCTAGCCTTGTACCTGTTTATGCTTCCATCACTGTTATGTTTTACTTTGTACACCCACTTGCATCCAATGGCTTTCTTACCTTCAGGCAATTGCACTAAATCCCAAGTCTCATTTCCATATACTGCATCCATCTCCTCATCCATAACTTTCTCCCAACACACATTTGGTCTTGGGGTTTACTTTGATGATGAAGTGATTGAAATCATTGATAAACAGTCACTTTCTTGTGTGGCACATGGTTATCAAAATGTTGGGCTTTATCATGTAAGCTCTTTTACAGCATAATTGCCACCACATGAGTCTCATCTTCATCAATTATTTGCTTCTCCTAAAGCACTTGTTTCTAATGAAGATAGTGATCTATGGCATTTCCGCTTTGGCCATGTTCCTCTTGCTACTTTGCTACATCTTGTCTCACATGACATGGTTACAGGTCTAACAAAGCTTCAAAAACCTCGCCATTATATTTGTTCTTCTTGTGCTCAAGGAAAGCAACATCGGGCTTCTTTTCCAGAGGAGGCTACTCATAGGGTCACATGCATACTTGAGCTTATTCATGCTGATCTTGCAGGACCTATGGAAGTACAATCGCTTGGTGGATCCAAGTATTATATGCTTCTTGTGGATGACTTCTCTCGCAAATCATGGGTTTATTTCTTACCTAAGAAGTCTGATGCTCTTTCTCATTTTAAGGTTTGGCTTGCCCAAATGGAGAATCAAGCAAGTCAAAAGGTATCTTTTCTCATGACAATGGAGGTGAGTTTATAGCATTTGAGGATTTTCTAGCTTCAAAAGGCATACAACGACAAACAACCATACCCTACACTCCTCAGCAAAATGGTGTGGTTGAAAGAAAGAATAGAATGGTGAAGGAAATGGCTCGCTCCCTCTTACATCATACGAAGCTACCTTCCTCCTTTTGGGGTGAGGCTATAGCTTTATCTTCTCAATCGCTCTCTTACGAAAGCAATGGACGGCATGACTCCAGAGGAGGCTTTCACAGGCCACAAGCCTACTGTTTCTCATTTTCATGTCTTTGGTTGTGTTGCTCATGTGCATGTGCCTTCTTCTAAGAGGAGGACTCTTGATGCTAAGTCCAAACCTATGATATTCATAGGATATGCTTCTCGCTCCAAAGGGTTCCGTTTTTGGTATCCTTCTCGTGAGTGAGGATATTGTTCTTTCACATGATGCCATCTTTGATGAGCATGTTTTTGGCCTTGATGAGTTACCACCTTCTACATCTCTCTCAGATCCATTTCCATCTCTTGAGCTTGAGCCTCTCTCATTCCCTACAGTCTCATCCTCATCTACACCATCAGTTCCTACTTCATCCCCTTCATCCATTTCGATTGCGACACCTACTACTTCATTGGATCTACACGGACTTCTAGTCCTCCAAAATGGGTTCGCTCTCTACTTCAGGATTCAAGTATATCACTTTCAGATGCTCAACAATCTACTACACGTGTCTTACGTACATGCCCTTCACAGTAAATATTGCCTTAATGTCTCATATTGGTGATGTGTTTGAGCCTGAAATGGTTAAGGAAGCTCTTTCCTTACCACATTGGTGTGAAGCAATGCAAGCAGAGATTTCTTCTATTGAATCTAATAACACATGGCAGTTAGTTCCACGACCTTCACATAAAAAGGTCATTGGTGTTAAGTGGATTTTCAAAGTCAAGTTTCATTCTGATGGTACTCTTGATAAGTACAAGGCACGCCTTGTTGCTAAAGGTTATGCTGAAAAAGAAGGTGAAGACTTTGATGAAACTTTTTCTCCTACTGCCAGATATTCTACTATTCATGTTGTTTTTGCTCTTGCTTGTCACTATGCCTGGCCTATATATCAAATGGATGTTAAATCTGCCTTCTTGAATGGAGATTTAGAGGAGGAAGTTTATGTGGAACAACCTAAAGGTTTTATTGCACAAGGTCATGAACATGATGTGTATTTATTACAGAAAGCTCTTTATGGTAAGCAAGCTCCTCGAGCTTGGTATCAGAAGATTGACAGTTTTCTCCTTTCTCTACATTTTGAGAGGACTCATGCAGATCCTAATCTTTATGTGCTTATTGTGGATGATGATATATGCATTCTTGTGCTTTATGTGGATGATTTGACACTCACTGGCTCTAATTTGGATCTCCTCAAATGGGTTCAAACTCAACTCACAACATCATTTGCCATGACTGATCTTGGACTACTCCACTATTTTCTTGGTTTAGAAGTGTGGCAATTTGCTTCTAGCATCTTTCTTTGTCAAAAGAAGTATACTTTAAGGTTGCTTGAGAAATATGGCATGCATGATTGTGCATCACTCACTTGTCCCATGGATCCTAATTCCAAATTATCCAAAGATGATGATTCTCCTGAGGTTGATTCTACAGAGTATTGCCAACTTATTGGTTCTCTACTTTATTTGGTTAACACTCGGCCAGATCTCTCCTATGCTATGAGTATTCTCAGCCAATTCTCTTCACAGCCTCGTCGATCTCATTGGCAGGCAGCTTTGAGGGTTCTTCGATATCTTCATGGAACTCTTGAGTATGGCATTTCTTATGCACGTGGAGATACACTTATTGGTTACTCAGATTCTGATTGGGCAAGGTGTATTGATACTAGGCGTTCCATGTCAGGCTATTGTTTTATGCTTGGTAAAGGACTTGTTTCTTGGAAATGTCAAAAGCAACGAATTAATTCTTCTTCATCGACCGAAGCAAAGTACAAGTCATATCTTGATGCCACTTCTGAAGCACTTTGTCTTCAACAAATTCTGAATCACCTTGGATGTTCATCTACTCCGACACTCATCTACTCAGATTCACAGAGTGCTATTGCTTTAACCAAAAATCCAGTTATTCGAGGACCAAACACATTGATGTTCATTTTCATTTTGTTCGTGATTGGATTTTTGAAGGTCGCATTCAGCTTGAGTATTGTCCTACCAAAGATAATGTTGCTGATTTGTTTACTAAGCCTCTTCCTCGACCTACCTTGGATTATCTTCTTCAGCGCGTTGGCGTTGGTCCTCCCATCTAGACCTAAAGAGGAGGTGTTGGATAGGTGTCATCTCCAGATGGTGTCACGCTAGTGGCACACTCTTTAGCCTCTAGGAATTTTGGGGATTTATAGCATTCATTTTCATTTTTTCCTATTTACACACATTTTTGGGTAGAGGAAAGGGTGGAGGAACTTTCCTATATATATGAGGCATTGTAGTTCATTTCTAATCAAGTTGGCTAGTGGTTCATTGATGAGTTCTTGAGTTCATTGTCTCTTCTCTCATCTCTTCTTTCTCACATCACTCACTCAAAATAGTAAAACATTTTAAAATTTTAACGTTTTAAAAAAACTAAAAACAATTAAAAACCCACCCACACACCCACAAAATACTCTCTCTCTCTCTCTCTCTCTCTCTCTCTCTCTCTCTTTCTATTCACACGCACACACCACAAAATTAAAAAACTTTCAACTACAATTAAAAAAACGCTCTCACACGGCACATACACACACTCAAATTAGTAATATATTTTAAAAATTTTAACATTTTTAAAAAACTAAAAACAATTAAAACCACCCACACACCCACAAAAATAATCTCTCTCTCTCTCTCTCTCTCTCTCTCTCTCTCTCTCTCTCTCTCTCTCTCTCACACACACACACACACACACACACACACACACACACACACAAATGAGACACGTGGAGGGGAAAACACCCCCACCGCATGGCCGGCGAAAGGGGTGGTGTCAACTGTCACACCGCATGGCCGGCGAAAGGGGTGGTGTCAACTATCACACTGCATGGCAAAACGCCCACTACATGGTAGCACTCATGCATGGTCGAAGGTCGTTGAGGAAAACACCCACTAGATGGGTGGCGGAAGGGGCAGTGTCCACTGGCTATGGCAAACGCGAGATCATTGGCTAGCCCTCAGGGTGAATGCCCACTGCATGGCCGATCGTCACACGTTGCCATGTCACCTTCGTAGTAGAGGAAGCTTGCAGATCCGCGAGAGAGAGAGAGAGAGAGAGAGAGAGAGAGAGAGAGAGAGAGAGACAGAGAGAGAGAGAGAGAGAGAGAGAGAGAGAGAGAGAGAGAGAGGGAGGGAGGGAGGGAGGGAGGGAGGGAGGGAGAGAGAGAGAGAGAGAGAGAGAGAGAGAGAGAGAGAGATGCTCACCAAGGGACAGAGAGCTCGCTGGACACTGGCCTCGTCGATAGGAGGAGATCTCTTTGACACTTCCAACAACCTACACATCCACGCTTCCCAAAGCCTACATGCCAACAAAAAAAGCCATCCGGCAACACAATGAGAGAGAGAGAGAGAGAGAGAGAGAGAGAGAGAGAGAGAGAGAGAGAGAGAGAGAGAGAGAGGGGGGGAGGGAGGGAGGGAGAGAGAGATGGAGAGAGAGAGAGAGAGACGGTCCCAACAGCCTGCACAGTCTCGGGAGTTGGCAAGAAAAAGGACGTGAAGAGCTCGTTGGGCACTGCACAAATAGGAGCCTAGAGGGGAGCAGACCAAAATGCCATGAAGTCGAATAGGGGCGGCAACCTACAACTTTGGAGCTACAACACCTACAACCTCTGCAACAACCGATCGCCTAGCATCGAATAGGGCCGACGTGGACGTGGTGGCAGTCTGGCAGAGCATGTAAGAGGCGACGTGGACGTGGTGGCGGTCCAGAGAAGAGAAAGCAGTGCATGCGCAAAAGAAGTTGACACGTGGACGACAACACAAGCCGCGTAGTAAGAGATGTTGAAATATCAAGCTCATCTAGTGAGGCGGTGGACACTGATGACCCACCTGGTGGATAGGCCCCACACTTACACCATTGGCATGGTTGGTGAGATCATGGGTGATATGCGGCTAGTGGGATGACAGGCTGTGTGACAGCCATTCTAGCATAGCTATAGCGCCAGCTCATTTAGTTGGGTTCACACTATAGAGAACCCTAGTATATATTTGGTTGAGTACCTTTTCATATTGTGTGTACTCTTATCTTTGTATATGGTGTGTTGACTGTTGTGTGAAAAAGAAGAAGATTTTCAGCCTCTCACCTTGTGTATTCTCTTTTAGGGTTTTGTGAGTGTGTGTGTGTGCTTGCAAGAGCTCAAGCTCTCTTCTCCCCCTGCATCTTTTCATGGTATCAGAGCCTGGTTCATGCTAAGGGTTGAGCTGCCAGCAAGAGAAGCACCAGAAGCAGTACAAGGGTAAGAGCTTCATCTACTCTTCCCTATCTGTGTTGGCGAGACTACATCCTTGTCGGGAGCTCCACGGGAGGCACCGGCAAACGATCTCTGATTGAGGAGCTTTCTTCGCGGAAGTAAAGCTATAGGGCAACTATACTGTGCTATCAAACATAATTTTTCGGGCCGAAAATGCGTTTCGGGCGCGTTACGACCTCCGTTTTTCGGAACGCAGGGATTTCGAGCACTGCGGGTAAGTCATCGATTCTATGCAGAACTCTGTTTTAAGAACTGCAGGAAGACAGATTGGTCGTGCAGACATTGTGTGTGCTGCAAGGAGGTCAAACAGTTGCCCATTGGGTGTATGTATGCACATTGAGGTCACTGGTTGTTACATTTGAGTGTAGTACAGTACCGCAGCAGAAAATACAACAGTATCTATGTGTCTGGCAAGATGTCAAATGATGGCATAAACCAGATTGTTGCTGAGAAGATTTACAAGAACAACTTCCATGCTTGGAGGTTCAGGTTGACAAATTTCCTGATGGGAAAGGGTTACTGCTGCTGGAACTACATAGAAGGTGAGCATGAAGAGGCACTGGAGATACCGGAGATCAATCCGACTGCCTGTAGATGTGAAAGAGTTCAAAGATTGGAACCAAGGAGCCAGAAAAGTTATGTATTGGCTCTCTATCAGTATACAGGACACCATGATTGGGCACATATAGGATGCCAAGTCCCCCAAGGAGGCATGGGACACCTTGGTAAAACTCTATGAAACGAATAGCAAGGCATGAAAGATACAGTTGAAGAATGAACTTCATACTGTGGTGGAGAAAAAGAGTATGTCTGGGAATGACTATGCATTGAAGATCAAGGGTATTGTGGAATCCCTTGCATCTATTGGGGTTTTAGTAGATGATGATGATAAGGTGGAAGTCTGTCTACGTGGTCTCGGGCCACAATACAAGGCGTTTAAGACGTCTATTCAGACTCGAGAAAACATTCCCAATTTCACATATTTGGTGTCTATGTTAATTATAGAAGAGAAGAGCTTGGGTAAAGACCAACAGTCTTCACAAAACCAAAACAGTTCAGAGCAACAGGCCTTCTACACAAGTTCAGGAAGAGGATGAGGTAGAGGAGGTTGTGGACGCGGCCAAGGAGTCAAAGAGGTTGTAGAAATTGGCAAAGGCAGTATAATGATACACATGGATACTTTTATTGTGGTAAACCTGGACATGTGCAAGCAGATTGTTATAAGAAGCAGGCTGACATGCAAAATGGAAAATTGCAGCAAAACAACTATGAATCCTCGAGCAGAAACAATGAGGATAATGAAAGGTTGTTTGTTATGCAGCATGTCGTTAATGCCATGTCTGAAAATGTTGAAGCAGCACATAAAGATGATGTATGGTACGTTGATTCAGGTGCTTCGAACCACATGACAAGTCATGGGGAGTGGTTCAAGGAGATGAAAGACCTTGAAAGACCAAGTTTCGTGGAAACAGGGGATGACACTGCTCATCCAATTGCCCATGTTGGAGATGTGCCATTGTCTATGCAGGATGGCAAAGTGAAGTACCTTGCAGATGTACTTCATGTTTCGAACATAACAAAGAATCTGGTTTCAGTTGGCCAGATGATTGAGCAGGGTTTGCAAGTTCGGTTTAACCTTGATGGTTGTTATGTTGAAGACTTTAAAGACAAGTGTAGGTTGGTTGCAAAAGGCAACAGAGTGGGCATAATGATTACTATAAATGTAAACATGCCTGAAGTGAGTGCTACGATGTTTGCAAATGGTTTAGGAATTGTTGCAAACACAATTATCTGGCATAAAATAATTGGACATGTGAATGTGCAGAGAATGAAGTCTATGCAGACTAAAGGAATTGTGACAGGGTTGCCAAAGTTTAAAGTTGAAGGTATGCAGAAAATATGTGAAGGATGCTAATTTGGAAAGCAAACAAAGCATGTATTTCCACGTGACACAGATGTAAGATTCCTCCCCAGTCTCTCAAGATGTCTAGTATCTTTCCCTGTAATCAATTCCTCCCCAGTCTCTCAGGATGTCCAGTATCTTTCCCTGTTATCAATTCCCTCTTCAGAAATATAAAAGATCTTGTTTCTACCTGTTTTGGCCTAGAGAGAGAAAATATTCTAGAGAGAGAATATTTAGATTTTGAATATTTTTAGATGGAAAAATATCTCTTTTTATTAAAATAAGTTTTCCCAAAACAGAAGTTCAAAAAGATTTTCAAAAGGTGTATTAGAAAATCAAGTATAATCTGTTCAAGAGGCCTTATCCTACGGGTCCAGATTTTTGAAAAATTATAAATTAAGGTTTTGAGGGGCCAATAAGATTCATCCAAATGTGTGGAGAAGATAAATATAAGAAATAAAGAAAATCCCCCCAAAAATGAGTAAATACTCACATAAGATGAAGAGTGGACTAAGGACCAAAGGAATTTAAAAAAAATGGATTTTTGACACCTCACAATGGGGATTCCCCCCTCATGAATGAGGCGCCTAATTCACATGTGCAATTGAGTTTTAAATCTTCAAAAATTGGGATATTTTGTCTCTCCTCTCTCCTAATTCAAGTCTAGTTCCAAAAAGTAACCTAAACTGACCTAAAAATGGTCAAAAATTAACCAAACTAATTTGGAAAATTCTAGAATCAGTTTGCTTGGTTAGGGGCTCACTTTTTCCTATAAATAGAAGCATCTCCCTTTGTTGAATAATAATAGTGTTTATGCACTGTTACTCTACTCCTCCCAATCCAAGAACTGTGAATTTATTAATAATTCACTAGTTTTTGACCTTTCCCTCTTCCAAAGATTGGTGGCCACTCTTGTTACAAACAAGAGTAGAACCCTCAAACCATCAAGCCAAAGGAAAGCTCCCAGAAATTACGTAAGTTAGAGATCTTCTATTTTTTCTTTATTTATTTTTATATTTTCTAATTTTTATGTTGTTTGAAGTGATAAATGGACGCTATGCCTTGTTCGAAAGGCTTTCCCCCTCTCTCATTCTTAGAATCAACCCCCCTTCTTTATCCTAGTTAAGTGAAAATAGTTAGAATTAAACTTTTTATATTATTTTCTCTTCTATAAGTGAATTTTGATTAGTCTAGATTACTTTAAACTAATTGGAGTTAATTTTTATTAAAAATTAAGTAGAAAATTTTGAAAAATGATCAGCCATACAAAGGAGGTTATGGCAAATTTTTTAAAAAAACCTTGGAAATAAGTATTATCTTTTATTATTCTAAAAGAATAATCCCTATCATTTCTATATTTTAAAAGTGTCATTTTTATGCATAGAAAGATGCATAAAGAAATTTATTTTTATTTCAAAAGTGTTATTCTCGTCAATTTTGATTTTATGCATAGAAAGATGCATAAAGAAAATTATTTTTATTTCAAAAGTGTTATTCTCATCAATTTTGATTTTATGCATAGAAAGATGCATAAAGAAATTTATTTTTATTTCAAAAGTGTTATTCTCATCAATTTTGATTTTATGCATAGAAAGATGCATAAAGAATTTTATTTTTATTTCAAAAGTGTTATTCTCATCAATTTTGGTTTTATGCATAAATAGATGCATAAAGAAATTTAATTTTTATTCCAAAAGAGTTATTCTCATCAATTTTGATTTATGCATAAAAAGATGCATAAAGAAATTTATTTTATTTCAAAAGAGTTATTCTCATCAATTTTGATTTTATGTATAAAAAGATGCATAAAGAAATTTATTTTAATTCAAAAGAGTAATTTTTATCAATTTTGATTTTGTGCATAAAAAGATGCATAAAGAAATTTATTTTTATTCCAAAAGAGTTATTTTCATCAATTTTGATTTTATGCATAAAAAGATGCATAATGAAATTTATTTTATTTCAAAAGAGTTATTTTCATCAATTTTGATTTTGTGCATAAAAAGATGCATAAAGAAATTTATTTTTATTTTAAAAGAGTTATTTTCATCAAATTTGATTTTATGCATAGAAAGATGCATAAAGAAATTTATTTTTATTTCAAAAGTGTTATTCTCATCAATTTTGATTTTATGCATAAAGAAATTTATTTTTAATTCGAAAGTGTTATTCTCCTTAAAATTGAATTTATGCATAAATAGATGCATAATCGGATTTTTATAAAAGTGTTATTTCCCACTGAAATTGTTCTTATGCATAAATAGATGTGTAAAGAATCTTTATATTAAAAATAAGAATTCTCTTACATTCTATAAAAGATGTGATGTAATAGAAATAAATGTAAATGTGAATAATGAGATGAGAAAATAGTTGAGAGGATATGTGAAAGGATGGATGTGGATGTATGTAAAGGATGGATGTGGATGTATGTAAACGATGGATATCGATGTATGTATGTGAAAGGATGGATGTGGATGTATGTAAAGGATGGATGTGGATGTATGTATGTGAAAGGATGGATGTGGATGATGTAAAGGATGGATGCGGATGTATGTGAAAGAATAGATGTGGATGTATGTATGTGAAAGGATGGATGTGGATGTATGTGAAAGAATGGATGTGGATGTATGTATGTGAAAAGATGGATGTGGATGTATGTGAAAGGATAGATGTGGATGTGTATGTGATAAGTATGGATGTGGATGTATGTGGAAGAATATATGTGAATGTGAATGTGATGGATATGAACGAGGATAGAGGCAATGGGATGGAAGTAAATTGGATAAATATGAATGAATCAGGATGTGAATGAATGATATGGGATGTGAATGAATGTGTTAGCATGTGAATCAGGATGTGAATGAATGATACGGGATGTGAATGAATGATATAGGATGTGAATGAATGTAATATAATGTGAAATGGATGTGATAAGATGTAATGTAAACTGGATAGATGATAATGTATGTGAAGTGATGAGATGTATGGGTAGATTCAAGTGGATGAGATGATCTGATGAGGATAAATGAGGAATTAAGTGTTGAGATAGAAAAAGATGTGATTAGATGAGATGGGGATGCTTATGAAATGAATGTGGATTGATGTATGAATGAATGTGGATTGATGTATGAATGTATGGATGATGTGGATTGATGCGTGAATTGATGTGGATATGGGTATGGATGTATGGATGTGGATGTGGATGTATGAATGTGGATGTGGAAATGGATGTATGGATGTAGATGTGGATGTAGATGTAGATGTATGGATGTGGATGTAGATGTATGGATGTGGATGTGGATATGGATGTATGAATGTGGATGTAGATATGGATGTATGGATGTGGATGTGGATGTGGATGTGGATGTATGAATGTGGATGTGGATGTGGATATGGATGTGGATGTATGGATGTGGATATGGATGTGGATGCATGGATGTAGATGTGGATGTGGATGAATGTGGAAGTGGATGTGGATGTATGGATGTAGATGTGGATGTGGATGTATGAATGTGGATGTGGATGTGGATGTATGAATGTGGATATGGATGTATGAATGATGTGGACTGATGTATGAATGAATGTGGATTGACGTATGAATGTATGGATGATGTGGATTGACGCGTGAATTGATGTGGATATGGATATGGATGTATGGATGTGGATGTGAATGTGGATGTGGATGTATGAATGTGGATGTGGAAATGGATGTATGGATGTAGATGTGGATGTAGATATATGGATGTGGATGTGGATGTGGATGTGGATGTGGATGTATGAATGTGGATGTGGATATGGATGTATGGATGTGGATGTATGGATGTGGATGTATGGATGTAGATGTGGATGTGGATGTATGAATGTGGATGTGGATATGGATGTGGATGTATGGATGTAGATGTGGATGTGGATGTATGAATGTGGAAGTGGATGTGGATGTATGAATGTGGATGTGGATGTATGGATGTGGATGTATGGATGTAGATGTGGATGTGGATGTATGAATGTGGATGTGGACGTATGAATGATGTGGATTGATGTATGAATGAATGTGGATTGATGTATGAATGTATGGATGATGTGGATTGATGTGTGGATTGATGTAGATGATGTGAAAGAATGTATGGATGATGTGGATTGATGTGGATGAATGTATGGATGATGTGGACTAATGCGTGGATGATATGATTGAATGTGATTTTGATGTGGGAATAATGTGATGTGATAGGGATCGATGAAGAAAATAAAATTGTGGTAAGATGAAAAAGATGGGGTCTAATGTGAAAAGATGTGGAGTAATGAGAAAAGATGGAAATATTGTATGAACTGTATTTGTATGTGAAATCTGTTTTTAAATGACTGTTTTATGTCAAGAATGCTGGGAAAGTATTTTTGATTGTAGATGTGGATGTATGAATGTGGATATGGATGTATGGATGTGGATATGGATGTGGATGTATGGATGTAGATGTGGATGTGGATGTATGATGTATGAATGAATGTGGATTGATGTATGAATGAATGTGGATTGATGTATGAATGTATGGATGATGTGGATTGATGCGTGAATTGATGTGGATATGGATATGGATGTATGGATGTGGATGTGCCTGTGGATGTGGATGTATGACTGTGGATGTGGAAATGGATGTATGGATGCAGATGTGGATGTAGATATATGGATGTGGATGTGGATGTGGATGTATGAATGTGGATGTGGATATGGATGTATGGATGTGGATGTATGAATGTGGATGTGGATGTGGATATGGATGTGGATGTATGGATGTAGATGTGGATGTGGATGTATGAATGTGGAAGTGGATGTGGATGTATGAATGTGGATGTGGATGTGGATATGGATGTGGATGTATGGATGTAGATGTGGATGTGGATGTATGAATGTGGATGTGGATGTATGAATGATGTGGATTGATGTATGAATGAATGTGGATTGATGTATGAATGTATGGATAATGTGGATTGATGCGTGAATCGATGTGGATGATGTGAATGGATGTATGGATGATGTGGATTGATGTGTGGATTGATGTAGATGATGTGAAAGGATGTATGGATGATGTGGATTGATGTGGATGAATGTGGATGAATGTATGGATGATGTGGACTGATGCGTGGATGATATGATTGAATGTGATTTTGATGTGGGAATAACGTGATGTGATAGAGATCGATGAAAAAAATAAAATTGTGGTAAGATGAAAAAGATGGGGTCTAATGTGAAAAGATGTGGAGTAATGAGAAAAGATGAAAATATTGTATGAACTGTATTTGTATGTGAAATCTGTTTTTAAATGACTGTTTTATGTCAAGAATGCTGGGGAAGCATTTTTGACCGTCTTGTGAATGAGGTCGTGGAGACTTATCTGTTAAAGTTGCAACTGCTAGACGGAGAGTCATTGGAGGACGTCTCGCGTAGCAAGGTTGGCCGAGGTCTTGACCAGCCTCGATTTGATTTAAATGGTGAGCTTCCGGTACAGTGGATGAGGGACCAAGGAAGCGGACTATGAGTGAAGCGCTAGGTGACCTACGAAGGATCCTAGAGGGTGCTGACCATACGGTGCTCGGGCTCTGGGTCACCGAAGATACCCACGAGTACGTCAGGGAAGATATTCGAATAAGGAGTAAGAGTTGTTTTCTGAATTCGGACATGGACCTGGTTGATTGACCTTGTTGGTCCTCAACGGATGAGTCCATGGTTCTTTTATATGGAACTGTTGGTTGATCTTGCTGATCTTCAATGGAGATTCTATCTGGATATTTTTATGTGATTATATTGTCGGGTACTATGAGCTAGGAACTATTAAAAAGGCCTCTGCATGTGGTGAGCGTAATGGTTACCAATGATGCCATAGGAACACCAATGAAGGAAAGAAATGGGAAATTAGGATTCAACTGGATAATTAGAAGATTATGATCAGTAACACTATGGTTTCATTAAATGATTGTTTTAAAGATTGTTGAATCTGAGAAAAAGGCAAGTTCATATTGGGTGTGTAAGTGGTGTGACTAGTTTTATGTTTGTATGAATATCCGGCTAGGGGGCCTGGGAACTCTTTTCCCTGGTACCTGGGACAAAACCTAACCAAATTCCTAAATTGGATCCCATCACTACAGTGGTTGGGCGGTTGGCTAACCCATGGGACTGGATGGGGTTAGGCTGGACTGATGGATCCGTAATTCCAGACTCAATTTCTGTATAGTACGATAGATGAGGCAAATCTTGGATTAAAAAATTGTTCTATGGAAAAGAATCAACGGCTGTGCCTTTCAATGAGGAAAAAAGCGTTGGTCTCTATGATCCAAGTGCAATCTTTTCCCTAATCTGATTATGGGACTTACGGGCTCGGTCAGATCAGTTCTATTAGTTAAGGCTTTTGACTACGTTAGAGAAAAGTTATCCTGGAGGAATCGCCCGAGCTTTCTGGGCAAGGGAAGTTTTTTCGAGTTCGGTTTTGGAAGAACCAATGGATTAGTCTCTTGTCCGGATATCCGTGGGCGAGGCCCCGAGTGTGGGACTCTACCCGCACAAGAAGTGCTACTTCCACTGCTAGCACCCCTGAATTCATTGCGCGATGGGGACAAGGATCTTACAGTTGGTATCAGAGCAAAATTGGGTGATGAGGATCAATCGAGAAGCCAAGAATGTCAAAAATTTATGAAGAAGCAGTAAAGGGTTGTAATTGTGTGATAAAATTCATACAAATTGCTATTCAAACTGAAATTCGTAAATTGGAAATTGGGTCTTCAGATGGAAGAACGACAATTGTATGGAATCCCTGACTTGCTTGAGGCCTAGACATGATGGTATTTACCTTACAGTTCCAAGGACCGTGACTACGCGTATATACCGAGGGTATAACTACAGCTCTTTACTGGCAGTATGTACGAGTAAATCTAAGACTTGAAATTATAAGCATTAATACCATCCAGACGATGAATTCGAATGTGGTTGATATGATTTTAAATTCTGATTGAGAAATGATGAGTTGATTTGGATTTTGATTGAAAAATGAAGATTTTTGAATTTTGACTGAATTGTAATTAACTAAGTAAAACCACAATGAGGATGAATGGGACGAGTCCCTGTAGTAATGTTCGTAGCTCTAATGACGTTAATGACTTCAGCAAATCACTTTGAAATTAGTGGATTGTGCTGGCAGATTGCTGCTGTTAACACTTGACCCAGTGGATCAAGTTAAGGGGTGTCAAATTAAAAATCTGTAAAATTGGAAATTCCCATGAAGGACTGTTTAGATAGAAAGTTCGGTCTAATGGACCATTATTGTGATAAGGAATTGAATAATATGATCTGAGTGAATTGTTATCTAATGATGAGTTTTATATAAGGGATCTTTATCCTGGGATTCTGTTGGGTTCTCCAGTCTCTATAAGGAACCTAGAATCAGTTGGATCTTAAGGAAAAGAATTCTCCTCTAGTTTTGCGCCTCTAGTTTTGCGAGATGAGGACATCTCGCATTTTTTAAGTGGGGTAGAATGTAAGATTCCTCCCCAGTCTCTCAGGATGTCCAGTATCTTTCCCTGTAATCAATTCCCTCTTCAGAAATATAAAAGATCTTGTTTCTACCTGTTTTGGCCTAGAGAGAGAAAATATTCTAGAGAGAGAATATTCAAATTTTGAATATTTTTGGATGGAAAAATATCTCTTCTTATTAAAAATAGTTTCCCCGAAACAGAAGTTCAAAAAGATTTTCAGAAGGTGCATTAGAAAATCAAGTATAATCTGTTCAAGAGGCCTTATCCTAGGGGTCCGAATTTTTGAAAAATTATAAATTAACGTTTTGAGGGGCCAATAAGATTCATCCAAATGTGTGGAGAAGATAAATAGAAGAAATAAAGAAAATCCCCCCAAAAATGAGTAAATACTCACATAAGATGAAGAGTGGACCAAAGGAATTCAAAAAAAAAGGGGTTTTTGACACCTCACAATGGGGATTCCCCCCTCATGAATGAGGCGCCTAATTCACATGTGCAATTGATGTTTATATCTTCAAAAATTGGGATATTTCATCTCTCCTCTCTCCTAATTGAAGTCTAGTTCCAAAAGTAACCTAAACTGACCTAAAAATGGTCAAAATTGACCAAACTGATTTGGAAAATTCTAGAATCAGTTTGCTTGGTTAGGGGCTCACTTTTTCCTATAAATAGAAGCCTCTCCCTTTGTTGAATAATAATAGTGTTTATGCACTGTTACTCTACTCCTCCCAAGCCAAGAACTGTGAATTTATTAATAATTCACTAGTTTTTGACCTTTCCCTCTTCCAAAGATTGGTGGCCACTCTTGTTACAAACACGAGTAGAACCCTCAAACCATCAAGCCAAAGGAAAGCTCCCAGAAATTACGTAAGTTAGAGATCTTCTATTTTTTCTTTATTGATTTTTATGTTTTCTAATTTTTATGTTGTTTGAAGTGATAAATGGACGCTATGCCTTGTTAAAAAGGCTTTCCCCCTCTCTCATTCTTAGAATGAACCCTTCTTTATCCTAGTTAAGTGAAAATAGTTGGAATTAAACTTTTTATATAATTTTCTCTTCTATAAAAAAATTTTGATTAGTCTAGATTACTTTAAACTAATTGGAGTTAATTTTTATAAAAAATTAAGTAGAAAAATTAAAAAAAAATCAACCATACAAAGGAGGTTATGGCAAATTTTTTAAAAAAACCTTGGAAATAAGTGTTATCTTTTATTATTCTAAAAGAATAATCCCTATCATTTCTATATTTTAAAAGTGTCATTTTTATGCATAGAAAGATGCATAAAGAAATTTATTTTTATTTCAAAAGTGTTATTCTCCTCAATTTTGATTTTATGCATAGAAAGATGCATAAAGAAATTTATTTTTATTTCAAAAGTGTTATTCTCATCAATTTTGATTTTATGCATAGAAAGATGCATAAAGAAATTTATTTTTATTTCAAAAGTGTTATTCTCATCAATTTTGATTTTATGCATAGAAAGATGCATAAAGAATTTTATTTTTATTTCAAAAGTGTTATTCTCATCAATTTTGGTTTTATGCATAAATAAATGCATAAAGAAATTTAATTTTTATTCCAAAAAAGTTATTCTCATCAATTTTGATTTTATGCATAAAATGATGCATAAAGAAATTTATTTTATTTCAAAAGAGTTATTCTCATCAATTTTGATTTTATGCATAAAAGGATGCATAAAGAAATTTATTTTAATTCAAAAGAGTAATTTTCATCAATTTTGATTTTGTGCATAAAAAGATGCATAAAGAAATTTATTTTTATTCCAAAAGAGTTATTTTCATCAATTTTTATTTTATGCATAAAAAGATGCATAACGAAATTTATTTTATTTCAAGAATTATTTTCATCAATTTTGATTTTGTGCATAAAGGAATTTATTTTTATTTTAAAAGAGTTATTTTCATCAAATATGATTTTATGCATAAAAAGATGCATAAAGAAATTTATTTTTATTTCAAAAGTGTTATTCTCATCAATTTTGATTTTATGCATAAAAAGATGCATAAAGAAATTTATTTTTAATTCGAAAGTGTTATTCTCCTTAAAATTGAATTTATGCATAAATAGATGCATAATCAGATTTTTATAAAAGTGTTATTTTCCACTGAAATCATTCTTATACATAAATCGATGTGTAAAGAATCTTTATATTAAAAATAAGAATTCTCTTACATTCTATAAAAAAAGTGATGTAATAGAAATAAATGTAAATGTGAATAATGAGATGAGAAAAGGGTTGAGAGGATATGTGAAAGGATGGATGTGGATGTATGTAAAGGATGGATGTGGATGTATGTAAAGGATGGATATGGATGTATGTATGTGAAAGGATGGATGTGGATGTATGTAAAGGATGGATATGGATGTATGTATGTGAAAGGATGGATGTGGATATATGTAAAGGATGGATGCGGATGTATGTGAAAGAATGGATGTAGATGTATGTATGTGAAAGGATGGATGTGGATGTATGTAAAGGATGGATGTGGATGTATGTGAAAGAATGGATGTGGATGTATGTATGTGAAAAGATGGATGTGGATGTATGTGAAAGGATAGATGTGGATGTGTATGTGATAAGTATGGATGTGGATGTATGTGGAAGAAAATATGCGAATGTGAATGTGATGGATATGAACGAGGATAGAGGCAATGGGATGGAAGTAAATTGGATAGATATGAATGAATGATATGGGATGTGAATAAATGTGTTAGCATGTGAATCAGGATGTGCTAGCATGTGAATCAGGATGTGTTAGCATGTGAATCAGGATGTGAATGAATGATACGGGATGTGAATGACTGATATAGGATGTGAATGAATGTAATATGATGTGAAATGGATGTGATAAGATGTAATGTAAACTGGATAGATGATAATGTTTGTGAAGTGATGAGATGTATGGGTAGATGCAAGTGGATAAGATCTGATGAGGATAAATGAGGAATTAAGTGTTGAGATAGAAAAAGATGTGATTAGATGAGAATGGGGATGCTTATGAAATGAATGTGGATTGATGTATGAATGAATGTGGATTGATGTATGAATGTATGGATGATGTGGATTGATGCGTGAATTGATGTGGATATAGGTATGGATGTGGATGTGGATGTATGAATGTGGATGTGAAAATGGATGTGTGGATGTAGATGCGGATGTAGATGTATGGATGTGGATGTGGATGTGGATATGGATGTATGGATGTGGATGTATGGATATGGATGTATGAATGTGGATGTGGATGTGGATGTGGATGTACGAATGTGGATGTGGATATGGATGTGGATGTGGATGTGGATGTGGATGTATGAATGTGGAAGTGGATGTGGATGTATGAATGTGGATGTATGGATATGGATGTATGAATGTGGATGTGGATGTGGATGTGGATGTACGAATGTGGATGTGGATATGGATGTGGATGTGGATGTGGATGTGGATGTGGATGTATGAATGTGGATGTGGATGTATGGATGCGGATATGGATGTGGATGTATGGATGTAGATGTGGATGTGGATGTATGAATGTGGATGTGGATGTATGAATGATGTGGTTTGATGTATGAATGAATGTGGATTGATGTATGAATGTATGGATGATGTGGATTGATGCGTGAATTGATGTGGATATGGATATGTGTGGATGTGGATGTGGATGTGGATGTGAAAATGGATGTATGGATGTAGATATGGATGTAGATGTATGGATGTGGATGTGGATGTGGATGTATGAATGTGGATGTGGATATGGATGTATGGATGTGGATGTGGATGTATGGATGTGGATGTGGATATGGATGTGGATGTATGAATGTGGATGTGGATGTGGATGTATGGATGTAGATGTGGATGTGGATGTATGAATGTGGATGTGGATGTATGAATGATGTGGATTGATGTATGAATGAATGTGGAATTATGTATGAATGTATGGATAATGTGGATTGATGCGTGAATCAATGTGGATGATGTGAATGGATGTATGGATGATGTGGATTGATGTGTGGATTGATGTAGATGATGTGAAAGGATGTATGGATGATGTGGATTGATGTGGATGATGTGGATGAATGTTTGGATGATGTGGACTTATGCGTGGATGATATGATTGAATGTGATTTTGATGTGGGAATAACGTGATGTGATAGGGATCGATGAAGAAAATAAAATTGTGGTAAGATGAAAAAGATGGGGTCTAATGTGAAAAGATGTGGAGTAATGAGAAAAGATGGAAATATTGTATGAACTATATTTGTATGTGAAATCTGTTTTTAAATGACTGTTTTATGTCAAGAATGCTGGGGACGCATTTTTGACCGTCTTGTGAATGAGGTCGTGGAGACCTATCTATTAAAGTTGCAACTGCTGAGGACGGAGAGTCATTGGAGGACGTCTCGCGTAGCAAGGTCGGCCAAGGTCTTGACCAGCCTCGGTTTGATTTAAATGGTGAGCTTCTGGTACAGTGGATGAGGGACCAAGGAAGCGGACTATGAGTGAAGTGCTAGGTGACCTCCGAAGGATCCTTGGGTGCTGACCATACGGTGCTCGGGCTCTCGGTCGCGGAAGATACCCACGAGTACGTTGGGGAAGATATTGGAACAAGGAGTAAGAGTTGTTTTCTGAATTCAGACATGGACCTGGCTGATTGACCTTGCTTGTCTCCTCAACGGATGAGTCCGTGGTTCTTTTATATGGAACTGTTGGTTGATCTTGCTGATCTTCAACGGAGATTCCATCTGGATATTTTATGTGATTATATTGTCGGGTACTATGAGCTAGGAACTATTAAAAAGGCCCCTGCGTAAACAGGTGGTGAGCGTAATGGTTACCAATGATGCCATAGGAACACTGATGAAGGAAAGAAATGGGAAATCAGGATTCAACTGGATAATTAGAAGATTATGATCAGTAACACTATGGTTTCATTAAATGATTGTTTTAAAGATTGTTGAATCTTAGAAAAAGGCAAGTTCATATTGGGTGTGTAAGTGGTGTGACTAGTTTTATGTTTGTATGAATATTCGACTAGGGGGCCTGGGAACTCTTTTCCCTGGTACCCGGGACAAAACCTAACCAAATTCCTAAATTTGATCCCATCACTACAGTGGTTGGGCGGTTGGCTAACCCATGGAACTGTGGATGGGATTAGGCTGGACTGATGGATCCGTAATTCGAGACTCAATTTCTATATAGTACGATAGATGAGGTAAATCTTGGATTAAAAAATTGTTCTATGGAAAAGAATCAACGGCTGTGCCTCTCAATGAGGAAAAAAGCGTTGGTCTCTATGATCCAAGTGCAATCTTTTCCCTGATCTGATTATGGGACTTACGGGTTCGGTCAGATCAGTTCTGTTAGAGTTAAAAGCTTTTGACTACGTTAGAGAAAAGTTATCCTGGAGGAATCGCCCGAGCTTTCCGGGCAAGGGAAGTTTTTCCGAGTTCGGTTTTGGAAGAACCAATGGATTAGTCTCTTGTCCGGATATCCGTGGGCGAGGCCCCGAGTGTGGGACCCTACCCGCACAAGAAGTGCTACTTCCGCTACTAGCACCCCTGAATTCGTTGCGCGATGGGGACAGGGATCTTACAATAGAAATGTGAGCAGAAATGCACTAGATGTTGTGCATTCATATCTATGGGGTCCTACAAAGACCATGTCTATGGGAGGCTGCAGGTATTATGTGACATTTATTGATGACCACACAAGGAAAGTGTGGGTACACTTCATGAAGGAGAAGAGTGAGGGTGTTCACTCATTTCCAGAATTTTAGAGTTATGGTTGAAAACGAACAGGGAAACGGTCAGATGGAGGGGGAGAGTACTTCTCCAATGAGTTCTCTGAATTTTTTGCAGAAGAATGGTATTCAAAGACAGTTTACATGCAGATACACTGCAGCAAAATGGAGTTGCTGAGCAGAAAAACAGGCACATTGCTGAGATTACGCGAGCATTGATGGGAGAGAAGAATATGCCGCATAGCTAGTGGGCTGAGGCTATTTCTACAGCAGTTTACATCATGAACAGGACTCCAACTGCAGCCATACATGATGTAATTCCAGAGGAGAGGTTTACTAGCAGAAAACCTGATTTCTCATCTAAAAGTCTTTGGATGCATTGCATATGTGCTTGTGCCAGATGAGCTGAGAACTAAGCTGGATCCAAAAGCTGAAAAATGTGTGTTTATTGGGTATTCCCTTGAGCAAAAGGGATACACGTGTTATAACCCTGCTACACGTGAGTTAAGGGTAAGCAGGGATGTTGTTTTTTATGAGATGAGCAGCTGGTATGCTGCTGAAAAAGAAGCTGTTGGGGCTGATGTGAGTGGAAATGTGGTTGCACAGAATACAAGTCAGTAATCACAGTCTTTGAGTGGACCAGGAGAGTCCTCATCTAGTGGTTCAGTTGATAGACCATGGAGTGGCAGGCTGCGTCATAATACCAGTCCTGCAAATGTGATTAGTACATCACATAAAGGCAAAGAGAAAGTGGTTAAGCCCCTTAGTTATGCCTGACATTTCTGTAGGGCATTCTCATGTTGATGTAGAGTCTAGTGGCTCAGAGATGAGCCTTGATGAGGATCTTGGTATACCAACTATGAGAACACCTGGTGTAAAGAAGGCTATGGAAGCCATGAATGCAAAGCTGCAAAGATCTGGGAGAGTGAAGAATCCTATGCAGAGGTTTACCTATGATGGTTATGTGGCACATCACTATGCATACATGGCAAAAGTTGTGCAGGTTGTAGAGCCCCCATGCATTGATGAGGCTATTGTAAATGTGTTGGGAGAAAGCTATGGATGAGGAGATGGATGCACTATATGGAAATGAGACTTGGGATTTAGTGCAATTGCCTGAAGGCAAGAAAGCCATTGGATGCAAGTGGGTGTACAAAGTAAAACATAACAGTGATCGAAGCATAAGCAGGTACAAGGCTAGATTGGTAGCCAAAGGATATGCACAGACATATGGCATTGATTATGAGGAAACTTTCAGCCCAATTGCCAAGATGGCAACAGTGAGAGTTGTGATAGCAGTGGCTGCGCCAAAGCAATGATCTTTACATCAGATGGATGTAAAGAATGCATTCTTCCATCAGATGGATGTAAAGAATGCATTCTTCCATGGGGATTTGCAGGAAGAGGTGTATATGTTGCAGCCACCTGGTTATGAGGATGTGAGTCACCCCGAGCATGTTGACAGGTTGAAGAAAGCCTTGTATGGCTTAAAACAAGCACCAAGAGCATGGTCTGACAAGATTTTTGAATATCTTGTCACTATTGGCTTTCATGTAGCGAATGCAGATTTCTCGCTGTATGTGAGACACAATGAGAGGGGTTGTGCTTGTTGTCATCTATATAGATGACTTGATCATTACGGGGGACCATGATGCAGAGATCTTTGATGTAAAGATCTTGCTTAGACAGAAGTTTGAGATAAAGGATCTATTTCTTAGGCATTGAGGTGATTAGGTCACCACATGGTATTGGATTACTGAAGAGACACTATGGCTTGGACATGTTGTCCAAGTATGGTATGGCAGGCTGTAAGCCTATCTCGTGCCATTGGATCAGAATGGCAAGTTGAGTGCAGATTTAGCAGAGATTTTGGAGGATCCTACTATGTATAGGCGCATAGTAGGAAGCTTGATCTACATGACAATCACCAGGCCAGATTTGAGCTATGTTGTTGGGTTGGTGAGTCAGTTTATGCAGGTTCCTCAGAAGCCGCATTTGGATGCATTGAGATGCATACTGAGGTATGTGAGGTCTACTTTGCATTGTGGACTATTTTATGAAACTGGGACAGAGATGTGTACATGGGTACACAGATGCTGATTGGACTAGTAGTATCTCAGATACTAGTGGCTTCATGTTTTCTTTGGGGAGTGTTGCTATGAGTTGGAGCAGCAAGAAGCAGCCTACGGTTGCTCTATCCAGTACTACTACAGAGGCTGAGTACAGAGGTGCTGCTATGGCAGTATGTGAGATAGCTTGCTTGCAAGAGCTCAAGCTCTCTTCTCCCCTGCATCTTTTCAAGAGATAGTACAGAAGAATGCATGATCATCATCCTTTATGTGGATGACTTGATCTTTATAGAGGAACTAGAAAACAAAGATCTTGTCGTCGCCAACACAAGGGATCATAGATATTAGGATCTACCGAAAAGTGCCAATAGTCAGATATCATTTTCATTTCTCAAGAAAACTTGTTAGATCGCTGTAACACCACTACGGGCGTTACCACAGGAGGGGACAGCCTCTGGCTCACCACCCAGCCATAGAGGAAGAATGAGGATTGCCCCTCATCCCCCAGGCTATATAGTGTGTGGCCTGCCGTCCACACTAGCCTGGCCGCCCATGACTCCGCATGGGCGTCCTCTCCCACTGAACCCCGGATGACCACGTCCTTGGCCATCCGGTCTGCCGTCGGTCACTCACAGGCGTTACAGCCTACGTGACATTACCCCCCTTAAGAAGAGTTTTCGTCCTTGAAAACAAACTGGGGAAACCTCTTGGAAATTGCACTACGGCGTTCCCAGGTAGCTACCTCCTCATCCCTGTCTGTCCATTTAACAAGTACCTCTTGGTACACTTTATGTCGGGTTTGTCTGTCACGATACTCTAGAATCTTTTCAGGTTCATGTGGTATCTTTGGTGGCTCTATCAAGTCCACCAAAATCTCTGGAGAAACTACGTTCTCTAACCCGTGAACTGATTTCTTCAGTTTACTGACATGGAAGACAGGATGGACTTGAGAACTCTCCGATAACTCAAGTTTGTATGCTACGTCCCCAATCTTCTTAAGGATTTTAAAAGGACCACAATATCTCGGAGAAAGTTTATCACATTTTTCCGTTTTCATGGTTTCTAATTGCGCAGGAACCTTAAGGAATACAAAGTCACCTTCTACAAAGGTCACCTTTCTACGTCCTTTATCCGCATAAGTTTTAGCGCGATCCTGAGCGCTAGGAATGCTCTCACATGCGGCTCTGAGCATATCATTCATATCTTCAAGAAAATCCTTGACAGATTGAATCTTCTCCTTTTCTAGGCCTACAGCCATCGGAGATCTTGGCTAGAATCCATACATTAACATGAATGGTGTAAATCCAGTTGCTGAGTGTTTGGAGCTGTTATAGGCAAACTCCAATACAGGCAAGTACTCTTCCCAATTAGATTGCTTCTTACTAACATAAGAACGCAACATATCCTCTAGAATTTGGTTAACTCTTTCAGTTTGACCATCAGACTTCGGATGATCTGCCGTACTCATACTCAAAGTAGTATCCAACTTTTTGAAGACTTCCCTCCAAAAATGACTGTTGAACTTTCTATCTCTATCCGACACTATATCTGCGGGCAGGCCATATAGCTTGTAGAGATGTTCAATAAAGAGTTTTGCCAACTCTGGCGTTTTTAACAGTTTTCTTCGTGGTGATAAACTTTGCCATTTTAGTTAACCTGTCCACTACCACCCACACCGAGTCATTCCCTCGACTCATCTGGTAAACCGGTAATGAAATCCATGGAAATGCTTTCCCATTTCCCTTGAGGAATCTTTAGCGGATGGAGTAGTCCTCCAACCTTAAGACATTCATGTTTATTGACCTGGCACTTATTGCATTTCAGCACATAAGTTTGGACGTCCTTAAACAAACTAGGCCAATAAAACTGTCTTTTTACTAGTGCATAGGTCTTCTGAATCTCGGGATGACCCGCACTTGGATTATCATGACTTTCTTTAAGAATTTGGGCCCGAAAGTCACCAATAGTTGGCACACATACTCTACCCTTGTAGAGTAAGTACCCGTCGTCAATGGAGTAATTAGCATATTTCTCCCCCCGATGAAGTTTATCACCCCCTTTGAAGCCGTGGGAGTCAAAGGTGATGAAGGGCCTACATCGCAGCTCTCCGGCTCCAAACTATACCTGGAAGACACGGCTAGTCTCTCCGGACTAACTCTCGCTTCCCTTCCCGTTGCACCTTCAGCTAGTCTCTCCGGACTAGGCGTCTGTGAAGAAATGCGTACGCGTACAGCACGCCAGACCTCTGTAAAAGATGGATCATGCTCACATAAACCACGTAGTGACTCCAAGAAATCATTCTTGAAGACTGTGAAACTAAGTTCATTAATCTGTGGCATGCGACTAAGTGCATCTGCCACCACGTTATACTTACCTTTCTGGTAACGTATTTGAAGGTCAAACTCCTGTAGAATCTCCGCCCACCGAGCTTTTCTACCCTTCAGTTCATTTTGACTTGAAAGCCATTTCAGACTTTCATGGTCCATCCGAACCTCAAAAGTAGCACCATATAAATAGTGTCTCCACTTTTTCAGTGCATGAACTATCGCTAGTAACTCTCGCTCGTAAGCCGAGTAGTTACGCTGCGCACGATCTAACTTTTTACTCTCAAATGCAATTGGGCGTCCCCTTTGCATAAGTATGGTCCCAATGGCCTCATTACTAGCGTCTGTTTCCAAAACAAATGGCTCATTTGGATCGACAATAGTCAAAACAGGTGCAGCTGCAACTACGGTCACCTTGAGCTTATCAAAGCTCTTCTATTGGGCTTCCCCCCAACTAATGTTTTTAGTTTTTGACCGTAAACTGGTCAGTCAACGGGACTGTGATCTTCGCGTAGTCCTTCACATACTATCGGTAGAACCCCGACATGCCAAGAAAAATCTGCAGTTCCTCGAGATTCTTCGGTGCTGGCCATTTAAGAATAGCCTCTACTTTTTCTGGCTCCATCCGCGTACCATCGACGGATACCAGTGTTAGATCGTTGTAACACCACCTGTAGCACCACTACGGGCGTTACCACAGGAGGGGACGGCGGCCTCTGGCTCACCACCCAGCCACCATAGAGGAAGAATGAGGATTGCCCCTCATCCCCCAGGCTATATAGTGTGTGGCCTGCCGTCCACACTAGCCTGGCCGCCCATGACTCCGCATGGGCGTCCTCTCCCACTGGACCCCGGATGACCACGTCCTTGGCCATCCGGTCTGCCGTTGGTCACAGGCGTTACAGCCTACGTGACAAAACTAAAGCGTCGTCTTCCACCACTTCCACATGATAATGAACACCTAATGAGCTATGGCTCTCCTTTGCTAACCACTGTACTCCTACAAACAAACATCTCTACCAAGCGCGAAATTATCAATCCTGTCAATAATTCTTTACGCTCTAAGGTTTTTCCCGCATAAGAAAGGAACACCATATTAGTGAATTTGGGAATTTTTCAATTCCCATTTTTGAATACTTAAAAAAGGGGGACATGGATAACATGTTTGTAAGTTTCTCAAAACCCTATCATATGACCTATCGTTGGAAAGCGCTTGAAAAATGGAATCTAAAGAGCTATAAAGCGCTCATTTTGGATTAGTGGTGTTCAAGTTATGGTTAATCCAAACTTTTGACCACGTGTCCCAAACTTGTGAGAAATTCCCATATTCCCCAATATGGTGTTAAGGGTTAATAGTATATATGCACGAACACTATTCTTACTTTTCCCTGCTTTAGCAAAACCTGGCATACCGCGACCTTCGTTAGATATACCCACCATGCCTTTATTCATTTCGACATGCCTTGTGGTATAACCTTCATCCCTCTCAAGAAAAATATAATTAGTAGATTAAAAAAAAGCATTTGAAATTTTTGAGTGTAAGATAGTTAGCATTTCCATGGATGTTTATCCACTCATAGTAGTTAAGTCACTACACAAGATGCATATAGAGAGCCCCAATATCTTGTGCAACACAAGACCATAAAATTTGTATTTCTCAAATAAATTTGAGAGAACCATCATATTTGAGCACTAAAATAGTTTTTTTAAAAGTACACAAAAATATGTAATCTATGAAATCTTATCTACAACAAAGTAGCGTATTTAACTTCATACAAGATAATATAGGAGGATTTTTAAGGATATGGGAGCTTCGTAGGAGCAACCAAACTGTTACAACATGTTTAGTCTTGCATTATATCAAGATAGAGGCATGGTTGGTGGGCTGGCTCAATTTGGATCCAACAACAAGATAAGCCTTGGACATCACCCAGTCATCAAGGTACTAACTAATATGAAGACCCTAGGTGTATCCCTACAACTACCCTTCACTCATCTACCTTCATTACACTTCCACCCTTGTATACTCTCTGTACAAGTGTACAAGCTCCATTTAAAATATTCCTATAAAGTCTTCTAATCCCCCTTCATAGGAGCCCATGAATTGGGATAAAAAGCCATTTGTATAGTCATCATTTTTTCAGTATTTATTTTAGTATTAATCTCCATCTCCCCTTGTTTACTATTTAGGCTTTACATTTATATCCTTTCGAGATTTTTGAATGTCATTGTTTGTATGCCAGATTTTGTAATTTCTTATGTAAAAGTATAGTTTTTGAAGATGAATATGTCCATTTGTGAATGTCATTGTTTGTACACCATATTTTGTAATCTCTTATTTAAAAGTATGTATAGTTTTTGAAGATGAATACTCTATGTCCAAAAATAAGTTAAATCTAATTTTTATAACCTTCCACGCGTAATGCATTAACATTTAATAGACTATCTTATATAAGACACAATGTATGTGCACTAGTTTTTGACTAAGTTTACATATGCGCCACACTTAAGAAATTGAGATGACGTTTGTGGTGAAATCCACACGAGGTCATGCAAATTCTTTTCTCTATTTATATATCTTTAATTGAATTCCTTTGCTTCTATAAGGTAAGTGGAGTTATCATGTTCAAGCATCTCATTTGTTTGACTAGTATGTGTGGATATTTTCATCATTCCAGGTGGCTACCTTGATAACACAAGCCCTTTAGACTAAGTTGATACAATTAATACTTATATTTTATCATGATTTGCATCATAACTTCTTCTAGCAAAACTATAGTAATTTGTAAGTTGCTTAAACATTTTGTGTGAAATTCCATTTTGATGTTTCAAAAACATAAAGTAAATATCTATCATGGGACCAAGATTAGACTTGAGTGGAACACCCACATGGTAATCGGCAAAGTAAGCAAAATAAGCACCACAAAGGAAAAAGTTGATTTTGAGACTCCCAAGTTTATGAAGAGTTGACGGTAACTTTTCGGGGGGCTCACTTAAAAATATGTTAGTCTACTACGTGCGATCATTAGGAGGGGTTTTTTTAACCAAGATTAATTTTGACGATACCCATATACTTTGAGGGGAATATATTCTTAAAAAGGATTGCTTTATTTCTTTTTGACGATACCCATATACTTAACTTATATGAATATGCTTAAATATATGTTTTCTCAAATGAATCATTTTGACGATACCCATATACTTTGAGGGGAATATATTCTTAAAAAGTATTGCGTTCTTTTTGGGAAGTAACATTCACTCTCAATACTTTTTCTCAAGACCAATTCCAAATAGACTTTGACAAGAACCCAAGTGGATGAAGCATATTGTAATGTAAATCCATCCAAAAATCCTAGATGGATGCACATGGGTTGTGAAAACTTTTTATCGATCCTAATATGTGTAATTTCCCACTGAAATAAAGTTTTTGTTTCATTTTTTAATTCTTGAAAATATTAGGCCAAAGTATTAAGGGGTTGTATGGAACTCAAAATAAGAAGTTTCCACCATAATATGCACGTAAAAGAAAAATTTGGACCACTTTGCAAAAGTAGACAAAAGTGATGGTTGTAGTCAAATGTTTTGGACCTTTTGCAAACCTTAGTTAAGCATTGGGGAAAAGAAAACCCATTCCTTTTAGCCTTTATGAAGTAGCTCACTTTGGTTGTACACTAGTGACCAATCATTGGGGAAAAGAAAACCTATTCATTTTACCCTTTATGTAGCTCACTTTAGTAGTACATTGCACTAGTGACCAATCATTGGGGAAAAGAAAACCTATTCATTTTACCCTTTATGTAGCTCACTTTAGTAGTACATTGCACTATCATCATGCAAACAATCTTTTCACTTTTTGAAAAAGTGATTGCACTTTAATATTAAAGTGCCCTTTTCTCTCTTTTCCACTTCTTTATTAGCCACCACTAGCAAAACAAGGCAAGCCTTTTGTCAACCCTTCACATGTTACGATGATTCACTTGATCACGTGGGGTGCCTTATCTTTTGCAAAATGGAAGCTTACTCTCAAAGTCTAGGTTTCACATGCAGGAGTTAGATATTTCTTGCCCTTGAATTGCCCTTGAATTGCAACAAAAGTAAGCCACGCTAGCTTGACATTCACGAGACTCATGCCACCACTAGCAAAACAAGGAAAGCCTTTTGTCAACCCTTCACATGTTACGATGATTCCATGGATCACATGGGCTACCTTATCTTTTGAAGCTTACTCTCAAAGTTTAGGTTTCACATGAATGAGTTAGATGTTTCTTGCCCTTGAATTGCAACAAAAGCAAGCCACGCTAGCTTGACTTTCACGAAACTCATGCCAACACGAAAGGACGTGTAAGAAATATGGGTCCTAGGGCCAAACAAATGTTGCAATTTTGCTACAATTCAATAACTCTTTTTGTCTAAGAGTTCCTAAGTGTTAGGATGTGCAATATGCACCCACAATGTTTTGGTGGGTGTAAATAATTAGTTTGGTGAGAATTGTTTGCAATTTAGCTCATCTCTAAGGTTTAGCCGTTTTGCTTTTTTTTTCCTCAAGGTATATCGAGAACTTCTTTAAATGGTAAACCTGGATTTGCATACACTTGTCAGCTTGCATGCATCCTTGCTCGCCCACATCGGTTGGGCCGTGGCTATGAACCCCTCTCTCTCTCTCTGTCGTATGCATAGAAAGGAGGCAGACAAAGGTGGGAGAGAGAGAGGTCAAGAACTCACACTAAAGCAGTTATGTGCCCACTGTCTGCGAAGCTAATCAATTAGCGTTAAGTGTTTGTGAATCTGCCTTTTTTAGCATATGGAAACACGTGGCTTTTCAGTTAAGGCTGCGAGGACATGCATTCTGCACGAAGATCGAGGGATGGCATGGACAGGCATGCTGCAAGCCATCGTGAGGGAGAGAATGGGTGCAAAGGTCGTCTAGGTCATCTCCCTCTCTCTTTACTGTCCCTCAGACAACACAATTTTTTTTTCTCTCCCGGTCTAGGACGACGCAGAGCCCATCTCTCTTCTCCATGCTCTACTGCGACCTCACCACTCATTTCCTCCTCCTTTCCTTTCTTCCACAATCGGTTGCCTTCACCCTCATTCGCGCAGCTTCGTCCGTTGTGCCCCCTACCTTCCATCCCCCTTCACCCGCTTGGGCTAGTTCTATCAACCTTAGGTGAGTGGGCATTAATTATCCCCTTCACCGCTTCACCAAAGATTGTCAACCTTAGGTGAGCTAAGGGTGTGGGCCATTAAATAATTAATGAATTTAAGACTTACTAAGTGTTAGGATGTGCTCCGTTAGTTAGGATGTGCATTAACGGAGCGTGATGGAAATGGGCTTCACCAAATTTATTTTATTTTATTTTTTGTTAAAAGTTTTTGGATGCCTGCACAAAATTTAATTATACACATTGGCGCAAAAAGCCAAACGGAAGTTGGAAGGCGTGCGTCAAGTGTTTCCATCACCCCGGCAAGTGTTTCCATCACCCCGGCAAGTGCCCTCGTTATTTATTATTTTTGGAAAATCAATCTGTGCTTCAAAAATGATTGCTTTGAAAGACGAAACGAAAACAACATGCGATTTATTTTTAAAAAATGTACACTGGACTGGAGAAATACACATCATTAGGTGGGGGCGGCGGGGCGCTACACAGGCGGAGCGGGAGAAGGCGGGATTTCGGGTGTTGTTGGGAATGAAGCGGGGGACACCGGGCCGGTGACCACAACGAGGCTTGGGGAGAGCAGTCCGCTCGCTTTTGGCGTGGAAATGTCCACCACTTTGGTGGAGGGGGGCGCCTCTTGCACAAGTGCCGGGTCATGCTGCTGCACCGCCAGTACGGAGCAGCGAATCTCCGAGGAGGCGGTCGTCAGCGCCTCGCCCACCGGGCCCAGCTCAGGATACTCCGCCTGCCGCCCTGCAAGTGGCGCGATTAGTGGCGACGGCCTCCGCCCCCTCCCGACCACTACGAGGCTCAACGTCTCCAACCTTCCGATCGCCACCGCAGCCTCCACCGGGTCAGCCACTGCCCTCTCCTCATAGCGTATATTGGACTGAGCGGCTACCACTGCCGTTGCCGAATCAACGTCGCCAGTGACGATAGATGGGCCCCCTGCTCTCCTCTTGGCCAACGCTAAGCACTCCTCGTCCAGCTTGCTCTCCTTGGCCCAGTCCATGTCGGTCACCATGTACTCAAAAGTGTCGTGGCCCAGCGAAAATCTGGAGCTCATAGAAAACCTGGTGTGCACGGCTTCTCCGCTGCCATGGCCAGCGTAGGCACCGCCAACGGTTTGGCCGTGAGACGGCACTGTCACGGCCGTATGGTGTTCCGATGGATCACCGAAGACAAATCTGAACACCGTCAGCCTCACGCCCGGGTGCTCTGCCATGCGGTAACCGAAAGCGAGGGCCTCCCGATCATCGGGCCCACCGTAGAAGAGGACGGCAACGTTCTGGTCCACAGAACTGGAAGAGAGAGAGGTGATGCCGATGCCGCGGTCCACCAGAATGCCCACAGAGCAAGGGGCGTGTAGGAGGACTTTTTGAGTGACGTTGCGGAGCCCCGCGTTGTGGCCTTCCCACACCCCGCCGGCCATGGGGCGCGCGTGCTTGTGGAAAGGGAGGACAATAATGGCGGCGCGCTTCTCCGCCGCAGTGGCGCAGATGTCCTCGTGCATGTCGTCGAAGCGGGAGATGGCCGTCATGGGCCGGACGGTCACCTTGCTGAGCGGACCGTAGGCTTCGAAGGCCACGACGATGTTGTCAACGCCATGGAGGTGCTGGTTGTCCCAGAAGGGACGCCCATTTCGCCGGACTCGCTGCACTTTCATGATAGAAGACGGCCGCTCTGAGAGCTCCAGCAAGTGCAGAATATACATGTGCAGTGGCCGCCTGCCGGTCCCCCGGGCAGCCTCCACCAGGTTGATGATCGCATGCACATTGGGCATTCCGTGCACGCAGGCCAAGAGGCGGAGCTCTGAGTCCGCAACCTTCTCGTTGGCAGGCATGTAGAGCGTCCGGCGGTTGTAAGGCACTGGGTTCCTTGCGGGCTTGTAAAGCGCCATGACCACGGGCGTTGTGATGAAGGTGGTGAAGAGGGCCATGAGAACCATAATTGCAAAGGTTTCATCATTTAGGACCTGCCAAATTGATGAAAGAAATCGATCAATCACACTCTTATGTAAGAAGCACATGCGTTTTAACAAGAACCACAGATTTTTTTTAAGCGCACAGCATCTGGATTGATTAGCTATGCTAATTTTGGATCGTGGGCCTGCAACCGGTTTAATTAATTCCATGTGGGATCAAGATTAGTCGGTTTAATCAGGCTTTAAAAAGACGTACCTGTGTCCACCACAACACCCGGATTAGAGAGCACTGGGCAAGGAAGTTGTAGGGGTGGGCTACAATGCCCAGACTAGAGAGAGCAGTGGACTGTCATCAACACACAGCAGGTAAGGTTTGCTCGAAGTGAGCATTTGCCAATAGCAGCACCCTTTGCTGGAAGTGAGCATTTGCCAATAGCAGCACCCTCGCTCGCAACCATCATTATATCGCGCCCGCACAACAGGTAAGGTGTGCTGGAACAATGCAGTCCCCTCGCTCGCAGCCAACCGCCCTATCCGCCCCTATTAGTCACATTGGGGTAACAATGCGAAATGGCTAGCAGCCCCCTCGCTCGCAACCATCCGCCCTATTATCTGCCAGGCAGATTGCAACCGTTGGCTGTTGGAAATTAGAATGCAAAGAATAGCAGCCCCCTCGTTCGACAGATTGCAACCGTTTAATAATATCATTAGTAATTCTAAGGTTTTCCTATTATGCCTCACAGAAAATTAATGATCCGCCCCTATTAACCTCTCAAAATTCCCACATCTTGTGTAACCTTTCAAATTTCCTAGGGTGACCACTACATATAATAAGATCGATCAGTTTTAACCTTTCAAATTTCCTAGGGTTACATACACACTTTTTGAGGTGGGCACTCAAAGTTGTTACTATGGAAGGATCTACTCAAAAATATATATACATATATATATATATATATATATATATATATATATATATATATATATATATATACTAGATATGAAGCTCAAAAAGTAAAATTAAGAAGTTTCTTAAATTTAAAAAGTAAAGCATTTCAAAAGGGGAACTTTTATGATCTTAATTTATAAAATGAGTACAATCGTAAAGATTCCAACCCCCTTGGTTCTAAGGTAGAGAACCCGGATTAGACCCAGACCCCGACTCCTCAAAGTAGGGATTTTAGAATATCCCTTGCATAGCAAAATTCCATTGAAAAATGTGAGGAAATTGTCCAGAAAAGGGAGTGGTGATCTCTTACCTTCCGATCCTTGCCAATGTTGAGGACAATAAGCTCCACCAGACCTTTGGTGTTCATGAGGAATCCCAAGGTCAAAGACTTTCTGAAACTCATCTTGTGAAGAGATGCCACCACAAATGTGCCGAGAATTTTGCCAAGGCATGCTGTGGTGATGACCAGGACAAGAAGGCCGCCAGATTGGGCGCCATGGATGGCCCCAATGTTGGTCTTCAGACCACTTGCAGCAAAGTAGAGAGGGAGCATGAGGATGGTGACCAGGTCTTCAATCTTCTCAATGAGGAGCCCTGCAAACGGCCCGTCCTTGGGGACGATGAGGCCGAAGACGAAAGCACCAAATATAGAATGAATGCCAATAGCATCCGTCATAAAGCCCGACACCAGAACCGCCGCTAGCGTTATCGCCACATACATCTCATTCACAGGCTCGTTCTCAACCGCTTGCCTTGCAATCAACGACATTACCGGCTTCACAGCAACGAACATCACCACCACATACCCCACTCCGCACAGCAGCACCCACACCGCTATCAGTGGACTCTTATTCGAACCCGACAACGCCACCGCCAGTGCCAGTAGAATCCACGCTACCACGTCGTTTACTGCCGCTGCCGCCATGGCCATCTGCCCTACATCTGTTGTTAGAAGCCTCCGCTCCGCCAGAATACGAGCCAGCACTGGAAACGCCGTTATTGACAACGCCACGCCCATGAACACCAGGAACGGCGCGAAGTTGCCATCGCTTGCAATCGTGTTGTGTAGAACCACAGAAACGCCGACGCCTGCAACGAAGGGGACGCTGATCCCAGCCGCGGCGATGGCCAAGGCTTGCTTGCCAGTCCTCTTGATGGCCTCCAGGTCAAGCTCGAGACCAACGAGGAACAAGAAGAAAATGAGGCCCAGATCAGCGACTGTGTCGAGCACTGTTAAGCTCTGCTTGGGAAAAATCTTATCCATGTAGACAGTGCTCCGACCCAAGGCAGATGGCCCAAGCAAAATCCCCCCCTGTATCCAAAAGCATGATTAGGGTTAGGGATACCAATTAATTTTTTAAAGCTAAAATGAGAGGTGAATGTGCTTACTATGATTTCAGCAATCACGCGCGGCTGCCTCAGCGGCTTCAGAAGCATCGCTAGCGTTCGCGTGACTACAAGCACAAGGCAAATCTGCAGAATTAGGAGAGGCAGCGCAAAGTCTACTGGGTTGTCCCCCTGCCACACTCCGTTGGAGGTGGCGGACATCAGCGTCGGACAGGTTACGTTCCCTGCAGCGCTAGCCATGGCTGAGAAAATTGGTAGGAAGGGGCGTCACAAGGCTGAGATATTGAGACCTATAGGATCTTCATGGAAGATGATTACTGATCATTTGGATCCAGATGCAGCGAATTTCCACCCGTGGAAAAGCGGGTTGGATGGGCGCCGAGCTTTGCTTTGCTTAAGTAGGCCACGGGAGGGACGTGCGTGGATGGTCATGACGGGGCCAACCGTGCATCCTCATCTGCTGTAAACCGAGTCTTGCGCCTCCTCCCTCGCTTCTCTTTTTTTTTTCTATAACACCCTCCTAGAAGTGCCACTATGCCTCATTTGGTGGGCTCTATGCATGTTGTCGACAAAGGCGGTTCCGTAGTACTTCCTCCTAGCATTTTGCGAAAAATTACTCGCACATCAATTGTCGTTTCTTTGGATTAATTTTATTGGAATATGCATTATTTGCACATACTATTTGGGAGATATTGTAAGGATTATGATGGGACGTTTTGCACGGGATTTTGACACGTGTCCTCCAATCAAATCTTTGATTTGATTTTTGGATATTTAGGCATACACAATCTCCTAGTCGAAGACCAAGAGACAAGTAGCCTCTTGCGATGGTACAACCCAGATGAGAAGAGGAGCTCCCATGCAAATCTCTGTTTGTTATACAGAGAGAGGGATTGCACATTGCGAGCGAGCGAGCGAGAGAGAGAGAGAGAGAGAGGAGGACTTGGTTTCTTGGGCTTCAACTTGCTCTGTGGGGTTCAAGGTCGCTCTCTCTTTCTTAAAACTTCGCCGCCCTCTCTACTATGTGTGCTGAGGCAAAGGGGAGGGGCTATGGTGAAGAGGAACGAAAGAGGGAGGAGAGAGAAGTTTTTTTTTAATAATTAAATTGTTGGCAATTTCCAAAAGTATGGTACTTGCAAGAAAGCTCAGGGGGTTCACTATATGCAAAGTCTTTGTATCACGTGCGTTCAAGGCCTATTTTTGAAACCCCTTATCTGTGAATTTTTCATGAATAAATTGCATCCTTTGTCTATTCAATCTATGAATACACCCTTTAAATGGTACCCTTATGTATGTAAAAATTGTGTTAAAAAAAGAGTTTAAAAACCCCTTATGTTGAACTCACGTGCTACGCTTACATATCTATGAGTGAGCCCCCCGAGCAAGAAAGACTATTTTGGGGGAAGAGGGAGGATGTGGTGGTTAAGAAAGCGGCCTTTCTCCTCCCGAAGGATAGGAGTTCGATTTTGCTCAACCCTCCTCCTCACTTCACAAAGGGGTAAAAGAGTGCTTGTGTTCCTCCTGCACTCAAAAAGAAAAAGAAAGACTCGACTATTTTGGGCGAGGAGGGGGGATGTGTTGGTTAAGGAAGTGGCTTGTTGGTTCCAGATAGCCAGACAAGTCTATAGCAACTGGACAGGTCGAAACACTACAGTCGTGGCCAGTCGGCGCTTGTAAAACGAACTCATTGTCTTAGCCATTATTAATGTAACTCAGTCGTTGCTCATAGCACAGGAACTTCTTTTTGTAACTGTGCCTTTAGGAGTATAAACTTGTAATGGAAATCCAAACAATGGTTGTTGGTTATTAGCCATTTTTTTATCAATCAAGCATCTACTATGTATATCAGTCTCTTCTCTTTCTTTTCATGTGGTAATACATAAGTGCCGATTCATCTCTTGTAAATGGTATTTTCGTCTCTTGTGATTTAAGTTGTACTTTGTCTTCTGCACCAGTCTGTGTACTTGTTCGACGCTACACTGGTGTATGCTGTGCGCATAACCAGAGAACACTCAATAGGTTATCGAAAAGCGGTCACCCGATAACACTTTGGCGACCACGATGCGCCTTGTTGTTTCTGCATGTTTTGTTGTCCGTGTAATTTTCCTTGATTTTGAGTCCGTCATTCCTTGCATGGCCAAGAGAGCACATGTCAGCAGCGCTATTTAGTACGTCAACAAGCTCGGGCCCTTCTATTTGTTGAATCCATCTCGGAATCATCACATGAGGAGGAGGACAAAGAGTCTATAACTCATCCATCCTCTCTGGACAACATCGAGAACAACCCCCGCAACCACAACACCCACCACCTCCCCCGCCCCTACCACCCCCTCCTCAATTTCATCACTTCAACATGCTTCCAAAACCAACTGTCACGCTGAAGAATCCAAAATTCTTCAGGAAATCCTCGGGGGATATGGATGCACACATTATTCTTTTTGGCAGTGCTTGGCATGTGAATGTCCCTAGGCTGATTGACCAAAACCTGAAGAAAGCAACTTTTGTATCAACCTTACAAAAGAGTGCAACACTCAGGGTTGCTTAATATTAGTATTCTCACTTCCCGACGTATGACATAACTAGGGATGCATTTCTCCAAGGGTTTCAGGAGGACAAGACATCCGTGCATGTGCTGGATAAGCTATGCCGAATGAACCAAAAGAAGTTAATTGAGAAGGATTATGTCGCAAAGTTTCGGAAGCTCCTCCGCACATTGGATGTGGCCAATCGGCACCTAAAGAGATCCTCAATTCCTACTTCATAAAGGGATTGAGTAAGCAACTAAAAAGGACAGTTGCTGGTGCAAATCTCACAAATCTGACTCTAGAGCAACTGGTGGACTGAGCACTTAGGGAGGAGAGAGTGTTGGTCACATCGGCGGAGGCAAAAGCAAGAGCAACAGCAAGAGCAAGTTGAAAAAGTACTCTTGCGACTCTTCGGATGATGAGAAGAAGAAGATTCTGATATCTCAAATTCCAATGAAGAATCAGAGGATGAGGACAAAAACCGCAAGACATGGTCAAGGAGCAAGACATGGTCAAGGAGCAAGAAGGCAAGGAAAGTGGCCATGGATCTAGCTGCAACCATGGCTCAGTTGTCCACCAGTGAGACGGAGCAAATACCCCTTAAGAAGTACGATTGAGAACTTGGTGTGAAAGATGTCGGAATCATGGCCATGTGGCCAAAGAGTACGGCTTAAATGCAGCGCTCTGGTGTGCCATCTACAGAACTGCCACGCACAACACGAATGCATGCCGATACAATGGAAGGCGATTACCTTAGCCAACTATGATACCAGCCCCAGTGGTGGCGGTAGTTCAACTTGACCCATAGATGGCTCCGCAGGAACAATACAGAAGTCCTCCATTCCACCCAAGAGGATTTGCTCCTAGGGATGTCCCAGGTGCACAGTGCCCCACTCTGAATTTCACTTGTTTTTATTGCCATGCACCGAGTCATCGAAAATCAGAGTATGAGATATGGAAGAAATATAGAGCCGAGGTGGAAAGCGCTCAGGCATCAACCTCCGGCCAACCGACAGAGTGAATGCTGTGGAAATTACAGCTTCGGAAGAGCAGGTAGTGGGACAAGCTGAACATGGAGGAGGCCAAATCGTCTGCCATGGAAGTGACAAGGTCAATGCAAATCGAGACTCCGAAGGTGGAGAAAGAACCAACCTCGGATAAGAAAGGGAAGCAAAAAGTGGTCACATGGCAGGAGCAGCACAAGGTACGGACACAGGTGTCCGACTAGGTAAAGAAGCAGCAAGCTCAACAAGCACGTCAAAAGATGGAGAAGGAAAGGAGAAGGCCGATAACGCAACAAGAAGCTGAGGTCACACTACAAACTGATGGTGTGACCTAGCAAATCACGAGTTAGGGGGGGAAGTGTCAAAGACAAGGGACACAGTAAACCCGCAGGCACTAAAAAAAGAAGAAGGGCTGAAAAGGGTAGCGGAGAAAGAAACTTTGCAATATGATCTATGGGAAGATCCGAAGCACAGCAGATCCATATATCAGTGGAGCAGCTCCTAACCCTAGTGCCAAACTTCAGAGAACACAACTAGTACGCCAATTGACTCAGAGAGGACGGCTCCATCCCAGACTTTGGAAGCCATGCACATTGACAAGACGGACACTCCACTGAAGAAGCTCCGATCTATGATGAAGCCATCCCGATGAGTCAAGTTAAGCTATGTGGAATAAAAAAAGCGGAGGTACTTCTAGATGGTGGATCAAGAGTCAACATTGTGTCGGATATGACATGTCAAAAACTAGGATTGAGCAACTCAGATCCAACCCCATTCGCCGTAAAAATGGCAGATCAATGCAAAGTACAACCGCTTGGATTGATTCGCAGGTTGGCAAAATAGAAGTCTCTAGATTAACCTTCTAAATAGCAGTGGTGGTGCTTCGCATGGAGGATATCAAAGGTGCGTACCCGCTGTTATTGGGCAGACCATGGCTTTGGCAGACACAGATAAAGCAAGATTGGGATGCCGATAGAATCTCCATCCGGAAAGGTAAGAAAATGGTCAGACTTTCACTAGTGGGCTGTCCCGCAAGAGAGTGGAGAACCTATCTCGGGCGAAAGTAGCCAAAGGAGTCAACATGCTTGAGGGACTAGATATGGATGAAGAAGAGGAATACCTTCAGTAGAACGCCATTTTGATCAACCTATTTGAGGTTGATGTGGTCATCATCATGGAGAAGTACCACCCAACCCAGAATCACCAGAATGAGGTAGAAGAGACTCAACAGGATCGGTCAAGGCAAGTAGAGTCTCCAGATAAGGCCCAAGAATTTTATGAAGGATTGGCAGATGATGACAGTTTACCAAGCCTCTAGCAAATCATTACGGCAGAGAAGGCCCTTGAAAGGGATCTGAAGTAGTCTAAACGGGTCATAGAAGATGATCTGATCAAAATGAATCTCAGTACAGAGGCAGACCCAAAGATGGTTCGTGTTAGTGCTAAATTGGATGTTGTATTCCGAGAGGAGATTCGAGGATTGCTCACTTCCTTCAAGGATGTATTTGCATGGAGCTACACCGACATGAAAGGGATTGACCTGCAATTCTACCAGCATCAGATCAATCTGAGGGAGGAAGCAGTTCCAATCCAGCAGCACAAAAATATCGGATGAACCCGAACTATGCAAAAAGGGTGAAGGAGGAGCTAGATAAGCTACTGTATGTCGGATTTATATATCCGATCAATCGGGCATCTTGGCTATCTATGATTGTGATTGTCCCCGAGAAAAATCGAAAGCTCGAGGTCTGTGTGGACTACTGGAAGCTCAACGCCACAACCATTTCAGACCCCTTCCCTCTGCCGTTCACACAGACAGGGACTGTTGGATGCAGTAGAGCTGGCCACGAAGTGTATTCATTCTTGGACGGATTCAGTGGCTACAATCAGGTTCAGATGGCACTAGAGGATCAAGAGAAGACGTCATTCATCACCAAATGGGGTGCGTTCACATCCTATGTGATGACCTTCGGGATAAAGAATGCTTTGACAACATTTCAACGAATGGTTTAGGAAAATTTTGCATAACATTTAACAAGCTTCATGCGGGTGTTCATCGATGACTTCAGGAAATCATGTGAACACTTGACGCATCTGGCGCTATGCTTGTCCAAATGCAGAGGTTCCAAATTGGGCCTGAACCCCACAAAATGTGCATTTTCCATCCAGAGCAGTATGATCCTTGGCCACGTAGTATCTCAGGAAGGCATTGTAGTATCTCAGGAAGGCATTGTAGTAGACCCGACCAAGGCGGAGGTGATTCACAAAGCTCTAGTTCCGACAAGTGTGAAGGAGCTGAGAAGGTTCTTGGGGAAAGTCCGATGGCATAGCCGAATGTTTCGGTACCTAGCACATGTAGTAATGCCATTAAACCAGCAGGCTGGCACATTTAAAGATGCCATTGAACCAACAGCGTTAAAGCATGCCAATATGGAGTGGTCGGAGGAATGCGAGATTTCATTCAGGCACCTCAAACTGAAGCTGACCGAAGCCCCATTGTCCAAGCACCCAATTGGGAATTGCCATTCCATGTATTCGTGGATGCATCGGATGTGGCAATTGGGAGTGTCTTGATGCAGAAAATGGAGAAAAGGTGGTTCTGCCCAGTCTACTATGCCAGTCAGAGATTATTAGATGAAAACTGGAACTACTCCACCACTCATAGGGAGGCACTTGAGATTATTAGATGAAAACTGGAACTACTCCACCACTCATAGGGAGGCACTCGAGATGATCTACTTGGTCAACGAGTTTTGCCACTATTTGCTCGTCGTCAGCAACAAATTTACCTTCCTCTATTATTTTTTTAATCAAAACATGTAGTCTCTCATTCTTATTTCTCCCCATTCCCATTTCTTCCACTAGCCATGTTTACATTTTGAAATTCTTGCTCTTAACAACTATGCTTCTCGATTTATGGGCTGCATAGCTTTCAAACTTGTTTACTAAGCTTTCTTGCTTCAAAACTTTAGGCTTGCAAGCTTCCTTAATAACCATGTTGTACTCTTCTCAACTTATGAACTTATGGTCATGCAAAATTATAAGCCGATCATAAGGATTGTGGGCATGTGGGCTTTTTGGCTTACATGCTTCGTGTGACTAATTGGCTTGTATGCTTCCCAAGGCTTCCTGTTGTGGACTTCCTAATTACTTTCCTTTAATGCTTGTGGACTTCTTATCTTGCAAAAGTTCTGACTAACCAACTAGTAGGCTCCCCGACTTGCAAAATTATGGTCTTACAAAGTGTTTTGGCATGTAAGCTCATGGACTTCCAAGCTAACCGGCTTGGAAGTCCATGATCTTGTGGAGATCCTAACTTTGTAGGCTTCTTAGCTTGAAAATTTATGTGCTTATGGGCTTGCCAAATTGCATGCTTATGGACTAACCATCAAACTTGGAAGCCCCAAAAGCTGCAAGCTTGCAAGCAAGTTAGCCCCCATAAGCTTGCACCTCACATGATAAGAAGTCTACCTAGTTAGTCTTTAAGTTTGCAAGCTAGGAAGCCCGCATTCTTGTGAGCTGACCAGCTTTCATTGCAAGAAGTCCAACAGATTACTAATTAATTACCTTAGAAGCTCGAAAGTACATATACTTCTTCTTCCACCACCTTGCCCATGACTCTTAATTGTAGCATATATTCAACAAGCCATTGTCAGACTTCTTAGATTAGCTTAAGTAGAGGTTTTAAAGTGATATGTTCTTATCAGTGAGAAGAATCCAATGGCCATCCCCATCCTTCTAACATGCCCCATCATTTTGATGTGATGCACATTGAAAACATCATAGTTGATCACATGTGCAACATTCCATAACTAGCTTGCTGAAAACCAAAAATAGAGAAGAGAAAGACGTAGAGAGGAACACTGTCACTTGGTCCCAACCAACTCTCTCAAGGGTCCCCACTTGTTTCTAGGAGTATTTGCTTCTATACATTGCAAAGAGATAATGAAAGTACAACACTTATAAGGTATCCTAGACCTGTGGACTATTATGGACCTTCTTTGGGCTAAGAAATGGATTTGATCGACTACTTGAGATTGGCCCTTTGGTTGGATACTTCACCCTTATTTATCTACACTTGTTCTTCCACCACCTTGCCTATGACTCTCGATTATAGCATATTTAACAAGCCATTGTTGGATTTCTTATTTAGATTTCTCCATTTGCTCAAGTAGAGGTTTTGAAGGGAGATGTTCTTGTCAATGAAGAATCCAATAGCCTTACCCATCCTCCTCTAATGCGATGCAAATACCTTTTAAAGTCATTGGAACATCACAAATCTTATTGTAAACCAAAAACATAGAAGAGAATAAACAAGAAGGAGAGAAGAATGGTCCCAATTACCAACCCTCTCAAGGGTCCCCACTTATTGCCAAGTGTATTAATTGCTTCTATATTGCAAAGAGATAATGAAAGTACAACCTTACAAGCTTTCCCAGATATGTGGACTGTTATGTACCTTCTTTGGGATGAGAAATGGACCTAGTTGGCGAGCGGCATGAGACTGGTTCTTTGGTTGGATACTTTACCCCTATCTGGTGCCTGTAATTGAGCCCCTAGAAAATCCCTATCTACCTCCCCATAAGTCTCTCTATTATAGCATATTCAATAAGCCATTGTCGAAATTCTTATTTGGATTTCTCCATTGCCCCAAATTTGTTTCACCTTCCATGAGCACGTTCTTTATGTTGTTGTTGAGACTCTTGTATAAGCTTAGGTCACTATGAATTTACATGGCATGCTAACCCATTCTACAAAGCCAATCTTATAAAGCATCAAATCCCCTCTTAGCTTCCAAAACACCATCCTTTTATTCCTTCAAAACCATGTGCTTAAATTCATTCCATAAACTTATTTTTGTTCTCATTCTCAACAAGCCATTGTGGGACTCCTTGGTTGGATTCCTCTATTAGCTCAACTAGAGATTTTGCAAGTGAGATGTTCTTGTCAGTGGGTAATCATCCCACACTTAACACTTTAATAACAATTGTGTAGCATAATACACGTGAGGGAGAGCGCGAGAGAGATATATTTTTTGTGTAATCTAATTTTGAGTTATATTATTTATCTTATGTTCATGTTACTTCAGTTATACTAATACACTAGGATCTGGATTAGTAGTACACTCGATATGGGTTCCACTTCCATACCCTCCACACCTACACCACCACCCCCCCAAACACCTCTACCACCACCTTCTACCACACCCATTTTCACCACACCACCACCTATTACATCTATACGACCAGCCGTGGTGCAGTAGACCCCAATCCCCATGGGGAAAGTCTCTTATGATGTCCTCATCATGATTTTTGAGCACGATTACAAGAGAGCCAGTGTCGCTCTACCCATTGCATGTGCATATTTCATGGGCATAATTTAGATCTAGGAGTGAATCCTTATATGCTTCAATGGGAAGATTAAGATGAAAGCCTAAACCATCTTCATCAGGTACTTCAGTGTCATCATCAGCCTTCTGGTAAGTCATCCTCAATGTCATGTACAAGTTGAGTGCCTTTGTCATCTACATAAATTTCTGTGTTGTTCTTTATAGGTGCCGGTCCTTGCTCTACATCCAAGATGTACTCCCCTCTCTTGTTTCTATCTTGATCTATAATCTCATCCCTGTTGCTTGGCCTTTCTTGAAATATACACCTACTACCACAAACTAACACATTGTGGATATAACATATGGCCATTGCCCATCATGTGGATCTAGATAAAAGAATACTTCTTCAGAATACTCTGGGAAGACAAATGAATCAATTCTCTGATGAATACTTTTGATGAGTTGATGGCATATAATCCATTTATATCCATTCTAAATGTTACATTGTGTCCACGATACTATGTCTAGAATCATTTGACTCGTAGAAACGCTTGCTTGAAGGACCTGTAGAGTTGACCTTGATGATGTTTTCAAGCACCCCAACATAGCCGAGATCACCATTGACAAAATTTATATCCATAATTTTACCATGTCTTTGTTGTTGAAATGATGCCACAATGCCAGAATCCATCATGACACGTTGCAAATCAACTTTTGAGATCGGAACATGTTGACCATAAGCCCACATACTACTATAACATCATACTTGTACAAACAAGTAGCGTGATAGTGTGTGAATTTAGGCATTACATGTGAAGTAAAGTTGTCTTCATCATGATAGAAAATGTATATACATGGAAATCACACCCATGTGAAGTAAAGTTGCCTTCATCATGGTAGCAAATGTATATACATGTATCTTACATGGAAATCACACCCATGCTCAAGATATCTCAACTTCATCCTCTCACGAGACGAGAAACCATCATCCCCTCACTCGCCACCCTATCCAAAGTATCTCAAACCCATTCAAATACATTAGGCATGCTTGCAGTTGAGTGGTGATGTCGTGGTCTCTTACTTGTAAGAAGTCTCTTGCTCTTTTACTCCTCGTACAAGTTAAGCCACTTTGCCATGCATTGCATATTGTTACAACACAAAGGTGTTTATTTGTTGGCGATAAAGATAATATGAGAGCTTTACCTCCATGCCTTTTCTAGATAGCACCTCCCCGTGAGTTTACCAGATGGTGGTTTATCCATAATCTTGGTGCAACACAATCCATGATGTACTCGGTTATGTAAAACAATGTTTATTGAATAGCCAACCCTTTGCCATGGAGCCCTCTAGTCCTACTTTTTTTTATGACCAAAATGTTTTATCACCTTCATAAACCGCTCAGAGAAAAACATCCATCGGCTACTCAATGACACCTGCAAGCAACATTCCATCCATGAGGCAGATGAGCACATGCACTTTATCAAAGAAGCCGCTAGGTAATCTGTTTTCCAAAAGACACAAAAGCATTATGGTTTCTTTCATCTTTAGCAAATCTCGACAGGATTAATCTTGTTGGACATGGCCCTCTCTTATTACTAAGGGTGCACATGTACCTAATGTGACAAGATGTTAGGAATGGGTTAGTATAGTAGTACACTATATTGTGGTATGTGATCTCATGTAACATTTGTTAAAAATACAAGTGAATAGGGTGTGTGCGGGAACAAGCCCTTGGTTAGAGGCTGTAAAAGAGGATGTGTAAATGTGAAGAAAGAACCTGTGTGAAAAGGTGAGAAGAATCTACTGGGAGAGAATAAAGGGTAGCATGAGAAGATTTAGGAAGTGTGGAGATATTCTGGGAAGTGTGGAGATATTCTGGGAGATATTCTGGGAAAAGTGAAGAGGTGGAGAGAATCAGGGAAAAGAGGTGGAGTGAATCAAGGAGAAATCAGTGGGATTAGATGCTTGGATGTAAACTCTATAAATTGAGGCATTGCCCTAATGAGAATTTGCTGGTTTTTGAGTATCCATGTCTACATTAATCTATTTGTTAATTACCCACTAATTACATCTTAATTATTTACTAATCACTTTGCTAATGATGTTGATTCTAGTGTTTGATCCACCATAGCTCATCACAATGCTCTAATTTCAACATGGTATCACTTTGCTAATTAATTATTTACTAATCACTTTGCTAATGATGTTGATTCTAGTGTTTGATCCACCATAGCTCATCACAATGCTCTAATTTCAACATGGTATCAGAGCCTTGCCTAGAATCCATCATTTTATGAGCTCATTATCTTGCTAATTATTTTGCTAATTAGGATTAGTAGAAAATTATAATTTTCCCTCTTTTTTCAACTCACCTCTATACCCCCAACCAGTGGAGGAGCTCCCTCTCCTTGCACACATAAAATTAGGTTAAACCCTTCTAGCACATCATTGCTCTTCAATCTCATCAAGAAAGAAGCGCAAATCGCCAACGGAGCTGGGAGAAATCACATTTTTAGCAGGCACCATTTTTCTGAGCTGATTTTGATATTTCTACTTCCACGAATCAAATTTCTCTAATTCCTCTTAGCCCAAGGTGTTTTCAAGCATGCTCTACAAGCTGGTGAAGACAGAATTCAATTTCATCAAGTCTACAGTGAGATCCAAGCTCTTTATCAAATCTGTAGGTGACTTTGGTAAAACAGAGATTAAGCTTTCAATATTTGGTCAAACCTTGTGTTTATTGGCTTAATCCTCTACTAGACTCATTGCTATTGATGGCTTTGAAAGCATTTGAGCTCATTTGAAGTCTAAGGCACCAGATCTAGACTCCCCGCATACTCTATTTTTTGCACACAAAACAATGGATTAATTTGCTAATCAATGAGATTAATCAGTGCTAATCACTATATTTTGGTGCAATTGAGGGTTCAAATTAACCATTAGGTATCTGATACAAATCCCTATAACTTCAGATTGCAATTCGGAGTTGGTTTGATACTCCAACCATTCCGTACAAATTGGTTACCCTTGATTTAATGTAATTTTTGAAAAAATTGTGCTGATAAATTTGTGATAATCATCATTTTGCATTTAACCCTTGGTTAATGCCTGTAAATCTCACTCAAAATCAAGATTATTCACAGCCAGAGTTGCATTTGGGAATGTGCATGAGAATGAATGCTATACGCATTATGTATTGGGCATATTACATCAGTGTAAAAATGGGAACAGACACTGCCCTTGTCCAGAATAAGGCAAGAGGTAAGACCTCCTGCATAAATTTGGGTTTTGCATTGCATAATGACACAAGATGAACATCAAAATCCCAAAGAAACTGTCAGCAAAACATTGAAACATGTTGCTCACATGGAGCAAAAAGACCTGACAGACGAGCTCATGGCCCCAGCCATGAAAGAAGAAGAATATGTCTTTCCAAGAGGAAGATCCACACCAAGAAAATCTAAAGGAAGAATTGAAGGAAGACATGGACGCGTGGAGAGAAGCTGCCACGACAAAAAGACTGAAGACAAGAGAAGATGTGAGGCTCCAAAGAGTGAGGAGCCATGTGAAAATCTCTGAGAGAGAGAGAGAGAGAGAGAGACCCCACAACCCAATGTAACCTGTCCCAACAAAGTGAAACCACCTCTGAGCCACCGATGATGTAGGCCACGTGGTAGAGAGATGTATGTGTGAGCACTTTAGTCAAGGTCGCCCGGGTAACTATAGTAAGCCTTGGACACATAGAGAGAGAGTGTGTCAAGGACTATGAGTTTAGGGACTCGAGGCACTGGTCGCAAGCTATCAAGTAAGAGAGAAACTTGATATAGGGTCCAGGTGTGCTAAGATAACTTGAGGGGAGGTGTGCTAGGCACTAGTCGCGGACTATCAAGTAAGGGGAGGCAAACTTGGTATAGGGTCTAGGTGTACTAGGATTATTCACTTCGGAGGGGAGGTGTTAAAAATACAAGTGAATAGGGTGTGTGCGGGAACAAGCCCTTGGTTTTAGAGGCTGTAAAAGAGGATGTGTAAATGTGAAAGAACCTGTAAAAAGGTGAGAAGAATCTACTGGGAGAGAATAAAGGGTAGCATGAGAAGATTTAGGAAGTGTGGAGATATTCTGGGAAGTGTGGAGATATTCTGGGAAAAGTGAAGAGGTGGAAAGAATCAGGGAAAAGAGGTGGAGTGAATCAAGGAGAAATCAGTGGGATTAGATGTTTGGATGTAAACTCTATAAATTAAGGCATTGCCCTAATGAGAATTTGCTGGTTTTTGAGTATCCATGGCTACATTAATCTATTTGTTAAGTACCCACTAATTATATCTTAATTATTTGCTAATCACTTTGTTAATGATGTTGATTCTAGTGTTTGATCCACCATAGCTCATCCCCACAATGCTCTAATTTCAAAACATTAGGAGAAGTTTGGATTCAAATTGGGCCCTTTAAGGATTGCTACACATTCTCTCTCTATAAAAATGGGCTCATGGTGAAAATTTTACAAATAAACTCAAAAAAAAAGTAAGCAAGGTTTGGACATTTGGGATCTACTCTTCGAGACCTTTCCAATGATATATAGCATGATGGGCAATTTTGCATATAGAAGAAGTCCCCAAATTTTGTGATGTCCCATTATGCTATATATCATTGGTAAGGTCTCGATAATAAGTAGATTCCAAATGTCCAAACTCTGCTTGCTTCTAAGTTTATTTGTAAAATTTCACCATGAGCCCATTTTTGTAGAGAGAGAATGTGTAGCAATCCTTAAAGGGCCCAATTTGAGACCAAATTTCCAGTAATGGTGGGAGCTTGTGCTCTCTAGGTAGGTTAATTGTTTATTATAGTAAGTGTGCACATATACCTAATATGGCAAGATACTATGATTGTGGACAAATTCTCCTTTTAAAGGATTCCTCAAAGCCCCACATATAAAGAGACTTGGATAATATAGTGGTACACTATATTGTGCTATGTGGTCTTATGTAAGTGGTACCTTGTGCTCTCTAGATAGGTTACCTTGTGGTCTTATGTAAGTGGTACCTTGTGCTCTCTAGATAGGTTAATTGTTTATTATAGTAATAGCTCAAAAGCCTCTCCTCTAAATTGGGTTCAGGAGGGTTATATAAGGTAGAAGAATAACCAAAGGGGTTAGTATGAAATTCATAGTGGGATTCACATATGTAATAAAACATAATCCCAAGCCCTCGAGGGAACTATATATCGATGGAACTCAAAGGCGCATATTACAAATGACAAAATGGTCAAATGTATAGACCACTAACTTGGATATGAGACAAAGTTGTCCACATAGTTCAAAATCACCCAAGCACTATAAGAATAAGGAAATCTCACAAATAATCTCTCCCTAAGATAATGAGTGTGCTAATTTTCCAAAATCAAAGAACAACATGCCTAAAACCCTAATCAAATGAACCAATGTGAAAATCTACTCTAAACTCTCTACAAAATCCTAAGGACCTAGCACAGCTCTAATACCATGTTGAGAATACTAGGTGCTAGGGGTAGGCTTGGTAAAGTGTTACACATAATGAGAGATTTTTTTTTCCAGGAAAGAGACTTCTATTCATTATGAAAAAACATACAACAATCACGGCTATAAGCAGAAATAGAATAGAATCACCCTAATATGTAAGGTGATTTCAACTGAGGAGCATCATGATGCCATGAGAGACCTATGGAACTAGAGGAAAAGAAAATGCCATGGTCCCACTCCCGCATAAATACATGCTTTGCCTGCGCGAAATGAGAGGACCCTTGAATACGAGCCCAAGTAGCCATGAGAGTATGGATGATATCACCCCATATAGTACTAATGCACTGAGACCCAAAAATCTCGACACCCTCAATAGCCTCCATGCATTTAGATCTCCAGATCGGCCATGCTATAATACTAGCAACAATCTCCCAACTGGTGTCAATCCTCTATCTAGGGGGTGTATAATCAAAGTGAGGGACATCTTGCAATAAACCATGCTGGGCAATACCTCTATGAATGAAAATAGAAGAGTCTATACCACTTCCCTCGTAGAAAAGCTGTGGGCTAGAGTGGGAGAGCCAAGTCACATACATGGCACGGCCACTCAATATTCCCATAAGCCCCCATAAGTTGGGCTATAGAAACCCAAATATATTGTGCAGTGATGCATCCCCATAAACAATGATGTACAGTCTTAGAATCTGCCCCACATCTCGGGCAAGTAGGTGCTACACCAAAAACCGACCTCCACTGAGATTAGTGGGGAGACCACCATGTAAAAATAACCAAAAGAAATGAGAGATATGGCTCCTTCTGTATGAATGCCAAAGCCTATGCCAATAGCTATGTTGTATCACCATAATGAGAGATTAGATTAGGGAGACTAAAAATAATCAAGATAATCCATGATTAAGGGGTGTGGAAACCAATGAGCACAGTCAACCAAATGTATTACTCTAACCAATGTGTAAATCTACTCTAAGCTCTCTACCAAATCCTAAGGACCTAGTATGGCTCTACTACCATGTTGAGAATATTAGGTGCTAGGAGTAGGCTTGATAAAGTGTTGCACATAATGAGAGATTAGGCTAGGGAGACTCAAAATAATCAAGATAATCTATGATTAAGAGGTGTGGACACCAATGAGCACACTCAACCAAATGTATTACAACATGCTATCAACTATATCAATGATATAATGAGAGACTATATATAGATAGCCTCTAGCCAATAATATTTTCCATGATATAATGACTATATCAATGATATAATGAGAGACTATATATAGATAGCCTCTAGCTAATAATATTTTCCATGGAATCCTTATTCATGAGTTGTCACCTTTCCAAGTAGCACCAACCCATGTACTTATCCTTCCAACATTACACACAATTGATATTACCCAAATTTTGCTTCCACCAACCATTATAAGTCTTAAGGTTATTCAAAACCTTACCTTTTATCTATGTGTCATGCCAAAATGCAAAGTGTACCTCATTTCTCTCTTTATCTTAATTGGCAGTTGTTTCACTGAAGTTGCCTAGATGATGCTCTCTCTGTAAGCTACCGAGGTGCTATCAATGAAGCCCTTATCTACTTGATTTCCACCACAATGCTCATTGCATTTGCACTATTGTGATCTCTTGTCTATTGTTGTGTCCAATACCACATGGTCATGAGATGATGTTTCTGATAGATTGAGTGGAGCCCGAGATTTGGTGCTTGTGATGTGGAACAGAATGGTCAAGGGATCCATAGTTTTGTGTGTGTGCCCCAGTTGAGGCACTAATGTATCGTATGAGGGTGCCCTACCCATGCTACGAAGAGCCTTAAAATGTAAATTTTCCTAAGCTAGGCATGCATGTGTATGAGAGTCATAAGAGGAACATGTCTAGTTCATGTGAGCGAGATGGAGTATGTAAGCTTGTATGAATATATGGGAAATGAGAATTCTTGAATGCAAGTTGTTATACCAAATTGCAAGCAAGAAGAGTAGCTAAAGAGGTGGCGAAAAAACAAATAGCAGCTCAATCCTTAACTTCAAAAGTGGTGAAATCCAAAGAAACACCTACCAAACTTTACTTGATAAAGAAAAAGACCTTATTGACCAGATTCAAGTTCCCTAAGGTTTGAGAGAGCATCCAACCCTATTTGAGAAATATCAAGTTAGAGAGGCACAAGTTCCGAGCAACATCCAACCCTATTTGAGATATATCAAGTTGAAGAAGCAAAATAATTTATCAAGAAATGTCAAAGGTGTACAATTAGCCAAAACCTAATCTAGATCCCAAAAGGTGTACAATTAGCTAAAACCTAATCTGGATTCCCAAAAAAAAATCTACTAAACAAGAGAACAAGCTTTTGGGATCAAACAAGCAATGCTGAAAACCATAGTAGAGGACTTGAAACCAACCATGGGGTAAGATATTTTTTCATCTATGGAATTTTAAAAATGAGCTTGCATCTCCAATAACTGAGGAATGTGTGCATATAGGCCCAAGAATGTTGCTACACCCTCAAAGTGTGCATTCCATAGGCATAAACTTACAAGGAAATCCTTGCCTATGGAGAGAAGTTAAAGATTATATGCATGTCAATCTACACACACATGTAGAAAAGACAATTGAGATTGTATCAAAGTCAAGCTCTTAGCCAAATTCCAATACTCAACATAGGCTACCTGAAATGCCTATGAAGAAATCGGGACACTTCTTTAAAAGAAATTAAACAGATTCCAGATTAGGCGAAATATGGACTCTCATTTTTGCCCCTTAAGGATTTTCACACCTCCTCTCTCTTTAAAAAAAATGGGCTCATGGTGAAATTTTTGCAAATCAAATCAAACATTGGCGGAGATTATACATTTGGAATCTACTCACATCGAGACCTTTCCAATTATATATAGCATGATGGAAATTTTGATTATTTAAGAAGTCTCCGAATTGGTGATGTTATACAAAAGAAAAGAGGTTACTATAACCTTAGATGACACCTTGGATGGCAATACTGATGTCAGCATTGTCACCAACAAGCATTATTGAGAGACATGGTAGAAAACAACTTTAGAGGAAACAAGCTTGATGGTAAAAGCTTGCCAACAAGAACACTGCCTATGAGAGTTCAAAAATAAGTTACAATAAAAATGGTTAGAATGAGCTTCAACTACACTTTTGCGTTGACAAACTTTTAAACAATGAGGGTCCTACAATATTTAGTCTTGATTGTGAAGACATGTGAACATGTTGACACATCATATCCATCTAGTCATAGTGTCAGTATACATTTGCACTTCTTAAATCTTTGATTTGATGGAGTATGTGCTCTTAAATGGAAATTTCATATATTAATTGAATCAATCAAGCAGACCTTATCCTTAAAAGGTTCCTTTAAGAGGTGGGACTCTCTGGTGCTCCCAAGATGGTTGACTCAAGCGGTTTAAAAAAGGGATTTATGTCCGAATGGCAATAGACTGTCATTTTAGAAAGATTAGAAGAGAAGAAACTGAGCATGTTTTTTTGAAGGGGTTTTAAAAGCTGAGGAGGAGGTAATAGTGGAGAAGCTAAGCATGTCTTTGGAAGGGGTGTTAAGAGCTAAAACGAGTCACCGAAACGGGGGTGCGCCACGAGGGTTGACTTGTTTTCCGAAAACGGAAGGTTGAAACTTGTAGGAGGTGGTCTGGCAGGGGGCAACGACGTAGCTTGGGTAGCGGGTTGTCTGGAGAGATGCTCTCTCGAAGTCTTCCATGGGAGCACCATCAGCCCGCGACCTTATCTGCTTCATATAATCGACCCTCCATTATTGCCCTCATTGACTCACACACTGGTGTGGTGTGACAGCCTCTCCATAGTCAACCTCTCAAAAATCGTGGCCCCCCCCCCCCCTCTCTCTCTCTCTCTCTCTCTCTCTCTCTCTCTCTCTATACTTGAATCCATCATCCACCATCTCCACATGCCCCCCTCAATGTTCACGGAGAATATTATTCTTCTCAGATCTTAAAACTTGCAATTTAAAATTTACAAGTTTTTCTTCAATATTTACAGGTTTTTCCACTAAAATATAACTAAAATGCTTAAAATTTTATCGATTTTTAAAATTACAAAAATAAAATTTACAAGTGAGATCATGAATTTTGCAAGTGCGTTGTAAGGGTTTGCGGGTTTTCTATGAACACTGGCCCCCCTTGTCACAATTTCAACTACATCTCTATATCTCTTCTCTATATTATCTTAAGGACGAGTTTCACAAAGATGCCATGTGGCAAGAATTTGGAGGTTCGTGAAGAAGAGGAAGAGGTTTGAGGAGGTTTGGGTAGCATTTGATTTTGGAAGCCTCAAAAGACATGCGAAGCATAGGTTCCCAACTAGTTTTAAGAATGCTAGAGGTTCAACCCTATTGGTCCTCTCCTTAGTCCTTGGCTACAACTTTGCAACAATGCTCTCTTAAGGCTTTTGGTTCTATGTGGGTGCCAAAGGTGGGTGGCACCACATGAAGATGCTCCCTTTATAAAGGCTATGGCTTTGGCTTTTCTGGGGCTACCTCTCACTTCCAACAAAAAGTAGGGGCTCAGTTCACTCCCCCCATAAGTATTACTCTTAATATGTGTTTATCTCTTAGTATTACTAGAAATCAATTGATTTTATTTTTTTTAAAGAGCATGAGCCTTTACAATAGAAAGGCCAATAATATAACATCAAAAACTTTAATGTTTGCACTCCATTATTGTGACAATTTTGCTGAGGTGTCCAACCAAGATTCATTTTAAAAATCCACACATTTAATTTCCTCATCTCTTGTGTACCATTAGTGGTGGGTCTCTATGTTCTCATAGTTATGAGAATTATTTTATTCTTTTCTCCTAGAATTATATTCCTATAACCTTGCTAAACAAATGACTGCAAAAAACCTCAGAATTATTTTGTGATTAAGTACCAGATTGAATGCTTCCATTATTGAAAATTCAAAGGGTGTCACAGTGGCCCCTCTACCCTAGGTAGAACTACATGCATGTGCGGATGAAAAACCTAATAAGCTTATCAATAGTGGTCATTACCACGTTAGTAACCTTGATTTAGCAATGCTTGCAAGAAATGCCAACAGAGTAAAAGCATTTGCCAAAGGATTGTGAATTGGTTGTTGCATTTAGATTTGGAAAACAGGGCATGTTGTCTTCCTTATAAGGAAAAAATATTTTTCTTTTGGTATGTCACAATATTGGTGCATTTACCCTTAAGGGGGATGGTGATCCTATGCACACACATGCACGTTTATGTGCACATGTGCATGCGTGCACACACACACACACACACACACACACACACACACACAAACATTTACTCACTCATGCATGCATGTGCTTACTTTAATTGTAGTCCTTTAGTGTTTCGAAAAGAATAGAAATCATAAGAGTAAAAAATTAGAATAGAATAGAAATCATAAGAGTAAAAAATTAGACTGAGATTTGCTTTCTGGTAATTGTGTGCATGGTTCTCTCATTGAAATAAATATTCACACACTCTCTAGCTCTTATATGACTTTGTCACTCTTGCTATCATTGTCTTGCTATATGTAAACTTTCACTAGAGTATTTCTTACCTACTTCTTTTTTTATCTTATCATATTTGTGACATTCTCTATATATTATAATTTTTAAATATCTTTCTTGAATTAGAGCCTTTTCAAGTTTTTTTGTGGTCCCCAAAAGGTATATAGAGAGCTTCGACCAAAGGACGCCAAAGCTAAAAAATAATTCCTAGAGCATTGTGAACAAGCATTCATTTTTCCAGATGAAAACAATGAACAATTGTTGTATGTTATCCATGTGTTGCCTTATAATAGGTGCATATTTCAAGAAAGGGAAATTGAAGGAGATGAGATGTTTACAAATCAAAATAACAATGAGAGAGGGGAGCACATCATCTTGGATGTGGAGCAAAGACCAAAACCTCTAGACAGCAATGCAGACACTGCTGCCACCAATGAAGACACTCAATACCTAACAAAGTACATGAAAATGAAGATGACTTACTAGAAAGCTGATGAAGGCACTAAAATGCCTAATGAAGATAACATAGAACAAAAAATATAACTCAAAATTAGATTACACAAATTATCTCACTCTCTCTTTCTCTCTCCCTCACTGTGGACAGTTTGATCTACTATATCTTGGTAGTGGGATCCATGAAGAAGGCCACCTTATAGTAGTTCTCTTCAACCATTCAAAATGTCCAATTAAAAGTATCACCCATAGGTGCATGCAACAACAATGACAATGGTAATGGCTGGGTAATAGTAGGCCCCTAGGAAATGACAACACTCTTCAACCCTTCAAAATGTCTAATTAAAAGTATCACCCATAGTTGCATGCAACGACAATGACAATGGTGATGGTAGGCCACTAAGAAATGACAACAGTTCTAGAGTAGGAAACGACAATGGCACATTTCCAGAGTAGGAAATGGCCAAAGGCACAAGGATTTGGTCAAGAAAAATAGTAAATAAATAGGAATTTGAAAAAGGCTAAAAGTACATGTTGGGGAAGCCTAACTTCTCCTATGAAATTGTGGGGGAATAGAGAGGAGAAGAGAAATGAAATCTTTTCCTTTCTCTTCTCCTCTCTATTCCCCCTTTTTTTTCTTTGTTGCATGTTTTAAGTTTCTTTTACATTTCAAAAGAAGTTCCGAGAATGGGGGTAGATAAAAGATATTTATTACTTATCAAACTTCAAGAATCAAAACTCTTTTAACTTGACACATAATGAAAACAAGAGAGTAAAAACATTCATGTTTCATAGATTTATGAACATTTAATCATCTTTATGAGAACTCTTATGAAGAATAAAAAACTCAATTACAAGGAAAATAGAGTCAAACACTGTTATTAAATATGTTCATGAATATGAAATCAAGACAAGAGTCAATAAAAAACTACGTTGTCAGGATTACAATAGGCAATAGCCATTGCATGCTCCTTGCCCTATGTTTCTAAAATGTTGCCTTGCCATTGTAGATAATGTCATGCTGACATGGCATGTTACTATAGGCATATAACATTTTGTGTATAGACTTTTCATATGCTTTATGCATATACCTATACAAAAAGCTATATACAAATAACCTATGCATAGCCTATATACATAAGATTTATGCATAGGCTTAGCATAAGACCTTTATTTATTTATGTATCTCTTGCAAAAAAACTAAAACTTTATACAAATGGTACTACTTACATGCACCGTGGTGCAATCTTTCTTGGTCTCTAGGGCAATCTCCTGTACAACCTCCTTCCCAACAACAAGAAGGTGTCGAAGCAACCAGTAAACAACAATGTCTCTAAGGGTGGCTAGTGGGTGGTAAAACACACCTCTCTCCACCTAGTGATCATAGCCTCTACCACGAAGACTCAAGCAAATTTCAAATCTAGTCTCTAGTGGCATGGGCCATAGAGGCCATAGCATCCTCTAGTATGTCTCTTATGAATCTTGTATATCATAATTTGCCTAAGTAATTTGGAGAAAGAGAGAGAGAGCAAAGAAAAAAAGGCAATTGATATATGAAAGAAGTGAATTTAAAGTACGTTTGGAATATACATTGTTTTTTCATGTGATTTGTGTCACTAGGAATGTCGCTGAATGACACTTTTTCAATGACACTTGTAGGCGACACTATTTATGTTGTTAAGCAATTCCTATTTTCTTTTTTGGAAAAAAAGCCCAAAAGTGTCACTAGGGATGTTACTAGTGACCCGTGTAACTTTTGTCGCTACATCCATGTCGCTACAACCCCCGTAACCTTGTATTGTAACTATAGTGTATATTTTCAAGTTATTTTTTACCTTTCTTAATATACCCTCATGGTACTTACCTTCATGACTTGGCCTATATAACTTGGTCCTATATACTAAAGGCTATTTAGACCTTATGAATTTAAAGATGAACTCCTTAAAGAAAGCCATCCCCACCGTAGGATCCTCAACTCTCCTCAATAAGCCTAATGAAAGAGAGAAGCTAAAGAGCTACCCAACTAAGAAGAGCAATAATGCTTAAGAAGGTGAACCAAATAAGTCTTTAAAACTAAAAGAGCATAGAATCAAGGATAGGGTTATTGATACATATACGACAACAAGCATTATCTCTCACACAGGCAAGCCATCACCTTCTTCAAGAAAAACTTTAGGTTTGAGAAGAATAAGAGAAGGTTTAAATGGAGTTGTAAATTGAACAATTTTGTTTTTGAAACTAAGTAGTGCACAAGGGTTATCAAGCTCTTGTGATCGATGGTGGAGCCGGAATGAGTATATTGTCACAAAACAATGTTGGGAAAAATGGGGAGAGCAGACAAACCTCGTCGTAAAGATGGCTGCGCGACAGTACTATGCCATCGACCAATGGGGGTTCTACAAAACGTGAAGATGAAAGTCTTCTCTTTTTCTACTGTCGTTTGCAATCATGAATTTCACAAGATATGCGGATTTTTACAATGTGATTCTCGGAAGACCTTTTATGAGAAGTGCCAAATTGGTACATGATTGGGCCACAGACCACATCTATCTACTACGGAAGGATTGAAAAACCCTGAAAGTAGTAGACATAAGAACTTGGAGGATGCATCCCTTGGATGGGGGGTTGTTTTGGTAACGAATCGGAAACTACAAAAAGAACCACCTTGATGCAACTATGTGCAATCCATGAACCACTAGAACCATCACAAGAACAGAACATCTTGTATTCTTCTCTTCCGAATGATGATTTTTTGTGAGAATTGGATTCATCTATTGGACACAATAGATGTCATGGGGAAGACTGGTATGAAGTTTAAGGAATCTGATAAGAAAGATGAGATGCTAGTCACCATAAATATGGATGCTAGGACCCTCATATGAACTAATTAGAGGAAAGCTCTTTAGAAGAGCAAGAATTTGAATTTGATTGATGAGAAAGTAGCCTTGATAGGTTGAATTTTTGGAAATGGTTAAAGAAGAAATGTTACTGAGTTAATCATTCACACGCAATGAATTCTTGAAGAGGACCCACAGATGCATAATGGCTAAGATACGATGTGTTGAAACCTCTCCGTTTATGTAATCATGACATTGTAATGTGTGTGTGAGTGCCTAGCAAAGCTTGTGAGGGCAACCAATGTAGTGTGTGTGAGTGTGTTGGATTTGGGGACATTTAACGCTAAACTTATGGCTATAAGTAGACTCACATTTTGAAGTGAGTGGAACCTTAATTTGAATTCAACACAAGAAGTTGAATAAGGATAGCTCTCTCTCTCACGTATTACACACAGCACACATGAGTCTTTGTATAGCTTGAAAGCTCTCATGCTCATCGTTCCGCTTCCTCTTTGGAAACATGAGTATTGAGCTCCATTAGGTTGAATTAGAGTGAAGTTGTAATTTTAGTTCATGAATTTCATAATTTTTCATAATTTGTTCATGCATTGTGGAATCGGTAGAGTAGAAGCATGCTAAACCATTTTAAAAAACTTAATTAGTTGCATCACAATCCTTAATTAAGATTAGAAACATTAAACGCACCGCATCAAGCCTAAAATTTTATAAAAACCACCAAAAACTAGACCAAGCCAACTCTTGATTTAGGAAACATGAGCCCATAGTCCCGCGCACAAAAAATACACAAATTTGGGCATGTAAGCTTACAAACGTGAGCCTAAAGCCATGAGCCATGAGGAGCCTGCAGACATGAGCCAGGAGGTAGGTACACCTAGTATAGCACATACCAATTATTACAGCCATAAAGACCCATATGGACACACTTACCCATGTCGTGTGGAAGATATTCTTGTCATACAATCTATACCAGCTACAAATTCCAAAGAAATTATTTTCTTTTGTAATATTAAGGAATTAAGTACACTTATTACCCAATAAGTGTAATACCAGCCCTTATAGGCCTTGTTCCCATATTTATGTAATATTATAGGAATATTAAGGAATTAAGTACACTTATTACCCAATAAGTGTAATACCAGCCCTTATAGGCCCTGTTCCTATATTTATGTGCCCTTGATAGGTCTATTTCACACTAGGGAAGTACATGAGACGAATTTAGATTAAAAAAAGGCATGTGTTTAAACTTGCCAAAAGCTTCAGCCTTATCCCAAATGAAATAAACCCACATCTTTCTAGTGTAATCATCGACTAGCAGCATAAAGTAACCATACCATCCCTTTTAGTGGTCATGTGTTGGGATGCTCCACTATTTAGAATCCATGATTCATCAACAACTAGAGCCTGAGCAGATGAGCATACCTCTTCAATGGTGACCCAAAGTTCAAGCTCAGTCTCGGCATTGTTGACTAACTCCTTTCCCTTCCATGAAGACTTTAGGGTACCATTCTTCTCGTCATCTTGCTTCTTTCTATGATCTTTAATAGCATGACTTTATTGTCAATAATAGCAGCTCCCTTGAAACTTCTTCTTCTTTAGCTTCTTCTTCTTGTCTCATCAAAATATGTCGCACCTTTGCCTTTAGCATTGGCCAAAAAAATAGCATCACCGCCATCACGAGCCTTCAGCCCCGCATCTCCTCCTCAAGCAACATAGCACTAAATTCTTCAAACGATAGAGGTGGTAATCTAACCTGAGTGTTTAGTGCCATAGCAAAGCCATTGTATTTTTGTTGAAGAATTCAGATGTACCTCCGAGCTAGTTCCTCACTAGTCTTTGTAATCCCCACATCAACCATTCAATTCCACGTATTTTTGATTTGGTGATTACAAAGACTAGTTTATCACTAGTTTCTCCTTCAACAAACATCTCAGCAGCATAGCCAACAAGATAATTCTCTAGGTTCTGAATCCTAGTTTAATTCCAAGTCTCATGCTGATTCCTAGGTATGGTCTAGGCCTATGATGCCTTAGTTGTGTGTTCAATCAAAGTAAGAACAAAATCATTTATGCTAGTAACGATGGCACAAAGTCCATCAACTTTGCACCTCTTCTATGCCCGAAGAAGTGTGTCACTTGGTGGAAGTATGTTTGTGCTATTGTTGGTGTCAGGGGCTCTCATTGGTTCTACATCTATTCCCAAAATAGTTTTTAGAAGCCCATAAGAGTCTAGAATAGCATTGATTTTGAATTCCTAGAGAGTTTATTTTGTCCCATCAACAAGCTTGTCTTCTGTGAAGGCTAGTGGGATAAATGCGCAAGACTAACACAATAGCACAACAAGTAGCAAGAACTGAGGTAGAAGCCATCACTCCTAGTATTCTATGCAGAGAATTACTAGCCTTTATATACTATTTTTGCTAAAAGCACCTAAGATCTGATACCATATAAGAATATAGTATAATGGAAAGATAAAGTTCAATAGATAATGCAATAGATAGACAATGGAGAGAATTTAAAATTCTAGATAGGTACAATGTGATGGTGCCTCCACCCGTGTACTCTCAAGTAGAGCTTAGATGGTGATCTAGACAGGCTCTAGATAGAGGAAGTATTAAGTGTAGAGGGTGTGGATAGCATTGGATACCTTAGCTTTGTGATAACTATATCCATATATAGTGTTGTAAGTGGTGTGGTAGACATGTATACAACATAGGCAGTTACATGGCATAGACACACGATCACCGCCATGACCATCTCTTAACCATCAATTATCAATAATGACCCCATCAGTGTCTAAGCCAGGGTTCCCACCAAAGACAAATGAACCAATGGCTTCTCCTCATAATGGGGGCCTTTACAAAAGTTCACTAAACATAGATGTGAGATACATGCTGAGAGGTAGGCATTGAGTATATACTAATAGGGCTCACGTGTCTTGGTTCTAGGTTCATGTCTCTAGGCTCACACATCTAGGGTTATACCTCTAGAATCATGTACACACATCTAGGTTTATACCTCTAGAATCATTGAGTATATACTAATAGAGCTCATGTGTCTTGGTTCTAGGTTCATGTCTCTAGGCTCACACATCTAGGTTTATACCTCTAGAATCATCACTCTTGGATCATGTACACAAGCTCACATCTATCTTTCTGCTATGCTATATTCTTATAATCCCAACCATGAAAACCTACACACAAACATAAGCCTAGAGACATGAGCCTACAAACGTGAGCCAAGATATGTGAACTTGCTGACGTGAGACTGGAGTTGTGAGTCTATAGACATGAACATGGGCACGTGAGACCACTAGTATTTTTATCAAAAAACAACTTAAAATTTAAAAAAACTTATGTGAAACCATTCTCAAACCTAATCTTGAAACACCAAGGGCCTTTGATGAGAACCTGATCTAGACTACTTGTTGGAATACAATCAATTACAACGCATCAAAAACCAAATCTCCTCAAATCTACCATTAGGGAAAAAGGGAGCTCATTTTGGGGCCCTGTAAGAAATTCACTATTTTTCGATTTATTTCTCTCCTAAAAGACCTCAAAAATAATAAAATATGGAAACGTGGCTCAAAACTGTCAGTAAGGACTACCGAACTGTCAGTTCAGAAAAGAATAAGATAATCTTTTGTCTAACTAACACAATTTTGCATTAAATATCTCCTTAGTTTTTTTTTTGTTTCTCGAAGATTCCGCATCTCTTTTGACGACGTGTGCAGACCTCTCATAAAGAATCCATCACTGAACTTAATGATTGTATGGATACCGCCACACTTCCATGATTCATGTTACAAAAAGACTATGAGATTGACAAGCAAACTTTGCAACCTCAGAAGCACAAAAAATGGCCGATACTAGTGAGTTACAATCTCAGAAGAAGCGATTACACCATCTTCACATCGACTTAGAAGAACAATATGCTCCAGCACAAAAAAGACGAAAGGATACGGTGCTGAATGCTCAACAACGGGAAAATATGAGAAGAGAAGGGCTCCAACATATTGACTTATGGTGTGATGGAAGTATATATCCAAAATGTCTAGTAAAAAACTCTACACCTCCATTTGTCAATCCAACCACACTACTGAGGTTTGCGGGCGATGGACAAAATGGACTTCTTGGTTATATTTCAGCACAGTCTACATTTGCAGAAACATTTGAAACTGTACCTACAAGAAAACGGGGCCAGGATTCAAGAGATAGCTATTCGTGCAAAATTGGAGCAACAGTTTGCAGAATGAAATTGAGGAGCATTCAAAGAGTAAAAAAGAGTTGACAAGATCAAGAAGGAAGAGAATCGTGCTTGGAGACAGACAACGAAGCAAGAAGATTAAAAACATTGCAAATTTGAAGGCTGGGACTGGTGGATGCAAGCGAAGAATTCAGGAAGCAAGGCTAGTTTGTAATTTTTTATTTTTTATACTAAAAAATGCTCTCAAATGACTATATCTATTTTGTCCATTAACGCAAAACAGGATTGGAAGTGTTGAATAATATAGGCATATTGTGTTGTTACTATAGGAAACTATTAGAGCCTGCAAAAGAAAATATGGATCCCAACCTTCTTCCAGTTAAACAAATGAAAGGATTGCTTTCTTGTGGTGTAGCAAAAGGTTTGATTGAAGAAAAAAAATACAAAACAATCAAACGCAATGTTGTAGAGGACTTTATATCCAATAATCAAGTTGATGGTACTACAATCCAAGAGGCTCTTGATGTTAGTGGAGTTAGCAGGAAGGGATATAGTTCGATTTTCCATGCGATATCCTCAACTTTGAGAGATCAAAGGATTAAACGAGTTTTACTGCCAAATCCAGCAACAGTGTGGAAGATAAGAGGTCATTTGAATGAAAGTATAGATGAGTTTATTGGACAATATATCCATATTGAAGAAATATTTCATGGTGGTAAAGGAACCACTGTGTATGACCCTTGGAACAATATATTTGTAGATCTACAACAACTTCAAAGAAGAATGGTCGAGTTTTATGGAATAACATTTGAAGAGTGCAAAGGCATTTTGAAATTTGTTATCAAATTGGATGAGTGTGAGGTTGTAAAGGAAAAGAAAATGGAAAGGATTACTATTATATTGATGAATGGAGCACTTGATACATCATTGACTGAAGCGAGTTCGAAGTATTTTAGTGTGCAGTCGGAGAAACACATATGGTGGTTAGGCTCGTTCCAGGTATGATCATTTTTTGTTTCGTACTTGATTTTAGTCAATGTTTTCAAATCTTTTATAGTAAGACTTTTGTTTTGTATAATCACAGGTGAAGACAGAAGACCATGAAACACTAGATTGGGTGTTTCACCACACGGAAATACCAAGAATAATTAAAAGACAAGTGCAAGGAGAGAATCTCCATGTTGCAGGAAAAGGTGATTTTCAAGTAGAGTGGCACATGGTGGGGGATCTTAAAACACTTAAGTGCATGTATAACGTTAGTAAAGGAGGTAACTCAAAGTCTCCTTGTCTTTACTGCAAAGAATCAGCTCAAGTAATGGATTCCAAATGGTGGAAGAGAGCACCTAATAGAGATAAAGTTGACCCTGACTTCAAGGCCATTCTTGACATTCCACTATGTAATGTTCACATATGCACATTGCATGCTCTATGTCGAATTATTGAGAAATTGGTATTTTTGTATATTGGATTTGCTTGGAAACTCCGTCCCGAAAGAAATAGAAAGGATGCTCTTCATGCATTGGAAAAAGTGTTATCCGATATAGGTCTGCATGGAGGTGATGTTCATATCAAAAGGATTTTAAAAAGTCTACCAATGGCAAGGAGGTACCAATCAAGCCCTCTATTGGTGGTGTTAAGGCAAGAAGATTCTTGTCTCGACCCAAACACAATAGTAAGCAAGTAAGGCAAGGTAGAACAGTTTCAAGGATTAGTTATGGATTGTGGAAGCAAGTCCATAATGCCGTGAAAGATCATGAGGCAGATGGGGAAGCACGAAATGTGAAGGCAGAGGTGTGGAGGTCTCTTGATCAACTCTTCATGTTCTGTGACAATGTAGCATGGACAAAGAGTGATTACAAGAACTTTGAAGAGGCAATTAAACATTTTGGGAAGTCAATGAAAGATGCGTGGACAGCCTGCAATATAACTCACTACATGGTAAAGTGATGTCTTCTTCTTTTACTTAAGTGTGATCCTCTTTTCTTTTATAACTTACTATGCATTCTTATGTCTCTGTGAAAACAGCATATCATCTACAACCACCTTCCCTATTTTGTCAAAAAGTATGGATGCCCAGCAATTTGGTCTACCCAAGGCATGGAGAAGTCTCACTACATGGCACGTAATGCATTTTTCAGACACACACAACACTATGGAGGGAGTCAAAAGGCAAATAGTCTGAAGGAAGTCTTCCAATGGTTTTACCGAGGCATTCTACAAAGGCTGCATGCTAAAAGAAAAGTTGCTAGTTCCAAAGTCAAGCTTGCTTTTATTCTAGCCCAAAAGCAAAGACGAAGATAAACTTTGGACAATTCAATGGCAGCAGAGAGACATAGACAATGGAGGGATTCGAAGATATTTAGAAACCATAAATGGACAAGTAAACATGAATAGCAGTTTGTAACTTATTGGTGTTATGTCCACATGTTTTCAAACTCAATCAATAGATTTTTACTATGTGGAACAAGTGACTCTTGGTGTTATGCCTATATGTTTTGAGACTCCATCAAAAGTATTTCTTTTGTGAAACATGTGATCTATATTAACAAGCATCAATACATCCATGAGCTACACACAAAAAATTCAATCAATACTACTTAATTATGCTAGACACACTATTGATCCTTACCAATAAGGTACTGAGTGTCAAACGCTTTTAGAAGCTACTGAGTGTGGGAAGAGTACTGAAGTGTCGTACGGTGATGGGACAAATGCAAAAGAGTACTGATCGTCCGTACGGACAAGGAACTGATGAGGATCAAAGACTTTGTACAAATCAGTTCAACTTCAACATAATGTTTGTGCTATATTTGATGACTAAATCCTATTACTCCCAAGGCCTGCCAGTCGGAACTCTCTTTTTGAACTTGATTGGACTCTTTTTCTTCCTTGTTGGCTTGATGTCGACTGTCTGTTTATCAATGCTTGCCTCTGTTGCTTGTCTGAGAGGGGTATCCTTGTCTTCAGCTATCTCCACGTGTTCTTCTTCTTGGATTGTGTGGCCTGATGCAATCATGGGTGGCTCTCGAAACCTTATGAGCTTGTGTTTTCCATAGCCCTCAAAACATTTGGGCTCCTTAACACCACATGCTAATGCATAAGAAGTGTAAGACAAAAAGTAAGAGGCCCTAGAGGCCTGCTTATTCACATAATCCCCAAATATATCTATAGCGGACAACCTCTCTATTAAAATGATCTTTTCCTTTTGCCATGGAAGATCATGTCCACCTAAAACCCTAGACAAACATTTAAAGAAGTAAACAATGGCTTCTCCATTGTTGCTCAACTGCCTATGGTAAATCAAGATCTTAGCACTGTCTAGATCATGAATATAATGAGCTAGGCTTGACATTTTGCCAAACCCAGCCAGCCTGCTTCCACTTGTTCTCTGGAGGAATGTGTCATCCTCAATTTGTAGCTGCCATGTATCAAAAGATTGGAGTGAGACAATAATACATAACTACAAAACATTTAAACACAAGATAAAGTATTTGATTTGAAGTAATAATATCATACCTTCTCATTTTCATCAGCAAATAAGAAGTTCATCTTTCCAAAGATTTATTCCTCTCCCCTCCAGTCCAGCCTCTTCTTTAAGCTTTTCCTTATGAAGTGCTGAGAGATTCATAGCTTCCTGGGTGAGCTGGAAGCAACTTCATCTGGCTCTTGGAAATTTTCAGCCTCTTTGAAACAAATAGTAAGGGCCTCTGCAGGATCAAAAGTTGTTTCCAAAGCCAGTAGTGAATGGTCATCCTCTATGCCAACCTCCTTGTCAAGCCTTAAAGCCTGGGCAATAAGGAAAATGGCATAGTCCTCCCTCAAATTGAACATACACTCTATATCATGGAGGAAAACATAATCTTTACCACCAATCAAGACACCTGGAAGCATGGGCACTGCATAGTTGCTACTCTGAACATCAAAATCTTCAACTGGCTGTGCTGCCCTAAGAGTTTCAGTCCTCAGTTGAACAAGGTCAAGAGCAGCCACTTGCAGCCCCTCATCCTCGAGGTTGATATCTTCTTCCTGCTCTGCCATATCTGTTGCCACAGGAATATCCTCTTTTACCTCCGCTACAGATATATCTTCTTCTTCAGCCTCCTTCCCTTGCTCTTCTAGAGATTGCTAATGGAAGACAATGTACATAAGGAATGCCATGGTTTCCTCAAGCACTCCACTTTCTGGTGTGCAAGTTACAGCTGAATTTATATTCCTCAGGCAGGCTGTCAAATCTTCTATTCACATGGTACCTCAGCCTGTCAATGGAGACAATATGATTTATATGCACAAAAACCTTTTCACCTTCCACAATTCTTCCTGCCTCTGTCAGTTGTTTGAAGGTATCCCAATGGTCTGAAAGAAAATCTCTGTGATGCTCCAAAACGGAGCTCATAGTGAACTCCCTATTGAAAATACTGTGGTATATGTGGAAGTTCCTCTGAGCCTTGCACTTGTGAAGAAAGTCAAATAGGAGCAAATCTGGAGATTTGTCCTCTTCTGGTTCCCTTTGTTTTGAAAGGGAAGACTCACCTTTCTGCTCTAGTCTCTTGCTTTTGCCTGAACAAAAATTTATATATCATGAATTCTATATGCTGACATATGCAATCAGGTAATGTATAGGATATCACCAAACAACTCTCTTCATGAGCACACATGAATCACCTGGTGATTGCTGTGGTCTGAGTATAGCAGCAGAAAAGTCCAGCTTCCTCTTGAAAGGAGGGGCCTGAGAATCAACTGTTCCAAAGCAAAAACTTTTCTCATCATCAAGAAAGAAATCCCCAAGGACATAGAAAGCAAAACAATGAGGAAGAAGTGAAAACCAAAAGGGACACAAGAATTTGCAAGAAAACGCGATGCAGCGCCATTTGGAAAATGTCAAGTACTCTCCTCGCATTTTGTTGCAAATTCTCCATTTCTATTTCTATTGACATCCATCTCCAATCAAATGCTAGGAACATCTCACAATGTTCTGGACAGTAAATGATACTAGGAGGAATTCCCCAGGGCAAAAGAGAGCAAAACAAAGAGGAAGAAATAAAAACTGAAACTAATATCAGAATTTGTAGGAAAACGCGATTTGGACTATTTGGAAAATGTAAAGCACTCTCCTCGCATTTTGTTGCAAAATTCTATGTCCTATTCATATCCATCTCTAATCAAATCCTAGGGTGATGTACCAGATTCCTAGGCAGTAAGATTCAAGAATTCTATAGATGGAAGAAATATATATCAGAAAACATTGAAAAGAGTATAGATCTCTGACCTTTCTTTTCCTCTTCCATACTGTTGGAGTTGCCCTGGTGATTCTCTTACTCTCTTCCAAACTTGAGCTGCAGCCCAAGTAGCCTGGAGATCTAGCAGTGGTAGTAGTCTTCAGACAGGTTGCAGAGTGGATGGAGTGTGTTGGGTAGGAAGTGATCAGAGGGGGAAGGAAAAGGATGATGGGAGGGTGCTAGCAGGCATGGAAGACGGGGAGGGAAGAGTGTTAATGGATCTGATTATGAAATCATGATTGGCACAATTTCCAAGGCAAAAAGTGACTTTCACACGTGTCAAATTTCAAATTCCAAAAGATCTGGGTGGGACCCACACGTGTGAAAAAACGACTACATTTCACACGTGTGGTATTTAATAGCTACTTTATTTGTATTTTGCAATAATCTATTCTCCTAACTCAGCTCTCTTGCATCTCTACCTCCCTACTCTACACCATCAGCATCTTGACCCGCAGCACAGGTTCATCCCCAGCACAGGATACTCATCATCAGCATAGCACACCTACAGATAGCTTCCAGGTCAGTAAGACACTCTATTTCCTTCTCTTCTTGTTTAATAGTATATTAGGGTAAGGTACTGATTGATGTGATGTAGGTTAGATATTATGATAAATATTATATGCATTTCTTAGATTTTTTTCACTGCAAGTAGAAGCAGGAAGACTTTTTAATTGGGCTTGTTGAGTGAGAGCTTGATCACTTCTTGCTTTCTATAGACTCAATCCATCTTGCACCAAGTTGTAAACACACTGAAATGACTGAAGGCATGCTCCAGTATGCTGCCTCAAGAATTTGCAGTAAAACGCGAGGAGGGGGCTTTAGAAATCTCAAACAGCCCAAATCGCATTTTGTTGCAAATTTGAAACTGCTGCTTCATCCACCCCTATCATTGTGATTTTGTGTCTTTCTAGGCTATTCAAGGTTGTATACTCCTTGCATAAACTCAATCCATATTGTTTGTAGTTGTAAAGACAGAGAATTCATTGTAGGAATGCAAGAGCATGTTGTTTCAAGTATTTGCAGAAAAACGCGATGATGAGCTGTTAGAAATTTCAAATTATCATAATCGCATTTTGTTACAAATTATTAAATTTTGCTTTATCCAATTTGTCATTGCCTTCTTTTATCATTCCATGTTCTCCATGGTTGTAATCTTTTTCCATTGCTTTGTATGCAGCTTTTCAGAGTGATGGCAAGAACCAAGGCAACTGCAAGGAGGTCTGGCAAGGGGCCAGGGCTTGCAGCAGCAGCAGCTGGGGCGGCTGATATCAAGGAATCTAGTGTGCCTCCACACCACCAAAGGGAAGAGTTGCACATGGCAGGAAGGGGAAGCCAATGAGCATGCTCCAGCAAAAGTCCAAGAGATTAAAACATTCTACAGGTGTGCTAAAGGAGATCAGGAAACAACAAAAAGCTATAGGCTTTGCAATCCCCAAGGCACCTTTTCAAAGACTAGTGAGAGAAATATGTGATAGTTGGCACCTTGGTTTCAGGTGGAACAGGACTGCCATTCTTTCCTTACAGAAAATGGCAGAGGATTACTTGGAGAAATACTTTGAAGATGCAATGCTTGTAGCAGCCCATGCTCACAGGGTAACTCTGATGGCCAAGGACTTCAACACTTTGTCCAGAGTGAGATGGAGGTATGACAAGCTGGTCCATCCTGTGGAATGGCAGGACATAAAAATGAGAGACATATTATTAATTCCACTACAAGGAAATTGAAGGTAGATAAGGTGAAGGTTGTTGAAGTGACCCACTCAAAGAGCACCAAAGGGAAAGCTGCTTATGAGGAGTCACTGAAGCAGCAAATAGAAGAATCCAAATCTGCTCTATAGATGTGGAGACTGTACAGATGGAGCTGCAGATATAGAGAAGGTTGCAGGAGCTGGGCCCTAACATAGTTGTCCATATTGAAGATGAAACTTCAGAGAATAATTTTGACTTGACAAAAGCATGCTTGGCAGCATTGGCTCATAAGAATGAGTATTGCTCAGATACTATCATTCTTGCAATGCTCTAGTAAGTGTCTTTTATTTTACATTTGTTTGCAAAACAATCCTTATTGTACCTCCTCCTTTACACCTTACCCTAATTATTGTTTTGTCCAATGTAGCATGATGAGAAGCTGGCTGAACCATGCTGTACAGCATACAGTTCATATTATTGATCCTACAATTTCCTTCAAGTTAAGAGATCCAAAGGAAACTCCCATGGATATTTCCAATTGGTTCAGACACTGTGATTTTGATCATGTTGATATTTTGCTACTTCCATACCATAACAAGTATGTGGGTGACTGCTTCTTTTGGGATTTTTCTTCAAGATTGAGTACTCTTGTAGCCTTTGATTTCTTAATGCTTTTTTCCTTATGCAGTGACCACTGGAGCTTTGCTTCTATTGACATCCAGCAGAAGCAATGCTTTTTATTCAACTCTCTTAGAAACACACATAGAGAGGTGAAATTGTAAGTGGTTTGTGTGCTATTTTTAACTTTAAACTTCATTATTTGGATTTAATGCACACTAACTGAATTATATGTATTGCAGTTGTATTAGAAGGCTTCTAGATGCATTGGATCACTGTCCTCCTAATGTCAATCTTTTGGATTCAATAGAGCCAATAGATTTAGAGGTAGAAAGTTGTTCCCTCTACTGATGTCTATTTCATGCTATGCCTTTGAACTTATTGAATAATTTTATTTTGTTCAGATATTAACAGTTTCTAACATATCTTTCCAACTATCCAGACACCACAACAAGATGATTCAAGTAGCTGCAGCAGCTGGAGTGCTGATTAGTGCCAAATATATACTTTCAAGCTATTTTGAGATAGGGCAGCCAGAGCTTGTAAGAAAAAATAATTTTCATTTAGCTTCAAAAAATTTGATATTGGTACAAAGTGTTCTAAATCATCATATCTCATTGTGCAGATGAGAGAAGATAGCTTCAGCTCGAACTATGTATATAGTTTCAGAGCTGATATAATTTGGAAGTGTTTGAAGTATGCCTCCCCCAAACCTATTGTACCAGCTACTGTCGAGTTGGGTGAGAGCTCTAAAGTCCGAGAAGGTGTCATACACCTTGATGACACAGATGATGCAGATGTGGTGCCACAGGAACAAGGACCTAGTGCTGATGAGGAGAAGCCACAAGAACAAGGACCTGCTGCTGCTGATGTTATTGAGGAGATGATGGAGCAGCAGCAAACAGATGCTCTAGGGGCAGTAGAGGAGACAATGGAGTAGCACTAAGAGACTGTACACACGACAGGATGGAGCAGCAGAAAATAGATTCTCCAAATAAAGATGATACGGTGAGCTTGGACCATGTAGAGCAGTGTCTAGATCAGCCTGTAGATAAATAGAAAATTGTTGTCAAGAATATGTTCTACATATATAATTAAACACTTCTGTATAGAATTTTACTTTATTGAATATAATACCTTTGTTTATGGAGTCTGTGTTATCTCAATTTTCAAATTTTCAATGTCTTTGCATTTTATTGAACTCTCTCTTCTTTTGAGCACCTGCAAAAAAGCAATATGAAACAATAGGGTAAAGTAAACTAATAGCAGTGCTTAATGAGACTAGGATAAGTCACATGGTATACCTTCTTATTGTTGTAGATAAATAAAAAGTCCTTTGAAATAGAACCTTCTATCTCAAATAGAATGTCATTGTGCAATTGAGCTAGGGAGCAACATTGTCTTAATGAGATATTGACTAGCACATCACCATTCTCAACAACATCAATATCAAGAAGTTTATTTTCTGCACCAAAAGAATCTTCATCTTGATCCATTCGACTGCGCTTATAATAAAAAGAAAAAATGAAATTTTGTGATGCAACCATGTACTTCAGTTGCATAGAAGGTTGGACAACCTCACAAAACACTGAACTACATGTCATCTTATCCCAACCTTTATCCAAAAATTGTGGCATGCATGCCAGACTTGTTGCTTTAACTGTGAACATTGTTTTTGAAACCTTCACTGGAAAGGTATTAAACAAGTCTACAAAAACTGTGAGAGGCATGCATAAAGAAATTTTTATTATCCTTGTGGCAATATTGGGCCTCAGAGCTTTTTGTACTTCTTTGAAAAGCTTGGCCCTATATGCCTCTGTAACACTAAAATGTGGGAGAGGCCAATCCACTGAATTCCATGCCGGAAGGTCTTGTTTTCTTAACACACCATGTGTGTTTGCATTGTCCAGCAACTGATAAAAATGATCAGTAAAAAATATACCGGATTGAGCTAGCTCTGTTGCACATCGACCTTGGTATTGTTGTTCTCCTATCAATCCATGCAAAACATCTATAAATCCCAAAATACAATCGATGTTTTGCCATGTCTCATACGATGAAGGGTATAAATCTGAAATAAAATAACGCAAGAATGTCAATAAGCAAAGAAAGAAAGCTTTATCTTAAAAATCCATACACCTCGTAAAGAACAAAACCACAATAAAAAAATATACAATTAGGCCTGTGTTGCGGAAGATCATTTGGATAGTCTCGCAAGACAAGTTCTTTATGCATGTACACATGCTGAATCAAAACTTCTTTCACCGATATCTTCCCTCTGGTGATTTTAAAATCTCGTACTCTTCCCTTCCATGATGCCAAGAAAATGTTTTTTGTCTGGGGTCTCTTTCTTTTGCTAGGTTGCATGAGCACCCATGCTCCTTTCGAAACACTAAACCTTTCCCAAGTTCCTTCCGTTTTGACTGTACTTGAATTCTCTACCGAAGAAATAGAAGAAGCAGGTCGACGGGGTAAGGACGTGTGGTATAATTCTGCCTTCATAGCATTATCATCCACAGAGCGTCTTCCACAAGAACGGCCATAGTTTTTATTCACCATGGAGACCTTGTGAATCTGTAACCACAGCAAAGTAATGTAAACAAGATAACAAAGTGAAGTTTCAAGAAAGAGAAAGTGGGCAGACAGACAGTTGACAAGAAACATCTTACTCTAAGCCAAACAGGATCAAGGGAGCAGTTTTGGAAAAGAAGAGGCTGCTGCACAATGAGGCAATGGTGTAGAATGGTAGACCTTTCGAAGGAAAGGCAGCACAACATTTCAAAGTTCAAAGGAAGGTGGAAGCGGGAAGGCCCTTGTCAGAGAAAATGTCAGACTAGATTCTATCTTCATGTCCAAAGATCTTGTGAGAATAAAAAACCAATCTCCACATTAATGTAGCATGCTTGTACCTACATAAAATATTGTTTCTTTTATCTATTTTCTCTTATTTTTGTGAATTTCCAACGTTACGTTGGCCCTCTGTTCATTGGTTGAGAGCTTATTTTTCCAAACCGTAAAAGGCCCCAAAATGAGCTCCCTTTTTCCCTAATGCAAGCCTTTGATGACGACAAATGAATAGTACTTAGAAGAGTGCTCCCTTAGAAGATTGGACACCTTCGAATCCACCTCAAGCGAGGAGATTTGGGAAGAAATGAGCCAATAAAACAAAGACGGGAGTGGAGGAATAGTGAAACACCTAGAAATAGGAGCTGCCTTCAAAGTCTGGATTCACCAAGCTGGCTCTATAAACAGCACCTTAAATTTTATGAAGAAGGTGTGTAACCGCCCTATCTTTGGGTACAACTCCAGTGAAGGAGTAGGAGCAGCACCTGGAACCTCAAAGCTCGCTCCCACAGAACGTTGTCAAACCATGGTAGACACCACAATGCTTGGTGTCAATACATATGTCCTTTTTGTCATACTACTAGGGATAAATGTTCCACAATACACATAACAGTAAGCATACATAGCACAAGAAAGAGTCCCGCTCTCAAACAAGAGTCCACTATAGAAGTATCTTTACCATGGAACCACATTCTAGTTCTTCTCCATTTGGACGAGGAACAAGGAATGTGGGGAAGGGTAAAGAGCCAATGTTAGGGACAACCTCTTCACAAAAGGATCCACAAGGGCATTTACACAAAACATTTCCTAATAAGCTGCACACCGAGCATATAGCCTCAAGGCTAGGATGGTAGAGGACAAGTGCCATTGGAAAATCATGCAACCTAACCCCATATGACAAGAGATCTCGTACCTTGAAACAAGGGGTCTCTTGCCCAACCCCATAGGGTAAAAGATCCCGTACCGTAAAACATGGAGTCTCATGCAACCACCTCCTTATGTTCCACCGCCATGTGAATATGCAAATGTGAATATGTAGAAGACATGAGATGGCATTCAAAATGGGAAGGGGGTTTATAAAACCAACATAACACCCAGAGACTCAGTGTTGGGCAAAACCAAGTCAGTCTGCATCTCAGGGATGATGACCAAATTTGATGGAACTAAAGATTTCATTCAGTACTTAGAGAATTTTGATCAAATTTGTGAGGCCGTGGGATGGATTGATGATCCCACCAAGATCTGCTCATCTTAGAGAAGTTTAATCAAATTTGTGAGGCCGTGGGATGGATTAATGATCCCACCAAGATCTGCTCATCTCAAAGAAGTTTAATCAAACTTGTGAGGCCATGGGATAGATTGATGATCCCACCGAGATCTGCTCATTTGGACTTTGCCTTAAAAAGGAAAGCAAGCTAAGGGTTTAGGTCTCTAAACCCACTTGAAAAGTCCAGCTATGAGGTCTTGAGACACACTTTCATAGTGGGGGTTTGTTGTAGGATCAGGTTGCCCAGTTCTGTCCACTCAGGCACCTTGTTAAACAGTAAAAAAATAAGTATTTGTTTACCTTTAGTGGCTAATCTCTCCTAACTAACTAAGGAATTTCCTTTCAAGTTATTTTGTTGGAGCCTCACATGTAAATTTGGGAATATAGTTCCATAATTTGATTAATCATTAGATAGTTAAAAGTCTCATTTCCTTAGGTACAAAGTCAATGTATATACCATGATTCCATAAAATGCTAATATCTTTTACACATAAACTCATATGTGATTCCAACTTTGGACCTTAGATCTTCACATAATATAGAGCTTAACTTGATTTTTTGAGAAAATTTTACGCTATTTGTCTATTTTCTTTAAATATTTCAAGGTCTTTTAAATGTTATAATATATGCCACGTTTTGTACCTACAATAACTACCACTTAAAATTCTCAATCTTGTAGATCAAAAGAGTGGTAGATAGTGAGACAATAGTAGAATGTGGTGGTTAGTCAAAATTACAAATCCAATGGTTGGATTTTTAATGATCTCTTTTCCAAAATTCTTCCATGCTATCAGAAGGCCTGCAAATATTAATAATCTAATTAGTAAAATTACATTTTTGATGTAAATCATCTAAATCCTATAGATACTAGTGTACTTGTAATGGTGCATCTATGGAAAAAAAATTTGGATCACTCTAATTTCATCATATTTTTTTATTAATTTTGATTAATTAGACTAATTTAAATTATATTGGGTTAATTTGAGTGCATGTGTATTTTCTATTAGTTGCATGATCTCATTTGAAGTACCTTGCTCCCCCTGAATTCGCTCTCCAAGCATTGTCCCAATTCATCATAAACTGGACAAAACTGGACACCCTGATCTTACAACAACCCTGGGATTCTCGCCCACTGGAGGAAAATGAAGCACTATTACATAGATCTATAACCTTAACAGCACGAGGATGGAGAAACCATGTAGGATTACATTTCTAAAACCAAGTATCTTGACATGAGATACATCAAGACTAGATGACTTATCACTCATCGATTGATTTATGATTAGACTTAAGAGCAAGAGGTCGCATGTAAGTCTAGGAATTTTTCCCCGTCATTTTGCAAGGCAATTAATTGGGTGGATAGTTCAGCCAAGCCCACCTACAAAACTTTTCAAAGGTTGTCTAAGCAAAACAAGTGGTGGGTGTCGTCAAATCTATTTGTTAAAGTTACTTGTAATTTTTTCTCCACTTGAGTGGTTTTTTTAACACAGTCATATTTTATTAATTTTTCATGCTCAAATGAGCACATTACAATATAAACAAAGGATGCCAAGCTAAGTGTAGTGCTGGTATCGTATTTACATGTACACTATTAGCACTAGACACCATAGTTCTCAGTTTATGATTGCCCTAGTTTGGGATCCCGACCACTTATAAGTTTTGTATAAATAACAATGATTGGATTGAGAACATATACTTCCCTTATCAAGATTAGATAACAATGATTAGAATGAGAACACACACTTCCCTTGTCAAGAGTAGAGAGCTCTTGCACTTTCTTGCTCTATCCTCTCTTGCTCTTGTGTGGTTGAGAGTGTGTGTGGTTAGCTAAATTATGTGGTCAGAGGACTTCCCTTGTTGGGAAGCTCTAAACGGGTATCACCGAACATCCTCATGATAAGTAAGTCTTTCCACTATAATCTCCACTAATAGATTGTCTGTGTGAGTACAATTCATTGTAGTGTCGAGTACGAGCCACTGACCCCACTAGAGTAGATCCTTAACCCCATTCCAAAGCTAATCATCATAAAACTAATGAGGGGGCATCAATGCCTACCAACAAAGGCCTTGACTAAAACCATAACCATTCTTAAGAGGCGAGAAAAGAGCTAATTCTAGAGCTTGTGCCTGTAGAACCAATCTGACCAAATTTCACTCTGCTACATGTCATGAGGGACTCATTAGGAGGTGAAAGTTGGCCTTCCATGGGTCATTATAGTCACCATAATATTTTCTTCGATGTGATAGGTGACTTCATTTTCATCCCATCAAAGGCTAGGGAAGGATAAATTCATTCGCTTACACATTAGCAAGCCCTAGCCCACCTCCGAGTGAGTATGAGCAAAGTGAGCATAACTATTACATGAGGAACATAGTAGGCCTTATATCCTTCTTATTCTCAGAAGTCCAATTTCCAATAAGTTCTCTGTTACAAGGAAATTCACAACTTTTATCTAACTAGATGAATGGAAATTTAAGAGCCCACATAGCTAAACCTAAACCTTGAAAACCTGAACCTGAAGAGGAGGAGGATGAGAATTGTCAATGGTAACACATCTAAACCTTGGGGCATCATTCAAGATGCAAAGATTAAGAACTTCAGGCTAAGCTTCACCACACTTTGTCATGGAAGGATTTCCAGAGAAGAGGGTCATATACCATGATCCTCAGAAGGCCTTACATAAGAGATGCAAGGCTAGTTCAATGATTGGGAAACCACTCATATTAACATATGCAAAGGTAAACCAATCCTTGAAATAAACTTTAAAATAAGAAAGACTCATCCCATGGGTCAAGGTATTCTCGCTAATGAGTCTGAAACAACTACTCAAACTATGTCAATTCATATCTGTACTACTTTTTTTCTTTTCTGTATATCTCTAAACCACTCACCATGACTAGTCATATGGTTCGAGGTGCCCCTACTATGGAACTGAGCATGAGCTACTGCTAAATTATGTCATCACCTCTATTTACTTGTTGATCCATAGTTTCCCTTTTGCTGCAACTTTTCACTTTTGATATCATTTTGCTTTTTATAGTAGTCCTTTGCAATGTGTCTTGGTTTACCACAGTAATGGCACTCTATGCTATTTACATCTTGCTCCCTCTCCCTCTAGAGTGGCCTCTTCCACCTTTTTGTACATTAGATTCATGTTGTTATTACTATCCATGATTTCTATTTCCAAAAGGTCTCCACACTCAACCTCTAGATGATGATCTACCTCTACCTCCACCTATATCTGAGTAGAAGACCTACTCATGTAAATTTTCAAAGATTGCTTCCCCACCCCCCCCGGTGATATTCCTCTCCTTATGGATGAGGAGAGCAATGAATTTTCTTAAAAATCAAGAAAGTTCTCTTGAACTCCAATGGAGGTCTAAAACTAGCCGTATTCCTTACTAAGACCATTCAAGGTCACCGCAAAACCATATTATCATCATTTACTGGTAAGATCCAATAGAAGCAAGGGAATCTACAAGCTCTTTAACCTTCACTAAGTAATCATTTATACTCATCTTCCCTCTAATCACTTTATGCAACTCCTACTTTACCTACATCTTCTTCTAAAGCTTAGGTGTTTATGCTATACATCTTCACCCAATTATCCCAAGCCTTCTTAGGCATTTGTGCATCATGTATATGCACAATCATAGAGTCGGTTACATTGACAATACAAGTAATACAACACATTTTCTGGCTCTTTCATGCCATGCTTTATAAGTATGCACTTGTTGAGGGGTGGGATTTTCTTCACACCAATCTCTGGCTCCTTTTCATCTCACCTGTGATGAACTCCCAATATCATTTTCCCATAAGAAAATTGGTCATCTTAAACTTCCATCCTTGGAAGTTATTCTTATTCAAGTTCTCGCTCACAATCTGGGATAGACGGTGATGGCACTGAAGCGGTAAAGCTGTTTACGCCCTTCTAGGGTGCCACACTTCCACACACATATAGAAAACACACCAGAAAACTAGGCCCAAGAGCATGAACAAGATTTATATTTCAGATCTTGCTGTCACAAGTTGTACCCAAACAAATAAAGAAAACAATAAAACTTTCTGGCATCACCAAACACCAACCACAGCTAATCAAGAGAATTTATAACTCTGGCCTGAGTCTCCAAAAGAGGATAATTTACCAGAGAAACCACTCTCTCTCCCTTTTGCTCAAACATTCCTAGACCTAGTCACTCTCTTTTTCTGTCTTCCTGGCCCAATGCACACTACTAGTGGAAGCAGCCTTTTGTTGCTGACGTGCTAGTCACTGCCTTCTTCTAGGCGGTTCTCCCTTAGTCGCCACCAGCCACTCTCACCAGTGCCCTCTGCTCTCCTGCTATCTTCAGCTGCATTCCACGCTCCTCTGTCACCAGTCCATCGGCTGTCCTCACCTGCAAACACTCATCTTCTTCGCTAGCCTGTCAGCCTTGTCCACCAACAGCTGCGCCAGCCGGCCTTCACCTTCCTCGCTAGCTCTCCTTCACACGGCTTCACCAAGCTTGTCAGCGCCTCTGCTCTCGAAGCCACTGCCCACCTGTCTCACAAACAGCCCAGCTCTCACCTTGACGCCAGTCTCACTCCACTAGCTCCCACACGGCTAGCCTCACCAGCCCAGCTTTTTACTAGCAGCACCTGCGCCTTTCCCTTGCGCTGTCAGCCCGTCCACCTTTGACGCCTTCTGTGCCCTGCACTTCACAAGCAGCTACCTTAACGCCAATCATAGCTGCTCCCAGTCGACCAGCGCTCCTCTACAGAATCACCTGAGAGACCCCGTAACAAGGCGGCTTCTCTTCCAACGTTGGCTCTGTCCTTGCTACCCCTCACAAGCCCACATGTCTGCGCATCCAGTCACCCGCAGCATCATCAGCCGCCGTTTCACGTACCCAAGGCAACTCCTCTGCAGTTGTGAGCTCTCCAAAACCCAACACAAACGCCAGCCCACGCTCAGCTTCTCTGCAAACCACTGCACTTGCTTTACTCGTCTATGGCTGCACTTCACAAAGGAGGCCCCAGCCTCTACGCGATGGCCACACACCCTTCCTATCTTTGCATATACGTGCAGTTGCGCATTCCTCTGCACTCCCTCTTGTTGCACCCAAGAGCCCGCTTCCTCTCTCAGTCGCCAGCAGCCACACCACTATTCTGCGCCAGCCTTCCTTTTGGTTCTGTCCTGCAGCAGCTAGGCCAGAGAGTCCTCTCCAAAAAACAATCACAAGGCGACCTTCACCTTTATCTGCAGCTGCCGACTTCCATGCTTCGCCAGCTTCTGGACTTCTTCGCTGGAAGCGACCTGAGAGTAAGTAATCCACCACTCTGGACAGGTATTCCCTCCCTTTGTATAATGGCTCTTTAATTTTTGCAATTATTGGATCCTGGATTAATTGCCTCCTGAGCCAACTCATGTGCCATATGATTTTCCTCCCGCCGCACATGTGAATACGCCATGCTATAAATTGATCTAGCAGCCTTCTAACATTAGCCAGACATTCTTTTAATCTCGGATTCTTTGCTCGCCAGCTACCCAAGACCTGCTTTACTACTAATAGAGAATCTCCCTTTATGATTAGCTTTTGAATTTTTTGTTTTAAAGCAGCCTGCAGCCCTTGAAACAATGCTGTGTATTCAGCCTTGCAAGTATCTTCAATCAAAAATGAGAAATCATATTCTTCAAACTCCACTAACCATCGCATCATACCTTTTGAGAGTGAAGTACCATTCACCAGCTGAGGGAGTAAAGTATAGTTTGTCAGTACCACAAATGGTCTCATCAGGAGATATGACCTGAATTTCCTGCAAGCATACACCAAACTTGACAAAACCAATTCAGCCTCAGTATATTTCCTCTCTGCTTCTGTCTTCACTCTACTTGCATAATACACAGGCTTCATATATCTGGATTCATCTCCTCTCTGCATTAAGATTGCTCCAACTACATCCGGACCAAAAGATGGATTCACATAAAAGACCTGAGAGAAATCTGGAGCTTTTACACTGGAAATACTTCCCAATACTTCTTTCACTTTCTCAAACACTTCCTCACATTCTTCATTCCATTGCAATGGTTCCTTCTTCATAGCCTGCTGAAGAGGGTAAAGCAATTGAGACATTAAAGGAACAAATCTTGCCATATATTTTACCTTCTGAACAAAAGTCTGCAGCTGCCTGGATGTTAATGGTGCAGATAATAAGACAAGAGCTTTTATCTTCTCTGGATCAGGTTCAATTCCATTCTGAGATATCATATGCCCCAACAGCTTCACCTTTGAATATCCTAAATAACACTTCTTTGGATTCAGTTGTCCACCTACATCATCCATTTTAGAAAATACTTGCTCTAATTTATTACCATGCTCCTTTTGAGAACTATATACACATATATCATCCAAAAAAGCTCTCACAAAATGATCTATAAGAGGTGCAAATACTCTGTCAGTGTTTCTTTGATACCACGAGGGTGCATTTTTCAAACCAAATGGTACTACTCGGTAACAGAAGCAACCCCACGATGTAATGATAGTGGTTTTAGCCTGGTCTTCCTCAGCAATTGAGATCTGAAAATACCCAGAGAAGCCATCGCATACACTATACCTCTCATATCCAGCTACCCTGTCCAAAATATCATCAATGAACGGCAGAGGATAGTGATTGCTTTTTGTTGCAGCATTCAGAGGCTTGTAATCAATACAGACTCTCCACCCACCTGTATGCTTTGGAGTAAAGACCACTGGATTTGCCCAATCTGAGTGATCTACTGGATAAATTAACCCTACTTTTAACAACTTACTCAACTCCTCTCTTAATACAGGCAATAGCTCTCTATTTATCCTCCTCAGTTTTTGAAACACTGGCCTCACACCCTCTTTCAATACTATAGGCATTGGTTCACATTTGAATCCTCGGATTTCTTCATATGAAGTAATGAACAAATGAGGAAATTTATGTATTACCTTCATATACTCTTCTTTCTCCACTGGCTGCAATCTAGGATTCAGCATGCCTTGTAACAGCTTCTCTTTCTCTGTACTGGATGATGGAGGCTGCATCAGACTGTCCATATCTTCAAGTCTACTCTCTTCTTCTTCCCTTAACTCCTCTTCAGCTTGCATCACATGCTCATTTTTTTCCTTCATTATAAATGATACCTGGCTCTCATCATCAGAAGTGGAACTCTCTTCTTCAGTTCCACTATCTGTGTACTCATCAGCACTTGTTTCTTCAGGCTCACTCTTCATTTCCCGCTTACTACTCATATTGAACTTCCTGGCTCTTCCTCTCTTATTATGTACTATTATAGTCCCTCTTCTCCAATTTTGGATGGCACCCACCTGTCTGAGCCAAGGTCTGCCCAAAATCAGTGGATAAGCTCCCAAACCAGCTGGCATAATATGGCAATTTATGTTGCAAACCACACCAAAAGCAGTCACTGGCACTTCTGTACATATACCCAGACACTTCACTTTTGCATGATTTGCCAAACGGAGTCTAAAATCAAAACTAGCATTCAGCTTTAACCCCAATCTCTCCATACAGGACTGAGTCATTACACTGATTTGTGCACCGCCATCAACATATGCTTCTCCAACACTCACACTTCCACACCAAGCATCAACTGATGGACAAATATCAGGAAGGTCTTCCACAGACATCAGCTCCATTTCGCCTTGTGTGGGCTCCTGCTCATTTACTTTCCTCGGATTTGCCAACTTCTTCCACTCTTTCTTAAGCTTCGGACACAATCCAAGCAATTGGGCAAAAGTTATATTGGCTACCCTTCCCTTTAAATCTCCCATCAATGTATACTCCTCCTGACCTTGACCAATATGCAAATCTGAAGTTTTATAATGTCTTCTTGGCTTCCTCTTCTTCTTCTCTGGTTGAGGGCTTATATCAAATTGGACATGTTTACCTTTCTTAGAAGATGGTTCAGGTTCTGCCATTGTACTTCTCGTCCTCTTTGCCCCCACAGGCATAATCTCTGGAATGGCCTCTACTCCTATCAGGCTGAGAGCCGGTCCCTTTCCTTTATCTTCCCATTTAACTCCACTGGTAGAGGGTTGATTTGGATCTTTTACTTCAACACTATGATCCCTCGCCCGATCTATCATTAGTCCTCTGTATCACAGGATACATTCTCCACCTGCTCTGGGCGGTTTGTCACATTGAGGGCTGATATGTCCCCGCTCCCCACAGTTCCAGCATTGGACATTGCTTAAATAGTAGCCCCGTCCTCTCCCTGTTCCTCCCACATTCCCTTCACCTGTTAACATATTGTCTCTTCTATTATTTGGTGCACCTCGGCTTCTTCCCTTTCCACCTGCTTCCATCCAATTCAAACTTAGAGACTTCATGAGCTCCACTGCATCATGTATGTCCCTCTTCAAGGTGTCCTCCTGTTCAGGAACAACAGCAGCTTCCCTTTCAGGATGTATACTCTCAATCTCTGGCATCTTCACAAACTTCCTCGGCTCTTCCTGTATTCCCATCTGCCTCAGACGCTTCACCTTCCACTCCTTCTCTCGAGCTACTCTGATAGCCTCCTCAAAGCTATCCAGGTTCTTCAGCTCCACCTTCAGACGGAGGGTTGGCTCCAGACCAGCCACAAACCGGTCTCTCTTTATCATCTGCCGGGGTACTTCAGGAATCAAAGCTTCACACCATAGACTCCACAGTCTACCAAACTCTATCAGATATTGATCCACATCCTGACCGTCCTTCTGCTGAATGTTACACAACTCCTTCCACACTTCATTCGGACTCCTCACACGGGCAAACTGTGCCAAAAATGCAGCTCTGACTACACGGTACTCAGGATCCTGTTGATGAATGTTCCTGTGTGTAGTCACAAACATCTGTAGCCATGTTTTTGCATCACCCTGCAAGCAATAAGTCAAAATCTGAGAGAGGATCTCCGGGGTTGCCCTGTCTTTCATCAAGGCTGTAAACTCCATCTTCTCCAGAAACCTGACTGCACTCTCCTGTGGCAATCCCCAATACTCCGGAAAATCTTGAGCCATCTTTCCAAATCTTGCTTCACACAGCCCCTGTCTTCTTTCACAAATCAGAGGAAATCTGCTCCTCTGTGGAGGCACCAAAAAGTGATGGCACTGAAGCGGTAAAGCTATTTACGCCCTTATAGGGTGCCACACTTCCACACACATATAGAAAACACACCAGAAAACCAGGCCCAAGAGCATGAACAAGATTTATATTTCAGATCTTGCTGTCACAAGTTGTACCCAAACAAACAAAGAAAACAATAAAACTTTCTGGCATCACCAAACACCAACCACAGCTAATCAAGAGAATTTATAACTCTGGCCTGAGTCTCCAGAAGAGGATAATTTACCAGAGAAACCACTCTCTCTCCCTTTTGCTCAAACATTCCTAGACCTAGTCACTCTCTTTTTCTGTCTTCCTGGCCCAATGCACACTACTAGTGGAAGCAGCCTTTTGTTGCTGACGTGCTAGTCACTGCCTTTTTCTAGGCGGTTCTCCCTCAGTCGCCACCAGCCACTCTCACCAGTGCCCTCTGCTCTCCTGCTATCTTCAGCTGCATTCCACGCTCCTCTGTCACCAGTCCATCGGCTGTCCTCACCTGCAAACACTCATCTTCTTCGCTAGCCTGTCAGCCTTGTCCACCAACAGCTGCACCAGCCGGCCTTCACCTTCCTCGCTAGCTCTCCTTCACACGGCTTCACCAAGCTTGTCAGCGCCTCTGCTCTCGAAGCCACTGCCCACCTGTCTCACAAACAGCCCAGCTCTCACCTTGACGCCAGTCTCACTCCACTAGCTCCCACACGGCTAGCCTCACCAGCCCAGCTTTTTACCAGCAGCACCTGTGCCTTTCCCTTGCGCTGTCAGCCCGTCCACCTTTGACGCCTTCTGTGCCCTGCACTTCACAAGCAGCTACCTTAACGCCAATCATAGCTGCTCCCAGTCGACTAGCGCTCCTTTGCAGAATCACCTGAGAGACCCCGTAACAAGGCGGCTTCTCTTCCAACGTTGGCTCTGTCCTTGCTACCCCTCACAAGCCCACACGTTTGCGCATCCAGTCACCCGCAGCATCATCAGCCGCCGTTTCACATACCCAAGGCAGCTCCTCTGCAGTTGTGAGCTCTCCAAAACCCAACACAAATGCCAGCCCACGCTCAGCTTCTCTGCAAACCACTGCACTTGCTTTACTCGTCTATGGCTGCACTTCACAAAGGAGGCCCCAGCCTCTACGCGATGGCCACACACCCTTCCTATCTTTGCATATACGCGTAGCTGCGCCTTCCTCTGCACTCCCTCTTGTTGCACCCAAGAGCCCGCTTCCTCTCTCAGTCGCCAGCAGCCACACCACTATTCTGCGCAGCCTTCCTTTTGGTTCTGTCCTGCAGCTAGGCCAAAGAATCCTCTCCAAAAACAATCACAAGGCGACCTTCACCTTTATCTGCAGCTACCGACTTCCATGCTTCGCCAGCTTCTGGACTTCTTCGCTGGCAGCCACTCAAACCTCCACGCATACCACCAGCTGGCGACGTTATTTATTTTTATTTCTTTTAAGGCCTACAAAATGGCCGCAATCATATTCTTTTTTCACACTTATGCTCAAGCTACATTGGCCACATCAATATTTTATGGCCCAAGCCTCCATACACCTTCAAACACAGCTTCGATGCCCATTCTATTTCTTGGACGCGCACACACTTCAAGACGACCGAGCAGCTGATATCATCTCCAGTGGACCTCTCATCGAACAGGCCTGTACATGCTCACATCAAAACCATTTACTCTGTACACCTGGCAACGCTCTCAAAAGCAAAACCTTCACACACGCCATGCACACGTATGTACACATTACCAACTCCTATTTTGTCCACACATATTTAGCAACCCCCTACTTCTGCTGAGACATTCATGTCTAGCAGCTGTATAAACAAGGATGAAATATTCAGATTTTCCTCTGTATCTTTCACATCCTCCTGATATGCATCACAAGCTTCCTGATCTTCTTCTTTCACGGCTAACATCAATCGAGCAAAATATTTCTTCAGTCGTAAACCATTCACTCTCCTTTTATGCTTCTTTCCATTCAAATCAGCAAGCTGATAACTCCCATTATCAAATTTTCCCTCAACTTTATACGGACCTTCCCAATTTGTCTGGAATGCAGTATGAAAAGTACTATCCAGCTTGCTATTATACCTGAGAACCAGATCACCCTCTTCAATTTCTTTCTGCTCCACCTTCTCATTCTCTCTCTCTTGTCTTTTCAATTGCATAGCTGCATAATGATCAAAAGCTAGCTCTCTGTCCAATTGGACTATTTGCAAGGCCAGTAATCTTTCTCTGTAACAATTAATAGGTTCATGCCCTTCTTCAACCAGGAACTTCAAAGCTGGAATTTCCACATCAATAGGCATGAGTGCTTCTTTCCCATAAACTAAATGAAAGGGTGAGAATTGTGTACCAGATTTTACTGCAACCTTGTATGCCCATAATACACGATTCATCTCTATATCCCAATTCTTGATATGGCCTTCTGTCATTTTGGTTATCATCAGCTTAAATTCACCATTGAATCTTTCATTCAAGCCATTGCATTGAGGGTGATAAGGAGTGGAGTACTTGTGGTATATATTCAATCTTTTGCATAAATGGTCAACTACCTCTCCTCGAAACTCAGGACCATTATCTGATAATATCTCCAGAGGAATACCAAATCTACAACATATATGTTCATACACAAAATCAGCCACCTCTTTACTATCCACTCTCTTCACTGCCTTCACTTCTGCCCATTTTGATAAGTAATCCACCGCAGTAAGCACATAACACTTTCCTCTGGCCGTCCTGGGAAGTGGTCCAACTGCATCCACTCCCCATCTTTCAAAAATGTCATATACCAGCATGATATTTCTCGGCTCCATTTTTAAGATTCTCTTCCCCATTCTCTGGCACTCATGGCAAGACCTGCACCAGTGCTGAATATCCTTCTGGATGGAAGGCCATACATAACCCTCCCCAGTAATATCTTCTGCAAGGTGATCTTAAATGCATAATGACCCCCACATGCTCCCTCATGATTTGAAGATAGAATATAATAAATCTCTTCCCTCCAGGGAATTCTCCTCAATACCTAATCAGCTCCTTGCATGTATAATTCATCTCCAATCATGACATAATGCTTACTTTTCCTGATAAAATGATACTTTTGGCCTTTTTTGAGCTCTTCAGGCAAGCGACCTGAGAGTAAGTAATCCACCACTCTGGACAGGTATTCCCTCCCTCTGTATAATGACTCTTCAATTTTTGCAATTACTGGATCCTGGATTAATTGCCTCCTGAGCCAACTCATGTGCCATATGATTTTCCTCCCGCCGCACATGTGAATACTCCATGCTGTAAATTGATGTAGCAGCCTTCTAACATTAGCCAGACATTCTTTTAATCTCGGATTCTTTGCTCGCCAGCTACCCAAGACCTGCTTTACTACTAATAGAGAATCTCCCTTTATGATTAGCTTTTGAATTTTTTGTTTTAAAGCAGCCTGCAGCCCTTGAAACAATGCTGTGTATTCAGCCTCATTGTTACTTTCAGCTTCCAGAAGTATCCCATCCTTTAGAATCAGCCTGCCTTCTGAATCCTAGATTATATACCCCCCGGCAGTGGGTTGATGTATACTCCTCTTATACGAACCATCAAAGAATAAAACATGAGCTCCAGGAATGATAATTTGTTCCTCTTTTTCTATCTTTGAATCCACTTCCTTCACCAGTATCGGACCATCCTTGTATGTTAGAAGATCTGCCAGAGTTGCCTTGCAAGTATCTTCAATCAAAAATGAGAAATCATATTCTTCAAACTCCACTAACCATCGCATCATACCTTTTGAGAGTGAAGTACCATTCACCAGCTGAGGGAGTAAAGTATAGTTTGTCAGTACCACAAATGGTCTCATCAGGAGATATGACCTGAATTTCCTGCAAGCATACACCACACTTGACAAAACCAATTCAGCCTCAGTATATTTCCTCTCTGCTTCTGTCTTCACTCTACTTGCATAATACACAGGCTTCATATATCTGGATTCATCTCCTCTCTGCATTAAGATTGCTCCAACTACATCCGGACCAAAAGATGGATTCACATAAAAGACCTGAGAGAAATCTGGAGCTTTTACACTGGAAATACTTCCCAATACTTCTTTCACTTTCTCAAACACTTCCTCACATTCTTCATTCCATTGCAATGGTTCCTTCTTCATAGCCTGCTGAAGAGGGTAAAGCAATTGAGACATTAAAGGAACAAATCTTGCCATATATTTTACCTTCTGAACAAAAGTCTGCAGCTGCCTGGATGTTAATGGTGCAGATAATAAGACAAGAGCTTTTATCTTCTCTGGATCAGGTTCAATTCCATTCTGAGATATCATATGCCCCAACAGCTTCACCTTTGAATATCCTAAATGACACTTCTTTGGATTCAGTTGTCCACCTACATCATCCATTTTAGAAAATACTTGCTCTAATTTATTACCATGCTCCTTTTGAGAACTATATACACATATATCATCCAAAAAAGCTCTCACAAAATGATCTATAAGAGGTGCAAGTACTCTGTCAGTGTTTCTTTGATACCACGAGGGTGCATTTTTCAAACCAAATGGTACTACTCGGTAACAGAAGCAACCCCACGGTGTAATGATAGTGGTTTTAGCCTGGTCTTCCTCAGCAATTGAGATCTGAAAATACCCAGAGAAGCCATCGCATACACTATACCTCTCATATCCAGCTACCCTGTCCAAAATATCATCAATGAACGGCAGAGGATAGTGATTGCTTTTTGTTGCAACATTCAGAGGCTTGTAATCAATACAGACTCTCCACCCACCTGTATGCTTTGGAGTAAAGACCACTGGATTTGCCCAATCTGAGTGATCTACTAGATAAATTAACCCTGCTTTTAACAACTTACTCAACTCCTCTCTTAATACAGGCAATAGCTCTCTATTTATCCTCCTCAGTTTCTGAAACACTGGCCTCACACCCTCTTTCAATACTATAGGCGCATTGGTTCACATTTGAATCCTCGGATTTCTTCATATGAAGTAATGAACAAATGAGGGAATTTATGTATTACCTTCATATACTCTTCTTTCTCCACTGGCTGCAATCTAGGATTCAGCATGCCTTGTAACAGCTTCTCTTTCTCTGTAGTACTGGATGATGGAGGCTGCATCAGACTGTCCATATCTTCAAGTCTGCTCTCTTCTGCTTCCCTTAACTCCTCTTCAAGCTTGCACATGCTCATTTTTTTCCTTCATTATAAATGATACCTAGCTCTCATCATCAGAAGTAGAACTCTCTTCTTCAGTTTCACTATCTGTGTACTCATCAGCACTTGTTTCTTCAGGCTCACTCTTCATTTCCCGCTTACTACTCATATTGAACTTCCTGGCTCTTCCTCTCTTATTATGTACTATTATAGTCCCTCTTCTCCAATTTTGGATGGCACCCACCTATCTGAGCCAAGGTCTGCCCAAAATCAGTGGATAAGCTCCCAAACCAGCTGGCATAATATGGCAATTTATGTTGCAAACCACACCAAAAGCAGTCACTGACACTTCTGTACATATACCCAGACACTTCACTTTTGCATGATTTGCCAAACGGAGTGTAAAATCAGAACTAGCATTCAGCCTTAACCCCAATCTCTCCATACAGGACTGAGTCATTACACCGATTTGTGCACCGCCATCAACATATGCTTCTCCAACACTCACACTTACACACCAAGCATCAACTGATGGACAAATATCAGGAAGGTCTTCCACAGACATCAGCTCCATTTCGCCTTGTGTGGGCTCCTGCTCATTTACTTTCCTCGGATTTGCCAACTTCTTCCACTCTCTCTTAAGCTTCGGACACAATCCAAGCAATTGGGCAAAAGTTATATTGGCTACCCTTCCCTTTAAATCTCCCATCAATGTATACTCCTCCTGACCTTGACCAATATGCAAATCTGAAGTTTTATAATGTCTTCTTGGCTTCCTCTTCTTCTTCTCTGGTTGAGGGCTTATATCAAATTGGACATGTTTACCTTTCTTAGAAGATGGTTCAGGTTCTGCCATTGTACTCGTCCTCTTTGCCACAGGCATAATCTCTGGAATGGCCTCTACTCCTATCAGGCTGAGAGCCGGTCCCTTTCCTTTATCTTCCCATTTAACTCCACTGGTAGAGGGTTGATTTGGATCTTTTACTTCAACACTATGATCCTCCGATCTATCATTAGTCCTCTGCATCACAGGATACATTCCACCACCTGCTCTGGACGGTTTGTCACATTGAGGGCTGATATGTCCCCGTTCCCCACAGTTCCAGCATTGGACATTGCTTAAATAGTAGCCCCGTCCTCTCCCTGTTCCTCCCACATTCCCTTCACCTGTTGACATATTGTCTCTTCTATTATTTGGTGCACCTCGGCTTCTTCCCTTTCCACCTGCTTCCATCCAATTCAAACTTTGAGACTTCATGAGCTCCACTGCATCATGTATGTCCCTCTTCAAGGTGTCCTCCTATTCAGGAACAACAGCAGCTTCCCTTTCAGGATGTATACTCTCAATCTCTGGCATCTTCACAAACTTCCTCGGCTCTTCCTGTATTCCCATCTGCTTCAGACGCTTCACCTTCCACTCCTTCTCTCGAGCTACTCTGACAGCCTCCTCAAAGCGATCCAGGTTCTTCAGCTCCACCTTCAGACGGAGGGTTGGCTCCAGACCAGCCACAAACCGGTCTCTCTTTATCATCTACGGGGGTACTTCAGGAATCAAAGCTTCACACCATAGACTCCAGAGTCTACCAAACTCTATCAGATATTGATCCACATCCTGACCGTCCTTCTGCTGAATGTTACACAACTTCTTCCACACTTCATTCGGACTCCTCACACGGGCAAACTGTGCCAAAAATGCAGCTCTGACTACACGGTACTCAGGATCCTGTTGATGAATGTTCCTGTGTGTAGTCACAAACATCTGTAGCCATGTTTTTGCATCACCCTGCAAGCAATAAGTCAAAATCTGAGAGAGGATCTCCGAGGTTGCCCTGTCTTTCATCAAGGCTGTAAACTCCATCTTCTCCAGAAACCTGACTGCATTCTCCTGTGGCAATCCCCAATACTCCGAAAAATCTTGAGCCATCTTTCCAAATCTTGCTTCACACAGCCCCTGTCTTCTTTCACAAACCAGAGGAAATCTGCTCCTCTGTGGAGGCACCAAAAAGTGATGGCACTGAAGCAGTAAAGCTGTTCACGCCCTTATAGGGTGCCACACTTCCACACACATATAGAAAACACACCAGAAAACCAGGCCCAAGAGCATGAACAAGATTTATATTTCAGATCTTGCTGTCACAAGTTGTACCCAAACAAACAAAGAAAACAATAAAACTTTCTGGCATCACCAAACACCAACCACAGCTAATCAAGAGAATTTATAACTCTAGCCTGAGTCTCCAGAAGAGGATAATTTACCAGAGAAACCACTCTCTCTCCCTTTTGCTCAAACATTCCTAGACCTAGTCGCTCTCTTTTTCTGTCTTCCTGGCCCAATGCACACTACTAGTGGAAGCAGCCTTTTGTTGCTGACGTGCTAGTCACTGCCTTCTTCTAGGCGGTTCTCCCTCAGTCGCCACCAGCCACTCTCACCAGTGCCCTCTGCTCTCCTGCTATCTTCAGCTGCATTCCACGCTCCTCTGTCACCAGTCCATCGGCTGTCTTCACCTGCAGACAATCACCAAACACTCATCTTCTTCGCTAGCCTGTCGGCCTTGTCCACCATCAGCTGCGCCAGCCGGCCTTCACCTTCCTCGTATCGCTAGCTCTCCTTCACACGGCTTCACCAAGCTTGTCAGCCTCTCTGCTCTCGAAGCCACTGCCCACCTGTCTCACAAACAGCCCATCTCTCACCTTGACGCCAGTTACTCCACTAGCTCCCACACGGCTAGCCTCACCAGCCCAGCTTTTTACCAGCAGCACCTGCGCCTTTCCCTTGCGCTGTCAGCCCATCCACCTTTGACGCCTTCTGTGCCCTGCACTTCACAAGCAGCTACCTTAACGCCAATCATAGCTGCTCCCAGTCGACCAGCGCTCCTCTGCAGAATCACCTGAGAGACCCCGTAACAAGGCGGCTTCTCTTCCAACATTGGCTCTGTCCTTGCTACCCCTCACAAGCCCACACGTCTGCGCACCCAGTCACCCGCAGCATCATCAGCCGCTGTTTCACGTACCCAAGGCAGCTCCTCTGCAGTTTGTGAGCTCTCCAAAACCCAACACAAACGCCAACCCACGCTCAGCTTCTCTGCAAACCACTGCACTTGCTTTACTCGTCTATGGCTGCACTTCACAAAGGAGGCCCCAGCCTCTACGCGATGGCCACACACCCTTCCTATCTTTGCATATACGCGCAGCTGCGCTTTCCTCTACAGTCCCTCTTGTTGCACCCAAGAGCCCGCTTCCTCTCTCAGTCGCCAGCAGCCACACCGCTATTCTGCGCTAGCCTTCCTTTTGGTTCTGTCCTGCAGTTAGGCCAGAGAGTCCTCTCCAAAAACAATCACAAGGCGACCTTCACCTTTATCTGCAGGCAGCTGCCGACTTCCATGCTTCACCAGCTTCTGGACTTCTTCGTTGGCAGCCTTTTAAACCTCCACGCATACCACCAGCTGGCCACGTTATTTATTTTTATTTCTTTTAAGGCCTACAAAATGGCCGCAATCATATTCTTTTTTCACACTTATGCTCAAGCTACATTGGCCACATCAATATTTTATGGCCCAAGCCTCCATACACCTTCAAACACAGCTTCGATGCCCATTCTATTTCTTGGACGCGCACACACTTCAAGACGACCGAGTAGCTGATATCATCTCCAGTGGACCTCTCACCGGACAGGCCTGTACATGCTCACATCGAAACCATTTACTCTGTACACCTGGCAACGCTCTCAAAAGAAAAACCTTCACACATGCCATGCACACGTATGTACACATTACCAACTCCTATTTTGTCCACACAACGGTCAAACATGATTACCTACAACAACTTACCAAATGGTGCTTTCAAAAAGCTTCTACACTGCAAAAAACCTACAACCTCCAATTCAATGGTACTGTAAACATGGTATACTACAACTATATGTGAACCAGTCACATAAACATATATCCCCCACCACACACAAAAGAGAGAGCAAGACACGAGAGAGATGGACGGTTGAATTTTTTTCTATCTTTTTCTCTTCTAACTAAAAAGATAAGAGTCACATATTATAAGGGAAAGTACTCTCCTACTGTCGCATACAAGTCGATCCATATTGTGAACCCGACTATATAAGCCGGCACTATGACTATGCTATGTCTAGTAATCTAAATATGGCTCTCACATGGCTTGTTGTCCATTGGGACAGCATATAAACCATAATATCACCAATCGTGCTAATGGCCTAAGTGTAGAAGCTATCAACCAGGCGGGTCATCAATGTCTGCAATACTAGTTGAACTCGATCTCTCAACAACGCCTCAACGTGTTGGCCACCCTCTCAAACCACTATGAAGATCCAAAATCTTACTACCGGCGGTGAAGACAAAGACCACCCCCTAAACATCAATCTCAATAGGATGTCACTAAGAAAAAATGGGTTATCCAAGAGTACCATGGCTAGCCACGAAAATTACAATACCCATGCAAGTGGCAATCACCATTTGGCCCAAAGCCCAACCACAAGAGCAGAGATCTACCAAGTGGGAGCCCCATGCAACTATAGTGTTCTACCTAAAATTTGAGCCCCATTGGATCACCGTCATGGTGGTAGAAGCCCAGGGATTCTACGAAGGGAACCCATCTGTGTGGGTCCCTCTCGCTATGTTTACACAACCCCGAAAGATAAAAAGATCCAGGCGACGTCCTCAATACCTAGTAAACACCAATGAGAACCATACACACAATTCCATGGCACCCCCAAGCAACCCAAAGCTCAAAAGATCACCATGACCCCACAACACCTATGTGTGCCATTCCACAACACCAACTCGCAAGCTGGAATTGGAAAGACAGCTTAATTAAGCATCCTAGAATAGCCAACCGCAATGGCATCCATGGTTTTATCATGGATGGACACACAATTCTTCGCCTCTCTAAGTGCTTGATCCTTAAGCCCATGTGTACATATGTAACATAAAAACCCCCCTCACTCAAGGTCACAATACTACCTTCACCGAGAATGATAAAAAACACAAAACCCCAAAAAGATAAAAAGAAACGTTAAAAACAATTAAAAACACATGTACACATTTATTTACATGCACGTGCACATTCACTTCAACTCGCATGTGCACGCCCACCTACACGCCTGTGTACCCCAATTTACAATGTGCATACACACCCATTTGCATATGCACACACCTTTGCGCATGCACATGTGTACACACCCTTACACCTCCATATGCACCCCACCATTCACCCCGTACATGCACACACATCACACGTGCATGCATATATACCTCCCATTTTTTGTACATGCATGTGCACATGCTCTTTACAATTGCTCATTCACTTTCATTCATGTGCACGTGTATACATAACTTACACTTGCACATGCACACACCTTTGCACATGCACTCCAATTTACATTTGCACATCGAGCATGCTGAATTACGCATGTGCGCACCCATTTACACATTCGCACGCACACAAGCACCATCTGCTCACACATGCACATTCACATTTGTACGTGCACATGCACCCACATTTGCAACCGCACGTGCACATTCTCTTACACACACCCATGCCCACACTCTTACACATTCACACATCCACATCGGCGTGCACATTCAGTTGTATATTTGCATCCCATACATATTTGCATAGGCACACACATTTTTACACTCTCATGTGCATGCTCACCTTACACTTGCACATGCACCCACCTTTGCACATGCACTCCAATTCTATTTGCACATTGTGCATGTGGAATTGTGCATACATGCTCCCATTTACACGTGCACGAGCACCATCTGCATGCACATGCGCATCCACATTTGCACACGCACATGCATACACGTACACCCACATGTGCATATTTTCTTGCACACCCATGCCCACACTCTTACACAATCACACATCCACATTGCGCATGCACATTTGCATCCCACACACATTTGCATGGGCACATGCACACTGTGCACTCGCATGTGCACCCCACACATTCACACATGCACATTCACTAACACCTCTTGTGCATGCACATTCGCACTTGCACATGCACCCCCCTCCCTTGCACCTACACGTGCCCACATACTCATGTTTGCACTTCTTGCACCCGTGCACGTACATACACCACTCCCCCACATTCACATGTACACATACACCTCACACATGCACCCACACATTTTTACACCACACAGGCAACACACACACACACATGCACACCCGAATCACGCTCCCATTTTCACATACCCGCACATCGTGTGCACGAACCCTTGCTTTTTCTTTCTCCTTTTTTCTTTTTCTTTTTTTAAAAGGAACCCCCCCCCCCCTTTTGCTTTACCTTTTGCTTTTTCCACTTGCTTTTTCATTTTCCACTATATATCTATAATAATAATAATCTTCTTATTATATTAATAAGATTTAAAAACTTGTGTGTGTGTGTGTGTGTGTGTGTGTGTGTGTGTGTGTGTGTACTCAAAAAAGACCCTCTTTTATTTTTATTTTGTTTATTTATTTATTTTCTCAAGTCACAAATTTAAAACATAAAAATATTATACATACATACATATATATATATATATATATATATATATATATATATATATAAGTTTAAAAAATATAAACCTACACCCCCTATGGCATGCAGGCACCAGGGCTCTTAATTGTCTAGGGAAGCTAGAGGATTGTTCATCCATTTCTACAAATCCAGCTCTTCAATTGTTTGGGAAAGTTGGAGGATTGTTCATCAATTTCTGCAAATCCAAAACTACTACCACTTAGAGCATCGGATTGGCATAGTTTATTATGGCCTAGATAGATTTTTCCATCAACAGATATTGTTAGACATGTGGATTACCCATTGGGGTGGAATGTATCTGTTAATGATGCAAATGATTCAGTCTATGATGAAAGAAAAATTGCCTACCTGGCCTTTACATGTGCGACTAAGGATAGTACAGTCCATTATGATGGCTTATGTACAGTTTTTCTTACCTTTATTGTTATGGACAAAGAAAACATATCACTCCTTTCATGTCTCAGACCATGGAAGTTCTATGGAAAACCAGACATCAAAAGAAAGCTCTTAGGCTCTTGAGGTGTGAATGGATTTGTTTGCTAAAGATGCATGGAGGGCTGAATATTCTCAATATTCATTGTTATGTTTTGACAAGAAAAGCAACTCTATTGTCAACCTTCTTTGCCCAGAAGAAGGGTTGGATATAGTGATGATTGTAGCTATGTGTATTGCACTTGAAATACTCTGTTTTGTATTGCACTTGAAATACTCTGTTTTGACAGATGGCAATGTTCACATATGTATTTGCTTTTTGGAAAGTTGGAAGGGAAGATACCAAAGCTCTTCTTTCACTACTAGAATGATTGCTAATTGAAAAAAGGTCCTCCAGCACTTACATTGGTCTGGAAGACCTTCAGAGATATAGGTAACTCACTGAGATCAAAGAGCATTCACTGAAGCAGAGTTTTTTCTAGAACCTCTGACAATTCAGGATCCAAGGAAAGCCTATTTTCTTGAATCCTAAATATATATATACATATATTCATAAAAGACCCTCTTATTTTTATTTTGTTTATCTATTTATTTTCTCAAGTCATAAATTTAAAACTTAAAAATATTATATATATATATATATACATATATATATATATATATATACATATATATATATATATATATATACATATATATATATATATATATATACATATATATATATATATATATATACATATATATATATATATATATATACATATATATATATATATATATATATAAAAGTTAAAAATATATAAACCTACATCCCCTACGACATGCGGGCACCAGGGCTCTCTAATTGTCTAGGGAAGCTAGAAGATTGTTCAGCTCTTCAATTGTTTGGGAAAGCTGGAGGATTGTTCATCAATTTCTGCAAATCCAAACTACCACCACTTAGAGCATCGGATTGGCATAGTTTATTATGGCCTAGACAGTTTTTTCCATTAACAAATATTGTTAGACATGTGGGTTACCCATTGGGGTGGAATGCATCCGTTAGTGATGCCATAGATTGGGTTTATGAAAGCAAAATTGCCTACCTAGCCTTTACATGTGCGACTAAGGATAGTATAGTCCATTATGTGGCTTATGTACAGTTTTTCTTGCCTTTATTGGTATGGACAAAGAAAACATATCACTCCTTTCATGTCTCGAACCATGGAAGTTCTATGGAAAACCAGACATCGAAAGAAAGCTCTTAGGCTCTTGAGGTGTGAATGGATTTGTTCACCAAAGATGCATGGAGGGCTGAATATTCTCAATATTCATTGTTATGTTTTGACAAGAAAAGCAACTCTATTGTCGACCGTCTTTGCCCAGAAGAAGTCTTGGACAGTAATGATTGTAGCTATGTGTATTGCACTTGAAATACTATGTTTTGACAGATGGCAATGTTCACATATGTATTTGCTTTTTGGAAAGTTGGAAGGGAAGATACCAAAGCTCTTCTTTCACTTCTAGAATGATTGCTAATTGAAAAAAGCTCCTCCAGCACTTACATTGGTCTAGAAGACCTTCAGAGATAGGTAACTCACTGAGATCAAAGAGCATTCACTGAAGCAGAGTTCTTTCTAGAACCTTTGACAATTCAGGATCCAAGGAAAGCCTATTTTCTTGGATCCTAAATATATATATATACATATATTCATAAAAGACCCTCTTATTTTTATTTTGTTTATCTATTTATTTTCTCAAGTCACAAATTTAAAACTTAAAAATATTATATTTATATACATATATATATATATACATACATATATATATATATATATATATATATATATATATATATATATATATATACATATATACATATACATATATACATATATATATAAGTTAAAAATATATAAACCTACATCCCCTGCGATATGCAGGCACCAGGGCTCTCGAATTGTCTAGGGAAGCTAGAAGATTGTTCATCAATTTCTACAAATCCAGCTCTTCAATTGTTTGGGAAAGCTGGAGGATTGTTCATCAATTTCTGCAAATCCAAACTACTACCACTTAGAGTATCAAATTGGCATAGTTTATTATGGCCTAGACAGTTTTTTCCATTAACAAATATTGTTAGACATGTGGGTTACCCATTGGGGTGGAATGCATCCATTAGTGATGCATTAACAAATATTGTTAGACATGTGGATTACCCATTGGGGTGGAATGCATCCGTTAGTGATGCCACAGATTGGGTTTATGAAAGCAAAATTGCCTACCTAGCCTTTACATGTGCGACCAAGGATAGTATAGTCCATTATGATGGCTTATGTACAGTTTTTCTTGCCTTTATTGGTATGGACAAAGAAAACATATCACTCCTTTCATGTCCCGAACCATGGAAGTTCTATGGAAAACCAAACATCGAAAGAAAGCTCTTAGGCTCTTGAGGTGTGAATGGATTTGTTCGCCAAAGATGCATGGAGGGCTGAATATTCTCAATATTCGTTGTTATGTTTTGACAAGAAAAGCAACTCTATTGTCGACCTTCTTTGCCCAGAAGAAGGCTTGGACAGTAATGATTGTAGCTATGTGTATTGCACGTGAAATACTATGTTTTGACAAATGGCAATGGTTCACATATGTATTTGCTTTTTGGAAAGTTGGAAGGGATGATACCAAAGCTCTTCTTTCACTTCTAGAATGATTGCTAATTGAAAAAAGATCCTCCAGCACTTACATTGGTCCGAATGACCTTCAGTGATAGGTAACTCACTGAGATCAAAGAGCATTCACTGAAGCAGAATTTTTTTTAGAACCTCTGACAATTCAGGATCCAAGGAAAGCCTATTTCCTTTCCACTAAAAATATACGTCTAATTTGGGATGTTGACTCTCCGGATGGCAGAATACTTACATTCTCACAAGCACACAAGATATGGAATTCGGGCATGCATCACAAACCTGTCTGCCACAAAATTAGAGCTTTGCTACAACAATTTGAAGTGATTCCCCTATCATTCAAGAGAACAAATTGTTAGATTGGATATTGCAAAGAGATGAGCCTAGTTTTCCAAAAGTGCCTATGTCATACAAATTGCTAGATTGGATGTTGCAAAGAGATAAGCCTAGTTTTCCAAAAGTGCCTATGTCATAGCTCAATGCTGTCGAAATACACATTGATAATTCCCGAGCCATGGGCTGCTACTCATTAAGCAAGCTTTGGGATATGGATATGGCAACCAAGTGGTGGAAACAAAATCTCCAAAATATTTGGACCAATAAATTGCCATTGAAGCAAAGAGTTTTCCTTTGGTGATGCTTGGTTGGAGTGCTACTTGGTGAAACTCTCTATCCAAAAGAGTATAGTTTCTGTGTCTTGTTTTAGATACTCAAATCACAATGAGACTGTGTCACACATACTAAGGGCTTGTTTGGATACCAGAGATTTCGTGCTCCAGTTATATGTTTCTTTGCCTCGCAAATTTCTAGGATGTTGCTTCTCCAAACATTTCTAGATCTTTGGGAGACATCACCAGAGACTGGCAAAATACGTAGATGTCCTTACTTGGACACGCGTTTAGGCACTTTAGACACTCTGCATTGGCCGCAATCATCTGATCTTTCACTCTACACAGATTAAGTACTCATATTTTCACCAATTTTTGTAGTAATCTCTATATGATTGCCATAGAGTAAAAGAGATGGAAGAGCTGCAATTAGACTTGTTTTTCCACTGTCTCTAATCTTGAAGAAGTTTCCCTTGCTTTGTAGGGCTTCTTTCCTTGTACAAGGAAGTAATAGATTGACGCTTTTTACAAAAGAAAAAGCGTATATGTGCGCGTGTGAGAAACTTATACTAACAACTACAAAAGGCCACAATGACATATGAGACCAAAAGGATTACATCATGTCCATGGAATACATCATCGTGGGTACTAAAATGAAAGAAAATGACAAAGCTAAAATGCTAAAGCTGAGATGCTAGGGTTGGTCCATGTACAAACACCACAAGGCTCGCATATCATTCCAAGATATCTCGCATGGAGCACCACAACATGGCACGGTCATTGGTGTGAGCAAGGGCCTTTGGGTCGAGGTCGTTGACCTGTGCATAGCTCAGTCAAGAAAGAAAGAAAGAGAGAGAATGAGAGAAAGAGAGAGGATTCAATCTCACATTTTACAAGAATAGAAAAAAGTAGTGAATATGAAACCCCTTAAAGAAAGTCATAACAAAAACATCAATAATTTTTAGTTTCTCACTTTGTTTCTTGCTTGGCTAAACTGGAATTTTATTCATGCCTTCTTTTTCCGAAGGCAAACCAAAAGCCCATTTTTCTGTCAACATAAATCTCTTACATGTATCCTCTATACGATCAAATAAGCTATCCTTAACATGTATTTTTGGGAGCCTACTTCTCTTCTTGGTAACTCTGGTAAAGTTTTATGTATATGCCATAAGTTGCTGTGTGGCTGTGCAACGGCGGGCACGGATATGTAACCCAGGAGGAACTGCAACCTGTGGAAATTGGCACAGTTTTTAGCTGCCATCCCCAATGAAGCAGACAGAAATTTATAGCTCCACAGTGTGTATGAATCTTCTTTTGCTTTTGTCGTGCTTGGCACCTCCCTGAAATTTGACCTAACATGACTTGAAGCAGAAGTAAATTTTTCAAAACCCATGATGGTTTCTATGATTGGAGAAGAGTGTACAATGCTTCAGCCACCTGTTCACATTGGCTAAAGCTGATAGTCCAAACCAGAGCCATATTTCCAGGCATCGAAACGTCTTCTCCAGACGTACTGATCTCTTCTTGGCAGCTTTGATACCCATGGCCTGTGAAATGACAAAAGCAGCATTGGTGGGAAACAGCATGAACCGTATGAACTACTGTTCACTAATTTCAAGGAGGAGATCACTAAGGCACTTACAGAAGCCAGGGAGTTACAGCCAAGCTGAGGATGGTGTAGAGTCCAAGTCCTGTAAAGTGAACCATCCAGTCTAGTATCGCTTGCAAGCCAACCTACTCACCAAAAGCCATAACTGTGTAAGTCATGCAACAAAAGCAAGTGACAACATACAGTTTTCAAGTCATGCAATGTGAAGCGCGTGATGAGATGACCCACTGAGATCCTGAGAGCATGTGACGTGCATTTCCAAGTAAGTTGGCATCTGAATATATCTGTCCTCTCTATGTACACACATGGTACTCCTAGATTGGAGTATCCAGCCCCATTCTCTGATATACATATATGGAAAGTAAACTCTAACAACTCTATGCAGTGGATTACGGGTTCTTGTCAACAATGGTCAAAATTGCTCAAAACTGTTCAAAAAAGCACTTGACAACACCTGGCTAATGCTTGGTCAAACCTGAGCAGACCGGTCAACTCTATTCAAAACTGCATAAAACTAGTCAAAGCTACTGAGATCTGGTCCAAAGCAGCCCAAAACTGGTCAATACTGATCAACTACGAGGGAAGCCTGTACAACCTCTCAGCGGGCAAGAACCCACGCTGAGAGGTTCCAACAGCAGATGCCAACTCTCTAATGCTGAAAATAATATGCTAGAAGCTCCTTTTATTTAAAAACTTTGAGTTTATCTTTTTCTTCTTTTCACTATAGGGATTTTTATTTTAAAACCCTATAGCCATGGATTTAGCAAAGAGTGGATGCAAAACAATCCTCTCGAGATCTTTCATTCAACTATGTTACCTTACTTGCCAGTTCCATTGATGCAATCTACCTTTCTCTTCATACGTTACCTTAGTCATGTCTGGGATATTCCTTTGGCTTTTGAAAGCAGATGTCTTAAGCTGAGATCTGCTTCTTAACTTGTCCTCATGAAAGGATATACCTCTTCCTCACTGTTGGTGCATGCACTCTTGCAAACTGCAAACCAATCTTGCTTCCCTACAAGAAACAAGTCCCATAGCTTCTTGTCCTCTTGCAAGGCAGAAGTCAATCTTGCTGTTCTACAGGAAGAAAGGCCCCTATCCTGTCCTCAACTTAGAGAAACAAGCCTTTGTACCAAACTTACAGATTCAAGCCTTATCCTACTTCTTGCTCCAAGAAAAAAGCCTCCCTTGCACTTGCAAGGTCAATAGAAATCTGCCGTGTATGCATCACACCAAGATGTGCTGAAGTATGGAATTGCTACTCTCTTCCAAAGCTCCAAATTTATGGAGATCAAAGTTGATATATTAATCTTGAAACCTTGCCACTGTGTCCTTGGAAAGCAAAGCCTTTCAAGGTTCCTTGTGTTGGAAGCAAGGCCTTATCTCTGTGGTTGTTATGGTCGGTGTGTACTTGATCTAAGTGTGTGTGAATGGTTGCTGTTCCTTGTGTTGGAAGCAAGGTCTTATCTACGTGGTTGTTATGGTCGGTGTGTACTTCATCCAAGTATGTGTGTGTGTGTGTGTGTGTGTGTGAATGGTTGCTAAGCCGTGTTGTGTGTACTTGGTCAACATAGTGTGTAAGTGTATGTCTGTGTGTGAACCCACTCTTATGAGTGAGGCAGTGTGTTTGTGTGTGAACCACCTCTTAGAGGGGTTATAATAATATCTAGATATTTGTGTACTGACATATGCAGTGATGTCATTGGAGAACCTTTGTAACCTATAAAGGTGCTTGTACTTCATTGAAGAAATAAATCAATAGTCCCATCATAGAGTTGTGTACTTCTCTAACAGCTTTGTTCTCTCTCTAACCCTCTCCTTCACTGTTTGCCATTTACACTCCATAGCCATGTGTCTTTTCGATCCTCCATAGCTGAGCACTGTACCTGCAGCTCTACCATGAAATTCAATATGGTATCAGACCCACGAATTTGCTGCTGCTGATGTGCTGTGTGCTGCCGCCTTACTGTCATCAGATTAGTGAGTTCACCAATGTCTGCACCAACTGCAGCTTTGCTTTCAGCCAGTGCTGCCCACCTGTGTTCTCAACGCTGACCTCCCACACGACCTTTGAGCTACCGGCCATAGCTGTCAGTGTCCACTGCACATCGACTGCAACTGTTCACACTGTCGTTTCAGTTATGCCCGCCTAGCTGTGCACACAAGTGCCTCACAGTGTGCTGCTCATAAGCGCCTCAACATCAGCCTCTTGTCTACGTGTCACCATTCGGCCACCCAACTAGTCCACCAGTGCTTTCTCATCATTATGTGTGTACATTGGGCTGGTGTCCATGGCTGTCATGTAGGGGATTGATGCCACTCATGTGATACTGTGGATTTGTCTTTCCATTTGGACTTGTGCATGTGTACATGCCCAAAAATGCCTAGAGGATTGGTGTTTCACTGGGTCTGGTACCTCATGTACTTGCCTGGAACACATCTATTTCGGTATAGTCTCATGAACGGGGATTGTCCATACCAATGTTGCATTGCATAGCATCTTTATGTGCTTTCCTGCAAATTGAATTTGCATGTTGTTTTCATGCTTGCTTGACCACTGTGTAGTTCCAGGTACAGGGGAAGCCCACCGGTGAACCATGCGTGTGAAACTATCTATTGGCATGTGACAAGTGGTAAGTATTGGTCATAACTGAGCCTTAGGATCTAGCATTAATTTATAAGTCAGTGTGTGCACACTTTATTAAGTTTTGGGTGACCAAAACTCACTTATAAATTATGACCAGCCGTGTTTTTGCACACAATGATGTCCCGAGGTGGACAAAGCTCAATATCCACCGCCCAGACCTTATCCCCTTTGTTCAAAGAGAACAACCAGCCATGTGTCAATCCTAGCTTGGACCTCAACTCGCTTTTTTTTAGTAATGATATATTACTAGTGGAAAACCTCAATGCGAGGTAAAAATCCACGTAGGTATATGCACTGTAGAATGGTGAGTCCGAAAAGGGCCCATACTAGAGTCAAAGAAAAGCTAAGAAAGTCTACAAATCAACACCCTGGCTCGCATACCAATGCAGTGTCTATCGCAAGGAGAGCCTAAAGAAGGAGGTGTTTGGCATATGCTGTCCAAACATGAATCAGTTCCGGTGGTCCAAATTGACCACAGAGCCCAAAACCGTACCCATGAGAAGAACGCAGCATAAGGCTGGAGCGCAACTGTCAGCACTCCAAATATCCAAAACTATTTTCCAAAAAAGTGTGTGGGAAATCTAATGCGCAAGCAAGTTGAAACCTTGTCCAGGAGCAGTTTGGAATGTGAACCGTAGTCACAAGAAACGGCCGTTTCAACCCCTAGAAACGCATTTCTCCGTTTTAAGTCCCCATCCGTTTCCATGGCCGTTTCTCGTTTCCCAAGCAATGTTGTCACAAGAAACGGCCATTTCAACCCCTAAAAACTCGTTTTCTCGTTTCCATTCCCGTTTCTCGTTTCCGGTGACTATGATGTGGACACGTCCAAAGAAGGTGCAACATCGTCTCAGTCTGCGCACCACAACGGCGGCATGACGAGGCACATATACGCTGTGAGTGTAGAAGTACACCCACTGGGAGAACTCCAAGCATGCATCTCCAGACGAACACGCGTTCTTTCAATGGCAAGACGCTCCTCCAGATCCCTCTTAAACATTTCCTCCACCATAGTAATGGTTTTTGTAAGTGCCACAGATCATTACATATAAGCGTAATCCATGGCGGTGGCTTTGTAGCCTCACATATAAATTCTTAGCCGATATAATATCCAAAGGCACCCCCAAGACTTTCTAGTCAACCAGGTGGTCATGCATACGAAGCGGTGGTATTGGTGCAAAGGGGGACAGCAACTCATATATCTCACGCCACAAAGGTCTATAATGCATACCCAATCCAAAACTACATCGAGCCATAGGGAAGGACTTAATGTTTCCAGCCTGGTCCACCACATCAATTCTGCCCTTTTTTGCCAAGAAGAAAGCTTTCCTTGGCTGTGTGAAAGCCAATGGGTGGGCAAGAGCCGCAGACCAATGTATGCTTTCAACCCCCTTAGCGAATTCCCTTGCACGGCCGTTCCATGTCACATGCTGTAATTCTTTCTTCTAGTCTTGAATAAGGTGCATGCTATATGGGCAGCCGGGTATCTTTTCAACAAAACGACCAAACACCACCTCCCAATGTGTAGTAGTCTAGTCACCAAAGCCTGAGGATCTCATTCTAACACACATGGCCGCTAGCATCCGTGACCAAGGTTGCAGCTGTGCTACGAAATCTGACAACAAAGTAGCTTTCCATGCAAGGACACGTATATGTATGTTGAGGATGTTCAGTCCACCATGCATACGGGGAGTACATAACTTCGCCATTGACAATAGCCTGAGTGCTTTCTTATAGTGTTTTGATTTCCAAAAGAACTCTAATATTTCCGACATAAAGGCATCAATCCGATGCCTTGGCCAAAACAAAAGAGGTAAAAAGAACTAAATAAATGCAATGAGTATGGATTGCACTATTCTCAAGCGCACATGCAAAGGCCAAGTGGAAAGCTTCCAGTAGTACAATTTCCCTTTTATGTGCTGTAATATCCCGTCTGCCTATGCATTAGCAGTAGTGTTCCATGCCAGCGGATATCCCAAATAACGCACAATCTGTGAAGGCTCAATGATTTGCCTTGCTCATATATGAGCATGCCAAGCTTCAATTTTCATTGGCAAGAGTTTGGATTTCCTAAAATTGACTTTGAGACATGCCGCACATACGAAAAGCTCAAGTGCTTCCATTACGGACTTGAGATCATCCGGATCATTTCTAGGCAGAAAGAAGGAATCATCTGCATATGCCTATCCCACAAATTGTTCACCTGATGGCAAAACCAGCCCATGCAAAGTATGCGTGGTGAGAAGGTGATCCATAGGTAAAAGCAATGGATGTCCATATGACCTCAACTCACACTACCCTCGAGTGCCCATGTTCCCTACCATCTGCTTTCTATTGTTCGACCCACACATGGTAGAAACAATCTTCAAGAGAGTACGTAGGACAAGAGAACACTACACATAGTATGTGAACATGGAGTCTTGCTTCTCCCTCCTACTACTTGCTTCCATAAATGAGCATTAAAGCTTACCAATTGCAAGTAGAGTTGATGCTAGCGGAAGTCTTCATAATGGAAGCATTTGGAGTGTTGAAATCTTCAATTTGTCATGATCCTTCGCCACAAAAGTCGTCAAGTGGTTGCAGGGAACCCTAGGAAAACTTCCCCTATTGTTCAACTTGAGAAAGCAAGGCTCAAAATAGGGTTTTCAGCCAAAAGACCAAAAATTACAGCAAATAAAAGGATTGTTTTGCTGAAATTCAACCATTGGGAGTGTGTAGGAGAGTCAATACGGCCTGTAAACACTCTTGGAAGCGTGGAAAACACTCTAACAAGCTTGGATACGGTGTAGAGAAGGAGAAAAGTGCAAAAAATACAGCGATAGAGCCTCTTTAAAGGGGCACCAACTTCTAGAGAAGGGAGAAGAGAGATGATGAGATGGCCATCTTAGGTATCAAGTAGAGAAGGAAAGTGAGTAGTCCAAGCTGGGATTGACACATGACTGGTTGCTCTCTTTGAACAAGGGATGCGGTGGACATTGAGCTTTGTCTACCTTGGGACATCAGTGTGTGCAAACACAATGCTGGTTATAACTTATAAGTGAGTTTTGGTCGCCGAAAACTTAATAAAGTGTGTACACACTCACTCATAATCAATGCTAGATCCTAAGACTCAGTTACAACCAATACTTACCACCTATCACATGCCACATAACCATGTCAGCATGCAATTTCACACGCATGGTTCGCAGGCGGGAGTCCCCTTACCTAGAACTACACATCGGTCAATCAAGCATGAAAACAGCATGCAAATTCAATTTGCAAGCAAGCACATAAAGATGCTATGCAATGCAACACTAGTATGGACAATCCCCATTCATAAGACTAAACCAAAATAGACGTGTTCCAGGCAAGTACACGAGGTACTTGCCTGCGTGTACCAGACCCAGTGGAACATCAATCCTCTAGGCATTTCTGGGCATGTACACACAAGCACAAGTCCCAACAGAAAGTCAAATCCACAATATCACATGAGTGGCATAAATCCCTTGTATAAGGACAGCCATGGGTGCCAACCTAATGTACACACATAATGAGAAAGCACGGGTGGACCAGTTAGGTAGAATCCCTCTCCTCAAGCTCAATGACCGGTTCATTACACTTCGGCCCTACATACTGCGAAGGAGACTTACATGAAAAGCATTGTGTATATGTTAATGATTAGGCAATCGCACCCTGAAAGTCACTTCATTAATCTTCTTGATCACTTGAAAAGGCCCATAGTACCTGATTGCAAGTTTAGGATATGCACCCTCTTTGCCAAGTCTCTTTTTAAGTCTTGCTTTCTCGAATTTCAGCAATACCCAATCATTCTCTTTGACACTAAGCCAACACCTCACAACCCAGAGCATCACCTGCTCCACCAACTCTGCCCGGCCGGCCTCACCTACTATACGCTCCCGCCTGGCCCGACTTCAATAACCTATAGCTTACCCAGGTCAAGCGCCTGTCTACAACGACTTCACATTGTCAATACCTACCCAAGGTCCAAGAGAAGCGGTCACCCACGTTATACAATATACAAGAGAGAGAAGGTGTGGTGGAAGAGTGGCATAAAACACACCACTGCCCAAGGAGAGCTTACATCAAATTAAGCTATTCATTAGAGAAAATTTGTGGCTTTTTAATTTTTCTGCAAATCTCGCTTAATCAAAGCATTAATCTTAAATCCCACAACACTTCTTAAAATTGAGAGCATATATCAAGCATTGGAGTGTTGCTATAGCCTCCTATATCATCATTTTCAAAAAGCCCTATTTTTTGGAAAACCCAAATTTTCCGAGGGATGAGATGAAAAATCTGCTTTATGTAATGATTCAACCTCTGAGTCACCAAATGAGTAGGCCAAGTTGGCATCAAGGGCCCGGGGGAGGGGGGAAGAGGGTCTACAAAGCACAAATGTGTGTTTCCTTGTGTATGTGTTTTTTCATTATCAAGATATGTATTTGTGTTCTGTATGTTCGACCAAGTTGTGTTTTGTGTTCTAGATCAAGTGTTTATCATGGTTGTAACCAACTGAAGTATAGTGTGTAAGTGGATGTTTGTGTGTGAACCCACTCTTATGAGTGAGGTAGTGTGTTTGTGTGTGAACCACCCCTTAGAGAGGTTTTAATAATATCTAGATATTTGTGTACTGTGACATAAGCATTGATGTCATTGGAGAACCTTTGTAACCTATAAAGATACTTGTACTTCATCAAAGAAATAAATCAATAGTCACATCATTGAGTTGTGTACTTCTCTCTCTCTCTAAGAGCTTTGTTCTCTCTCTAACCCTTTCTCCTTCACTGTTTGCTATTTACACTCCATAGCCATGTATCTCTTCGATCCTCCATAGCTGAGCATTGTACATGCAGCTCTACCATGAAATTCAATACCTTGCAACTCTCCTTTCTTGGAACAAAATTACACCACCTAGGACAGTATCTGATGGAGGAATCCTTCACTACATGCTTGACACCAGAGTGTTTGCAAGTCCAAAAATTAAAACCCGCAAAGGAGAAGAAAGGGGGGGGAAGGGTGTGTGTGTTGGGTTGGGGTGGTGGGTGTGTGTGTGGGAGTAGGTGGTGGTGAGCGAACCTGTGTGACTGTCCTCGCCTGCGTCGCTGCTCGACTCTGATCGCCTGCGACTTACCTTTTGTGAGCCTGCAATTTCGTCTCTCCCTCCTACTCTGTGTGTGTATGTGTGTGTGTGTGTGTTAGCTAATTCCTTCTTGCCTGCTGGTGCTAAATCTTACCCGCCTGCTGGCCATTCACCTGTTCCTCCTGGCCGTCAACTTCTTCTGCAGCTGATCTTTACCCGCCTGTTGGCCATCGCCTAAACCTGCTGCCGTTGAATGCTCTTGCTGCCGGCTGGCCTCCCCTGCCTTGCCTCTGATAGAAGGTTAATTAGTCGCCTCTTCTGGTTTTGCCCAGCCTCAGATCTTCTGTGTATGTGTGTGTTGTCATCTTCAGTTGCCCTCTGCCACTTCGTCCCTGCTCTGTGTGTGTGTGTGTGTGCAGTTCTGGGGATTACAGAAAATTTAAGGTGTGCATGATGGAATCGCCTGAGCTGGCCATTTATAAGCGTCGGAAAGCAATGAACACCTCGAATTTGGATGCCATGTCTTTGATTAAGGAATGCCTGCATGAGGATTTCGAAGAAGCAAGATGTGCTTGGGAAGGACCTGCTCCAGTCACAGAAGTGCGTATTCCGGTGCAGGAGCTCATGGATCCGGTTGCACAGTATGCATTGAATGCAGTGATTCTCTTTTTCCCGGGCAAGATGCCTAGTGCACAGGATGTGGGACAATGGGTTGATTTCTTGCTTAAGCGTCAAGCAGTCCGGGGTGTTTATTTTGGAGCAAGAGGATTCTATGAGGTCTTGTTAGCAGACATGGAAGCTAGAGATGCTTTGTTGGAAATGTCTCCCCTCTTCTTCAATACGCAAATGACTCATGTTCTTCCCTGGGCTCTTACTAAAGATTATCAGAGCCTTATTCGACATAAGTGTCCGGTTTGGGTTGAAGTGGTGGATTTTCCTCGTACTTGGCGTCATTTTCTTCCTTTGTTGGCTGCTCAATTGGGCAAAGTGATTTGCCCCCCGAAGTTGGATGCCAATACAAATCGTTTTTGTATTCTATGGGACACTGATCTTCCTGCTCCTATGGGCATTACCGTTGATTCTGGGGACACAGTGGTCGGAAAGCGACCATTCAAGCTTAAATGGGGGAAATTTGCCAATTCCTGTTTTCGCTGTGGCAAATTTGGTCATATGCAATCTGAATGTTCTGAACCAAATCTACAACCCCCTCCTTCGGCTGTCCCTACCCCTCAGACTTCTCCTCCAGTGAAATCTTCCCCTGAGGCACAATCTAAAGGTGCTTCTGCATCCACATCAACAACTGGACTAAATAAAGGTAAAGGGAAGCAGTCTCAAATGCCAAATGTTCCTGCTTCCCCGAACATCAAAGACAAGGGCAAAGAGAAGCTTCCTGCTACTCAGGCGTGGATAGTACCCAAGAAAATTGTCAAAGCACGTACTCTACCATCTTCTCGCAATTATGTGCCCCCCTTGAAGAATGTTGTTCAGCAAAAATTACCTTGTAATGATAACTCTTCCTTGGCTCAGGCCTGGGATAAAGTTGTTCGATCCTATAAGGAAGTAGTTACAGGGGGCACTGCTTCAACGTCGGAAGGCCATCACTTGTTTCCTCCACATTCGAGTTTTGATTTGGCAGCTGATGTTTCCGCGACAGATGCGGATGTGCCCATGGGCACGAGTTCTTAAGCTTTCTGTTGGTTTTCTCGCCCACTGTATATACCATCTAAGATGCATAGTTCTATACATTGCATTTCATATAATGTGCGCGGATTATGCAATCAGGATAAATGGAGGCTAATCTGGCACTATGTACATACTTGCAAGGCAGATATTGTTGTTCTTCAAGAGCATAATCAGCATAATTTTGCCGGGCAAACTTCCTATTTTGCGGGATATTGGATAGCTTATGCAGGATCCGCTGGATACTCTGGAGTGCTGATGCTTGTTCGCCATGAATTATTTCCCATATTGGTATTCAATGATCCAGCTGGCAGATGGATGGTAGTTCAATGTATTATCAATGGGGAAGTTTTTGAGTTTGGTGGTGTGTATGCATACACAGCCTCTACTGACAGGGCTCGTTTGTGGCATGCCATCTCCTCTTATTGTTGGCGTTCTAATGCATTTCTTTGTGGCGATTTTAATAATGCTCCAAATCATGTGGATAATACTACTGGACATTCTCACATGCTTCATGTGGAACGACAAGCTTGGGATCTCTTTCAGCACACATGTAATGCCTTGGATTTGTGGCCTCTGTTGCAAGCCAATGATCCAGGATTCACATTTCAACATAACGCTCGATCAATGTATCGTGCTCGTCTGGACCGATGGTATCTCTTTCAGATGCAGCAGTATGATGATTTTGTATGTGATATGTGGATTGATTACTCCTTGTGTCTATCGGATCATGCTCCGATATGCTTGAAAATACAATTTGGTTCATGTTCTGCCAATGATTCATTAACTAGAAAGAGACTTCTGCATGTCAATAATGCTTATCTTAAGCATGAGGTTTTTCGCAATCTGATTGTGAATATTATCTCGCCATTGATCTCTCAAATGCATGTTGATATGGACACAGCATGGTTTCGTTTTGTTATGCGGGTTCAATGTGTGATCCAGGATTATGGCAGACACTATTTATCGCATTTCAGAGAGCAAGTTCAACAGGCCAAAGGCACTTGTCAAAGTTTGATGCATCTGGCTAACACTTCATCTCTTACTGAAATCCAGATGACAGAGTTACTTTCTGCTCGTGCTTTGTTGCATCGTAATGATGAGAGAAAATTGGCAAAGTGGCAGACTAGAGCTCGCCAAAAGGCTATAGCGGATAAAGGATGCACTTCTAAACAATTCTTTCGTCATTTACATCTTTCTAGGCAGTCTCAAACTATTAAGAGGATTAAACTCCCGACTGGTGATTGGACTACCTCTCGTGTGGGGCTTGCACGGGCCATGGAATCTCATTATGGCAAGATTTTTGAGGCCTCTTCTCTCACGCAGGAAGGTCGAGAAGCTCGTCGCTTGTTTTTATCTCAAGTTGCACCGATTTTATCGGCGCACCAGGCTCAACTTTTGGAAGCCGCCTTCACGGAGACAGAATTGTATGCCAGTTTGTGTGATTTGGGCCGTTGGAAATCTCCTGGTTGGGATGGCCTTACTGTAGAATTTTTCTTGTCGTTTTGGCACTACCTGGATCAGCCACTATTGTTAATGATAAACAGGGCATGGGAGCAACAGGTTTTGCCTTCATCTTGGAAAGAAGGCTTGCTCAAGTTGATTCCAAAGCAAGCACTTTGTGAAGAGTTCTCGCAATGGAGGCCGATTACGCTCATGCCTGTGGTTTATAAATTGCTGGCTAAAATGCTTGTCAATAGACTTAAAGGGTTTTTGCATGATGGTTTGCATCCATCTCAGTATGGCTTCATTCCACGAAGGCAAATTACTGATAATCTAGCAAATGTCATCATTGGCATGGAGTATGCGAAATACACTCGACAAGATGTATTGGTCATGCAGGTTGACATTGAAAAGGCATTTGACACTGTTCTTTGGGATTACATTGCAGATACCATGCTTCGGCTGGGATTTGGGCCTACGCTATCCTCTGTGGTTTATTTCTTGTATGCTGACAGTACCTCTGCCGGTTTGTTGGATGGTTTTCTCACAGATCCTTGGCATTTGGGACGTTCAGTAAGGCAAGGTTGTCCTCTCAGTGCTTTGCTTTATGCGATTGCTACTCATCCCCTGCTTATGTATTTGGAATCTTTGACTTCGTCTGGAAGATTGCAGGGCTTGAAATTACCCTCTGGGAAACATTTTATTGCGCAAGCTTATGCAGATGATTCTCTCTTTATGCCTCGCAATCACCAAGATGATGTGGAACAAATTATGCACACTCTTCATTTGTTTGGATTGGCAGCAGGCCTCAAAGTGAATTTTCGTAAATCCAAACTATTGGCTCTGACTGAATATGATTGGCATAAGCTGCTTTGGCCAGGCGAACTTGTTCCTCCGAACATTATAGTTCGTCATTTGGGTTATCCGCTGGGTTGGACTGTATCGGCTACACGGAAATTGGATTGGGTAGCCGAGCGCTTGCACTCCAAGTTACATTATTGGAAGTTGTCCACTTGGCCGCTTCATGTTCGTCTTAGAATTGTGCAATGCATTCTTGTAGCTTATGTGCAGTTTTATCTACCTTTGCTATATTGGTCTCAATCCCGCTTGAAGTCCCTTATGTCAAGTATATTGGCGCATTTCTGGCGCACTTCATCTCGTGGAAAGGGCCTCAGATTGTTATCCATGGACAAGTTATGCTCTCCTAAGCGCCTTGGAGGCTTGAATATTTTGGATTTGAGACGTCATGTTTTGGCCAGGAAAGCTATGCTTTTGCCGGTTTTGTTGGATCAGCAGCAACCCTGGACTCTCATGGTGTCCCATTTGTGTCGGCATATTGTCACGCCATTCTATGGTCATTGGCAACCCACATACTGGGATCTTATATGTGGAAAACTTGAAGGACACATTCCGGGATGTCCTTTCACTTCTTCTCTCATTATTGATTGGAAGGAAGTTACTTCACATATGATATGGCATGGTTCCCGATCTTTGATGGGCAATTCCCTGCGGCTAGAGAGTTTGCATTGGAGTCGTGTATTTTCTTCCACTTTGGTTGACCGTTCACCTCGTCAGGCATATTTTCTATCTCAAAAAGGAATTTGTCAGATACATCAGGTGGTGGATGACACTGGTCAGGTTCTTTCCTTCTCTATTGCGGCAGATCGTTTTCAATTGGGATCCCATTATTCTCATCTTTGGACAGAAATTCAGCGGATGATTGCTGATATTTCTCCTTTACCTCGCTTGAATGTGGATTCCCGTCTATCTGATTGGAATCTTGGAACCACTCCTATGAAATGTATTTCAGCTAGGACAGTTTATGCCCTCTTGCAATCGGATGCATGGATAGTCAGACATGGTAATCAGCTATGGTCTCTCTCCAAATCTTCAATGTGGTGGAAACATACATTGTTTCGCATTTGGAAAAGTCATCTGCCTCTTAAAGAACGCCTGTTCTTGTGGCGCTGTTTGGTTGGTGCTCTTCCTGTTGGTAGCTTGTTACATGCACGTCATATTGCGCCTTCACGTTGTGTCCGATGTAAAGCTACTGAGGAGACTGTCCCACATTTACTATGGGGCTGCGTATGCTCCAGATCGTTCATTCGCCGGGTCTCGACTGCTCTTCGCCTTCGTTTCCCTTCGGGCATTTTTCACAGATGCTTTTGGCTTTTTGGGGTGTTACAAGCATCACAGTCTCAGTTTGCAGTATTTTTCAGCTGGGTCCGATTCTGGGTCTTTTGGACCATATGGCATGTTCGGAACAACCTCATGTTCCAAGCCAATGACATTGTTCCCTTCCATTACTTCAAGTTCTCGCTTGGTCACGCGCTTCATTTTGCTTATGATGCTGGGGACATCACTCTTGATGCTTATAGGATTTACTTTGATTGCTTCTAGGTGGTGAAGCCTATAGTTACTCCTCTTTTTCTGGGTTTTCCTCGCTTAGAGGTTTCCCACTTGTAAATAAAAAGTGTGATCTTTTTGGTGGGTTTTCCTCGTTTTGAGGTTTCCCACCTGTAATTAATGACATTAAGCTTTACAAAAAAAAAAGTGTGGGAGTAGGTGGAAGCAGAAAGAAACAATACAAAAAAGAAGACCAGTAGGCTGGTCTAGGATATGCCATGGAGTTGGTGGGTTGAGGTTAAGTGGTATAGTTTCAAACCGATCTGCATGCAAGGTAAGGTGATGGGAAGCTTTGGGGAGCCTTGATGGCACGCAACTTGTTGAGGCAGCATACAAAGTGATAGGTTATACATAGGTCCTTCATGCCATGTCTTCCCCTCACCCCTCTCACATGTAGTCTCATCCAAGGGCATCTAATCATCAAGGGAGTCCCCCCTGCATCTCAGTTATTACCTCTATGTGAGGGTCTTTCCAAATGTTTCCTTTTTTTCACTAAGTCGCCTCCAAGGGCGACCAATCACTGAGGGAGTCCCCCCTGCATCTCAGTTATTGCCTCTATGTGAGAGTTGAATCTGGTCTTTCCTACTGTTTACTACTTTTTACTAATAGCAAATGGAAGAAGTCAACCTGAAAACAGAGCTGTGGTCGGCTTTGACAAGGAAAGGAAGGAAGAAGGCCCAAGTGAAAGGCCGACTTAGAGGCAGAATTTGCAAGGGCAGTGGAGGTGCACCCGGAGATGGCAACAAGAAACACATGCTATGGATGGTAATTAAACCCCTAGTTTTTTTGAGGCCTTTTCTACAGAACCAGCAGGTGCTGAGGATGGTTAACTAACTTCTTGAGGCTGCAAGAAATACCTGTCTGAAAATCAAAGGCAAAATATCCGGTCGGCTCAGCAAAACAGATCCCAATGTCTTTGCCAAAGGGCCAAACTGTATGACATCCTGAAAAGAAGATGCAATGGAAATTGACACCCTCAATTTCTCTCCTCTCATCTATTCCTAAAGCATGATTAATATCAAACATCAAATACTTCACAAGTAGAAGTGAGGAGACCAGATGACAAACCTGTAAGAAAGGTCGCAAAACTGGATCACCATGTTTCTGTATGGGGGCAGTTTTTTCTTTAGTTAAAACAATGCAGCAAATATAAGTACATACAAGCAAGCTTCAATTAACTCCCACCTGCATACACTGGAAGTTTGTTGCAAGGAGTGTATTGATGAAGTTGGCGTTTTCAATTGAATCTGTCTGGACCGACATTGCCTTCTGAAAGAGCCATGATGCACTAAGATTTGGCTGCCAAAATTGTGCAGTTCAAACTTAGTGTCCTCCTTGCAGCCACGAACAACAGAATGTGGGAGAGAACTGAAAACAACCATGAGGCTAAAGTGCAACCTCTGATCTAATATTCACCAGACCAGGACCAGCATTCTCACCATATAGGGGTTTAGGAGGGCCAGACTCTCTTTATCCAGTAGATCTTCCTCCAATGTCTCTGATATCCCTGTTCACGTACCAGCTCAATTACGGTGACTTGAGCAATAAGGTAAGAGCATTGATAGTAGTAGGAATGTAAGACTGGAATAAGCCAAACAATGTATTTGGACACTTTCTTTTTCAAGCAAAGAGACTTCTATGGAGTGCTAAATCATGGAAGACGGGATGTAAGGATGTCACGTACTGCAGGAAGCACACGGAGATGGGGGGGGGGGGGGGGGGGAGGAAGAAACACTCGCACAACCACAAATTCAATACCACTGGAATTCCCCATCACCAGCAGGGATGCACCTACCTCTACCCTGGTGCATCCTTGCCTGTTTGTATAGCCAATGGCGTTGTCATTTTTTTCCAACAGCAAGATCCTTCAATATTGAATTAAAGAGCATATGAGAGGGTAGACCAAGAGTTGTACAGAACCACACAGCCTGAATCTTTCTTGATTAACTGACGAAAAAGAAGATACAAACTTCGTGTGTATCTAATAATTAAAACACTCTATATGCTGTAAAAAAGTGAATCACCTCCCCATAGGTGATGTCCGGGCACTCACAGCTGATTATAAGAAGAATAATTTATCATACAATTCTCCCTTCTAATCCGAGAGGTTTGTGATGAGTAACAAAATGGAACTTAATCCTTAGTTCGCTATAGAAGCTGCATGAACCCCCCAGGCCCCTCTAGAGGATTAATTGATTTGTGATGCCCAATAAGTCTGCACTTCTTGAAGGTATCCGTAGAATTACCGTTGGGCAATAGACCATGTTGACCTTGCTGGCTTCCACTTGGTAATGCGTAAAGATGCCTCTTGGTGCTAGACAAGAAGGGCCCAGGCTCCAAACGTGAAGAAAAGCAAACCACCTCTCTTGCATGGCCCGAGAGCTGCCTTAAATGCACTCCCCGTGGCAGCGGAAAGTATGAATGCAATCGATCCGATAGCTCAAATGACCTCAACAACAGGTATCGTTGAGCCCTCTTATGGTCTCTTGTGATACTACTTACGAACTTTCCACAATGGTCAAGCGGAGTCATCAGAAGCTAGGGACATACGGGTGCCTCGTGGGCTGCAACTATTAGCATCTGGGCCCACCATCGCCCACTCCACCATACGCCAAGTGAGCAAGCACAGAAGTTCATGGCAGTCCACTGCCAATGTAACTCGCGGCGGGTGCCCGGGGGACTAGGGTCTTTGACACACTTGTTGATACCATCAATGCATATTAACACACTTAAACATGGCCATAGCCTTAACACATCCATCATCACTTTGCATAAAACATAAAAGCTGGACAAAACATCCACAAATGCTGAAAATGGATCTTGCACATGTGACACCACACAGAGGCCGGAATGGGCCGACCCCCCCGCTTGGAGTATTTTATTACCCAAGGAGAATAATATCATGTACAAGCTTTGAGGGCCTTGCTCTCCCCACAGGAGATGCCGGATTATCCAAATACAAATGCCATAACACAGCCCAACACGAGGCTACCAAACACAGGCTGTAGAAATGCCGAGCCAACAATATAATCCCATATACCTCCGTGCGGGTACTGATTCTTCCCCAAAAACCACGGGTCTTCATGCAATAGAGCTGGTACAACAGGTTCAGCTCTCCATTCAGCCGGCACAATAGGTACAGTGGCTGGTACAACAGGTACATTGGCTGGTACAACAAGTACAATAGGTACAATGGCTGGTATAGCCAATACAGTGGCTGGTATAGCCAATACAGTGGTTGGTACAGCAAGTACAAGGGCTGGTACAACAAGTACAATGGCTAGAAATCATAATAAATGATTAAATACCCTTGCCTTCAGTATTTCTTCGCGATGGAAGCCTCAACAGCCAGTATTCTTCATGGGCAGCCTTCAAGAGAGAGAGAAAGAGAGTAGCCATCATTAGGGCAGCCTGTAATGGTGGTAGAGGCTAGTGTACAACAAGAGAGCCTCTATTAATGAAGAGAGAGGGCTCCAATTTATAGATTTGGGCCTCCCATGAGCTAAAATGGCAAGAGAAGGCTACAATGACAAGTGGAGAGCCACACAATAGCTGAAGTGACAAGTGTGAGGCCACTTGTCTCACTTTGATCCACTTTCTAACAAGTGTCAAGCCACTTGTCTCACTGGTCCACTTTCTTGCCACATGTCCCAATCTAAGAGATGGGTCCTTCCATAAACTTTATCTCTAAAAATATCCCAACTGGTAGACATTCTATCATCATAGGCACTTTGTCAACTCTTGGTATCTGCTCAATTCCAGATGTAATGACGCGAACAGAATTTCCATCGGAGTCGTGCCAAAAATAGCAACTCTCCTAAATTTTAGGAGTGTGGTTCTTTGTATTCTAGGATAATCCCCCATTCCCAAAGCTTATACTTTCCAAATATTTAGACATCCTGGAGTCCACCAGACCCCTTTCAGACTGGGAAATGTCCAGGCTGGTGATATCCTCCCCAGCTTCTTAAAAGTTGTCCGTAACTTTAAGCTTCAAGCCATATATTCAAGATATAATCATGTCCCATCGATTGGGCGAGACGAGACAGTCTCAAAAATCCAATATAACTGAAGAATCCATGTCCCAAAGAAATGGGCGAGACTAAATAAGCCCATAATAAAATCATGTCCCAAAATAAATGGGCGAGAATTCCGTGGAAGATATGCTAGACACAAGCACAAGAGCCAATTGTGTCTCAATCACCAATATCAATGAGATAATCATATGCCAATGAAAATCACGAACCAGGTGCTAAGACACTTAAATAAGTGCCATGCACAAGAAACTAGTGCCTCGCACAAAAACATGTGCTATGCACACAAACTGGTGCCATTCAAGAGCACAAACCATGGTGACTGAAAAGCTGGTTCTCCATAGTTCTGGCAATCCTTTCTCCTACTCCCAACAGTTCCCATGTTCTCCCATACAATCCCAACTCTGACCAATAAGCATGGTATGAAAACAATGAAACACTCACTCCACGATCGCAACACGAATCCATGTCTATGGTGGAGTGTTCATTGAATTGCCTTCTCACAATCCCAACATGAATCCACATGCATGGTTAGATGAACACTGAACCTCTTGGCCTCTGTATGGGGAGATAGTGATTCTAATATGGCTTTAAAAAAATAAATAAATCCATGTCCCAAATAAATGGGCGAGACAAAACAGTCCCATAAGTCCAGATATCATAATCATGTCCCAAGTAAATGGGCGAGACAAATCAGTCCCATAAGTCCAGATATCATAATCCATGTCCCAAGTAAATAGGCGAGACAAAATAAGTCTCCTGCCAACAAGACATCGGTCCACATGACCCTTGGCATAGACATAAGTCCCGTGCCAACCAGGCGTCATGTCCACTTTACCACTTGCACTCCGTGTTGGTACTCTGACCACACACCTTGGATGAGAGGTGGACTCAAGTAACAAGATAAAACAATCACTCGCAGGCATAGATAACCTGGTGTTCCATAAGCATTTCTGCTACACATAGTTTATAGGCATTTCGGCCACCAATAGTTTAGTTTGTAGGCATTTCGGCCACCAACTCAAACTAACCTGTTGGGGTAAAGGCGTTATGCCCACCCTTATAGTGTGTACAAGCCCATAAGTTATAGTACATAGTACACTTAGTACATTAATGTACTAAGTGCACTATGTGTACTAGTGCAATATACATGTGTGATAGGGGAGTCACACACTCACTTGATGAGTTGACTTATCCCCACAACTCTCTCTCTCTCTCTCTCCCTTGCTTCTCTGTGTATGTCTCCCATGAATGAACTCTAAACCCTAATTCAGGTTTCTCCCCATCAACTGGTATCAGAGCCCTGGAGCAGTCGTACTGGTCGTGCTGAATTCTGGTCGCCTTTCTCTGCCCAGCCAACCAGCGTGGGCTGCCCAACAGCCACGAGGTCTGGCCAAGCTTGGCGCAAGAGGGAGGGCCATCGCTGGTGAGAAGCGTCATCAGCACAGTCGACTACTTAGGCTTGCAGCAAGGGACCTGGACACAAAAGCGTCGACTTCAGGCGTGTAGAAGGCGCCAGCGCTAAGTGAAGCGAAGGACGACTTGACACAAGGCGTGTAGCGTCGGCTGGTCCAAAAAGCGAGCGAAGAAGTTGCAGGCAGGTGGGCGGAAACACGAAGGCAGCGTTGCGTTGGTCGACGGCTAGCTACGTGAGCGATTACGTGTAGCGCTTTTGGGGTTCGCAGCTGTTTTGTGCGCCGGCTCAAGTGATCGCCGTTTTGTGCGCATGCTGGACTGCCCGCCCGTGCCATGCCTGCCGCCTGTGCCCATCAGCCGCCTCTGCAGTAGTCGCAGGTGTCACATGGCAGCGCCACGTCACCTGGACGGGCTGCGCTGGCTGGGCTATGGCTGCGTAGGTCTTCTACAAGTAAGCGAAGGCTACTAGTCGTAGGCAGCCTGCAGCGTGGGTGTACAGCCAGGTAACATCTCTGCATCAACCTCAACAGCCATTCATTCATAAGCCCGTGCCGTGCATCAGCTACAGCTGCAGAAGCATCAGCAACAGCATCAATAGCAGCACTCTTTCTGCAGCAATATCAGCAAGAATTGCCCCCCTCTCCTGCAACAGAAATCAACCTGCAAATCAGAAAAAATCAAAAATTTCAGAGGTATTTGCCTCTAATTTTTTGCGAATTTCTTATCAATTTAATCAATTGAGCAGGTACAGGTGCCCAATTGCTCAATTTTTGAGCAAAATTGGCAAAATTGGGTGACATTGGTCACAATCAGGATCAATTTGCAGGAAATTGGTCAAATCAGGATCAATTTGCAGGAAATTGGATGTCGAAATTTGGGGCTTTTGATGTAATTGTGCAATTAAGCACTCATACATGCTGTATGATGTGAAAAATCGCACATTTGGGCAAAACTGCAGCAAATTGCAGTGCAAATCAAGGGGCTTTTGTGCCGATTTGGTTGATTTGCATGCAGGCAATCGCATTTGATGCTGTGGATAATGTGCTGATGCCTTACAAGCACTCAATGTGCCTGTAAATCAAGGGGCTTTCATGTATTTGATGTGTATGTGGCCAGGGGGAAGCATCGTGAACACTCTGGATGCCTTCATGTGCGCCAATGTACCATGCATGATCAGAAATTGATCTCAAATCAAGGGGCAAGATTCCGTATGCTTGTTGAGCTTGGCAAAGCAGCAGGCAAGACATTTATGCCTTGAATCCTCAAAAATCAGCTTGCAGTCAAGGGGCTTTTGCCCAATTTCTGTTCGGGACTGTTGTATGCAGTGTACAGGACTGTAAAAGTCTGATTTTCACTCATTTGGACAGCCAGGAGAGCATTTATTGCTATTGTACCTGCTGGTACAGATTTGGCACAGCTTTGTGCATGTTTTGGCATGGCTGTACACTGTTTTGAGTGACCAAAAGGTTCAATTTCAGCTGCTGAACTTGCCGGTACAGGTTTGGTACATCATTGGTGAGCACTTAGTACTGCTGTACAGTACTTTGGAAGGGCAGAAGAAGGGCAAAAGAGCACATTTAAGGTGCTGTCCAAAATCTGCAGCAACCAGATTTTGGTGTTTTCATCACAAAAAGTGGGAGAAAAGTTGCATTCTTGCTTCCGCAGTGGGAGATAAAGCTTGGGAGAACATTTGTGAGCACTTTGTGTGCTCTGAGTGCAGTGTTTGCACATCTTAAGTGCAGTGTTTGCACATTTGCAGGGAGTCAGGCATTGACAGGTTGCATTTTGCTATGGCAACCACAGGTGAGAGCTCTTCATTGCTTCACATCAAGAAGCTTGAAGGCTCGCAGAATTATGATATTTGGCAAACCCAGTGCTACAATGTGTTGCTTCAGAAAAAGCAGCACAAGCCTATCAAAGAAAGGGGTGTGATGCCCGCTTCTCTTACAGCTGAAGAGTGGGAAGATATGGATGAGCTGGCAAGATCTACTATCATGTTGTCTGTGTCAGACTCATTACTTTTCAGCATTCGTGAAGAGAAGACAGCTTGGGGAATGTGGCAGAGATTGCAGGACTTGTATGCCCAACAAAGTGCCTCAAGCAAAGTGTATTGGTTGAAGAAACTCATAGGCCTTCAGATGAAGGAAGGGGCATCTATGACAGCCCATCTCAATGAGTTTAATGGTATTGTCAGCCAAGTCATTAATCAAAAGTTGGCAATGGACGATGAGTTCAAAGCCACTTTTCTGTTATGCACTTTGCCAGAGAGTTGGGACACATTTAGGACAGCCACTAGCAATTCGCATGCTATGCTGTCATATGCAGATGTTGAGGGTGCTCTTCTTCAAGAAGAGATGAACAGGAAAAACAACTCTGTTGGAAAGTCCAATGCAATGAATGCACGTGGGAGATCCCAACAAAGGGGAAAAAGCCAAGAAAGGGGAAGGAGCAAGTCTCGCTCCAAAAAGGATTTGGAATGCCATTATTGTGGCAAGAAAGGACACATTAAAAAGCAATGCTACAAATGGAAAAATGATCAAAAAGAAAAGGGAAAAGGCAAAGACAAAGAGAAAGATGAAGCCAAAGATGTAAAGCCAAAGGGCAAAAGTGGAGTCAAGATTGAAGAAATCAATGTGTCACATGCAGGTGGCAGTGAGGATGAGGTCCTCTTTACGTCTTCACTTGATGCCCATTCACTTCTTACAGGTGGTCATGGTATGCACTCATGGATCATTGATTCAGGTGCCTCCTTTCATGTCACAGGTTGCAGAGACTTGTTTGTCAGGTATACTGCTGGCAATGAAGGAGTGGTTTATTTGGGTGATAACCATGCATGCAAGATTCTTGGCAGAGGTGATGTGAGGCTTGTGTTTTCAAATGGCTCACAGCTTATGCTCCATGATGTCAGGCATGTGCCTGAGATCAAGAAGAATCTGCTTTCTACTGGACAGCTTGATGATGCTGATTATGTTACCACATTTGGTAGTGGAAAGTGGAAAATTAGTAAGGGCTCACTGGTTGTTGCCAGAGGCTCTAAGGTGGACACTCTTTACTTTATGCATGCAGGTGTTTGTCACCATGCTAATGTAAATGCAACCGAGCTGCCGGAAATCTCTATGTGGCATAGCCGGTTGGGACACATGAGTGTCAAAGGAATGGAGCAATTGTCTCGTTTGGGTTACTTGCCTTCTCTAAAGTTTTCAAGTTTTCAGTTTTGTGAGCATTGTATATATGGTAGGCAACTACAGTGCCCCCACAAGAAAGCTCTTGGACAGAAAGATGCTCAGTTAGAGCTTGTGCATACAGATGTATGTGAGATGCCTCAGCTTTCTTTGGGAGGGGCAAAATATTTTGTGTCTTTTATTGATGATGCCACACGCAAGGTGTGGGTTTATCCTCTTCGTTTGAAGAGTGATACATTCTCAGTGTTTCAGAAGTTTGTTGCTCTTGTTGAGAATCAAACTGGCAAAACACTGAAGGCTTTGCGTTCCGACAATGGTGGAGAGTACATGTCCACACAGTTTCAGGACTTTTGTGATGCTAAAGGCATCAAGAGGGAGCTCTCTACTCCTTATGATCCTCCACAAAACGGGACAGCAGAGAGGATGAACAGGACCATACAGGAGAAGGTCCGTTCTATGTTGTCACATGCTGCATTACCTCATGGTTTTTGGGCTGAAGCTGTTATGACAGCCGTTCACCTTATAAACAGGTCACCTAACACGAGGCTTGGTGGGAAAGTGCCAGAAGAAGTATGGACAGGGAAGCCTCCGTCATACAAGCACTTGAGAGTGTTTGGTTGCGTTGCGTACGTGCACATACGCAGGGAAATGCGCACCAAACTTGATCCTAAGTCTCACAAATGCATATTCCTAGGATATGGTGACAGAGGTGAAATGGGGTATAGACTTTGGGATCCCATGAATAGAAAGATCATACGCAGCAATGATGTCATTTTTGATGAAACCTGCATGTATAAGGAGCCTGCAAGGCAACAGGAGCCTAGCAGAGTCATCTTTGATGATGATGGACATCATGGACAACAACAAAGGGCTGTAAATCAGCCATTACAGCAGGAAAACCAGCCCTTAAATGGTGCTGAAAATGGTCCAAATGGACAGCCAGATATGGCAGAAGATATCCCTATGGATATACCACAGTTAGAGGAGATACCGGGCATTATATTTCAGCCTTATGGCATGGAACAGGAGCCACCAATGGGTGATATGCAGGCTGGACAGCAACCTGCAAATGATGGTCATTGGGTACGGAGGTCCACTAGACCCTCCAGAGCCCCTGACAGGTTTGTTCCAAGGGTTGACTACTTGATGCTCACTGACTGTGGGGAGCCCTCATGTTACAAAGAGGCTTTACAGAGGGCAGACAAGGCTCTATGGGAGCGTGCCATGAAGTCAGAGATGGATTCTCTGCATAAAAATGAAACATGGAAGTTGGTGCATTTGCCTGCAGGCAAGAAGGTTTTGCCATGCAAGTGGGTTTACAGGCTCAAAGTTGCACCAGATGCAAAGCCAAGATACAAAGCCAGGTTAGTGGCTAAGGGCTTCAAGCAGGAATATGGTGTGGACTTCGATGAGATCTTCTCTCCGGTGGTCAAAATGACCACACTTAGAGCTGTGTTGGCTTTGGTTGCGCATGATGATCTGGACTTGATTCAGATGGATGTGAAGACTGCTTTTCTTCACGGTGATCTCCATGAGGAAATATATATGCAGCAGCCAGAGGGTTATGCAGTAAGTGGAAAGGAGAAGCTTGTATGCAAGCTGAAAAAGAGTCTTTATGGGCTCAAACAGGCACCAAGAGAATGGTATCATAAATTTGATACATTCATGAAATCCCAGAAATTCAGGAGAAGTGACATAGATCACTGCTTGTACACCAAGAAAGCTTTGGATGGCAGTCTATTGATCCTCATCTTGTATGTTGATGATATGTTGATTGCCGGGAAATCTCGTAAAGAGATGGATGCATTGAAAAAGAGGCTGCATGAAACCTTTGATATGAAGGATTTGGGTGATGCAAATCACATCTTGGGTATGCGGATACTTCGGGACAGAAATCAGCATGTGTTGTATTTGTCTCAGAAGGAATACATTGGCAAAGTCTTGCAGAGGTTCAATATGGACGGGGGGAAGAAAGCTAGTACTCCTTTGCCTCCATATGTGAAACTCAGTGCTATGGACAGCCCACAGTCGGATAGAGACAGGGCTGATATGGCCAAGATTCCGTATGCTTCAGCTTGTGGCAGTCTCATGTATGCCATGGTTGCTACTAGGCCGGACATTGCATTTGCAGTGGGAGTGGTTTCTAGATACATGGCCAACCCTGGCAAGAAGCATTGGGAAGCAGTGAAAGGTGTCATGAGATACCTGAAGGGCACACAGGATTTGTGCATTTGCTTTGGCAAACAGGATGCATTAGTGCATGGTTACACGGATTCGGATTATGCCGGTCATCCAGATAACCGGAAGTCTACTACCGGTTATGTGTTTACATTCACAGGAGGTGCTGTGTCATGGATATCCAGGATGCAGAAGTGCACTGCCTTATCTACTACAGAGGCCGAGTATATTGCAGCCACAGAGGCTTGCAAGGAGGCATTATGGCTATCTCGGTTAGTGGTTGATTTGGGCTATACAGGGGATATTCCATTGTTGCATTGTGACAGTCAGAGTGCCATCCAGTTGGCAAAGAACCCTGTCTTTCATGCAAAGACGAAGCATGTGGATGTGAAGTATCACTTCATCAGAGAGGTGATAGAGAACAAGCAAATTCAGCTTGTTAAGATTCACACGGATGACAACCCGGCTGATCTGTTGACGAAGACTTTGCCTCCGGAGCGGTTTGCTCATTGCAGACACTTGATGGGCATTGGATGAGGCCATTTTCAGCCTTGATATGGTCTTGTATATTATCATGTACATGCTGATTTTTTCTTTTCCTTTACTTAAGGGCACTTTGCCTTTAAGTGGGAGGTTGTTGGGGTAAAGGCGTTATGCCCACCCTTATAGTGTGTACAAGCCCATAAGTTATAGTACATAGTACACTTAGTACATTAATGTACTAAGTGCACTATGTGTACTAGTGCAATATACATGTGTGATAGGGGAGTCACACACTCACTTGATGAGTTGACTTATCCCCACAACTCTCTCTCTCTCTCTCTCCCTTGCTTCTCTGTGTATGTCTCCCATGAATGAACTCTAAACCCTAATTCAGGTTTCTCCCCATCATAACCCTCTCAAGTGGCCATGTTCCCTTCCATCTGCTCTCTATTGTTCCACCGAGATATAGTAGAAACAATCTTCAAGAGAGCACGTTGTCGTGAAGTGTGCGGTACAGCCAGGAAAGTACGAAACTTCTAGCTGTGAGAGTGAATGTCAAATCCAACAAGGAAACTCACGCACAAAATTTCCCAAGGAGTATTGAACATCACTATTTCCAATGACAATTACATGTGTCAACTTGCCTCAATACATCCTTGAATTCATCCTCATGATTACACAAAATTGCATACCAAGTGTTTATTCCTTTGCTCACTGACTTCTTTCTCGAAATCCTTTGAACCATTCACATGTAGGCATAACAAGGCCTTCAAATTTTCCCAATATACATGTGACCAGTTACATCCTTTACATCCAGTGCCATCAAAACCATTATTTCATGATGCTCTTTTTCACCTGAAAACCTGCCTTAATATTCTAACATCTCACAAGCAAAGATGGCATAACATGCTCATGACTTCCAGAATTCAATCAAGCAGAAGCTAGACCAATTTCCCGTGATTTAAATGTGCTAAGAGGATACCTTTTTCCACAAAACATCAAGTTCTAAAAAACAACCATTAGCTTGTTCACCAAGCTTTTCTCAATTCCAAATCCTTTAAGGATATATGGGTCTTACCCCTTTCCTAAGTCCAATAAAGTAGTAGAAAAAAAAGCTTATCTGAATGTATGAGTGGATTTACACTTTGTTTTTTTTATTTTTGCTTGTCTCAAAAGTCGCTTCAACGCCGATTATGCGAAGGAGAAACGCGGGGAGCAGCATCGCTTCAGTGTTGATTTTGAAAATGGTTTTTCCCAAAAGTATATCATCATGTAGTACTAAATTTACCCTTTAATTCTAACACCTACAAAGCACAAGCAGTATATATATTCTTGAAATAAAAGAAACTGGTCGAATGGACGCTGTCCCCTTTCTCTGCAGAATTTTTCTCTCCCCTCCACTTCGCCGCCGTCTGCCTCTGGTTTTTTCTCTCTTTCCCGCGGAGAATTCGCGCCCCCCCACCACCTTTTTCAGCTATTCATGCGGATATTTCCAATTACAAAAGCTGCGCTCGCATTTTCCTTCCATACTATCTAGAAAATTCCAAATAAAAGAAATACCTTTCTTTTCCACGTACGCGGCCACCCTTAGTGTATTGCTTCTAACCTTAGCATTAAGGTTAAAATTCTTAATGCAAGGCATAACCTTAGCATTAAGGTTATAGTTCTCAATGCAAGGCAGTTCATTTAATTTTATTCCCCGGCCTTCAACAAATTCTTCGGCACTGTAATGTCCATTGGATCTCTATTACTCTTGATGCCTCCGTAGTGTATAAATCATCATATTGGCCATGTGATTTATAGACTCCCCAATTGTTCATTCAAGTATTTTCCCATATCTTCATAAATACATTCCTTTGTGCATTGAGATGCCCTCATGTTTGCATTCCATAAGAAGTATTCACTGATTTGACCCAATCGATACCATTTAAAAGCTACCACACATTATGCACATGGGAAGCCATTAACATCATTAACTTATCCCTTTGGCGTGCCACTCATACCATCATATATAACTGGATGTTTCTAACTTACCCATGGGCTCTGAGTAACAGCAGAACCATCACCCTCCACACTCATATACAGAAACTCCTAGATCTGGCTCAGCCTCAGCTTGTCTTATTGAACCTCATTTACAATATGAACATATGTACATGGCATCATATAATGACTCGTCATGGCACATAACCTCATGCATCTGGATGTGTATTTGATGGCCTCACATGCACGGTTTCACATCAGACGTGCCATGGCACGACGTCCACCCCCTCTAAACCTGCACATCCTCTGGTATGTGCCAAATCATCATCAAGGTCCACATATAACTGGATGTCGTCTTCATCTTCTGCAGTTCCAGGAAGATCATCCTCTTCCTCTTCAACCATATCCATACTACCACTGTCAAGCCTCTCATCCTGAATCTCTTGTGAATCAGGATCATTATCATGCCTTCTTTTAAATATCTTGATTCTTTTGCCAGCCACAAGATTCTTTATTTCTGTTCCATCAAGCTCACACAGAGTATACGTGGCATTTCCATGCACATGCTTGACAATGTAAGGGCCAAACCATCTTTTTGCAAATTTTCTTTGAACAGTGAATTGGTTGTCAAGGCTACTGTCATACATTAGAACCCAATCACCTTCTTCAATAGGTTTTGGCCGGAGTCTGTGTCTACTATCAAATCTTTCTTTATTTTTCAACCTTGCATCTTTCAAGCGGGCTTTAGCAAGCTCTATATCTCGAGGCCTCCTCTCCAACTGTCTTATTCGCAATGCAAGGAGGTCATCTCTGCTCAATCCTTCGACCCAGGGCAATACATTCCAAGTTAGAACTACTTCTTCAACTGGCATCACTGGCTTCTGACCATACATCAATTCTGCAGGCATGTATCCTGTCACTGAGCTATGAGTTGTACGGTCAGCCCACAAGGCATATGGTAGCAGCTTTGGCCACTCTCGCATTCTTTCTCTGCATGCCTTAGCCAAAGCTTTAATGATTGGAGGATGTCCTCGCTCACTTTTCCCATTGCCCTCAGGATTGTAAGCACATGTTAGGGACAGTTTGATACCAATTCTAGAGAAGAATTCCCTTGCTTCTTCAACATCTAGCTCACCCCTATCAGCTGTTATCTTCCCAACACAACCATACCGGCAGATCACATCTTCCAAGAGAAATTTGCATACTGTTTCCGTACTCTTTGTTCTAAGAGCACGCCCTTCTACCTGATTTGTCAAATCTTCTCTTGCAAGTGCAATGTACCGCATCTGCCAAATTCCCAAAGGCATTGTAACTAGATCCACTACCCATTTGTAGTGCATGGCAGGTGGGTAGGTTGGTTGCAAGCCATCACGATGCCGCACATTTGAGTACATTTGGCATACCATGCATGTTTCCACATATTGGGAAATATCCTTGTACATTCCTTTCCACCAATATTTTTCCTTTATTTTGGTAAAGGTGGCCCACACGCTTCTATGTCCAGCCCAGAGACTCTCATGGAATTCTTTCACAAGCTTTCCTTGAGTCTCTTTATCACATATGACTCTCTGTGGCATAGCATTCCTCTGCTTAGGATGCTTCCAGAGATACCCATCCTTTAGGAAATAACCATATGCTTTTCTGCGGATTCTCTTAAATTCTGAGTCAGACCAATTTTCTTGCCTTGTCAGAGTACTCAAATATTGACCAATAAGCAACCAATCTCCTTCATATATTTCCTCAATAAAAGACTCAAGTGCATTTGATAGGCAAATATGATCCCCTTTTGCATATGCTGTAGTATAGAACTTTGTACCCACATCATCAATGTCACTAATCATCTCTTTCTCATCTTCATACCTGGCTCTTGATAGCATATCTGCAGCTGGATTATCTTTTCCCGCAATATGCTCAAACTCAGGATTTAGTGACTTGATATAAGCAATCCACCTAAGCATAGCAATATCTGGGGTGGTACAACTTGCTATCATCCCAAGAAGTGGCAAGCAATCAGTTTCCACAAGTACAGATGCCCCAATAAGATATTCTTTTTCACATTTTAGAGCAGTGACTATCCCCCATAACTCTCTCTTGATCTGTGGATACTTTCATTGCCTAAAGCTTAACACCTTTGCTCCAAATCTAATTACATACCTATGATCATCCTTATCATCTTGCCCTACTGCCCATCCTATCCCAGTAGGACTGGTATCAACTGTAACAATCACAGGCCTGCCACACTCATAATCTGCCTTTCTCAAAGTGGGTGATGATTGGAGCAAATATTTCAGCTTCCGCATAGCTTTAATATGTACTGCACTCCACAGAAATTTTTGATTTTTCCTCAAAAGTTGATAAAGAGGATCTGCTACATGTGCATAATGTGGGATCCAAATAACATAAAAGACACATGCTCCAAGAAATCTCCTCAGCTCTGTAACATTAATGCATGTTTCCTTCATTCTTTGTATTGCATCTATCTTGGCTGGACAAGGACGGCGTCCATTAGTACTACAAAGATGTCCCACTATTAGCACTTCACCAACTCCAAACACTGATTTCAGCCCAGATAAAGTAAGATTCACTTCTTCAAGCCTGGATAGAATCATGTCACAATCCTTTATATGATTTGCCACAAACTTGCGGCACCCCTTTGAATCCAAATCTCCATCTTTGTCTTTCTCATCACAGCCCTTTATTGGCACATCATCCAAAAATGGCATAGTTTTTTGTGGTATGAAGTCTCGTAAGACTTTATTCATTCCATTCATCATATGTGCCACTGAGTTAGTGGCTCCCTGTGGTAAGGTACACATCCTTACTAATCCCAAAGGAGTTCTCATTGTGGTCAAGTCCCTGCTTTGTATATCCAGCTGGAACTGATCATATCCCGAATACAGATCACCCATAGAGTATATAGCTTTCCCTGCAAATGCTTCTGCAAACTCATCCACAATTGGGCCTGCTCCCACATTCCTGATTGTGACTTTGTTTACAGGTTGCATGTCTTGAATAAAGCGCAATGTTCCATTTTTCTTTGGTACAGTAAACCATCTGTTGGAATATGGAACACATGAAGGCTCCAAGATTCCCATCCTGATCTTTTCCTTTAGTAATTCCATCAACTTTGGCAAGAGAGCCTTTGGTACTGGAATTGGCCGCAGGTTCCAGGGTACATGTGGAACAGTAAAGATCACCATTGGTGCTGTTACACTTGGATCAACACAGCCTATCTCATGCGGCTGAAAAGCAAAGGCTTTCCCATGTTTTACAAGCATCTCCTCAAAGCATTCCCTTTCAACTGGCAACAAAAAATCCTTCTCACCAATCTTCAGCTCTTTTAGAGTTTCTTGAGTAAATTTATGCCCAATTTTCTTCGGATCTCTAAGATTTGGCTGCATAGAAGCTTCATCTATCTTCTCCTTGCTTCCTGGTGGCAAGGGCAAGGCAACTGGTTTCACCTTCTTTGCAACCGTTTTGTACTTTGTATCAACATGAGCATCCATTTCACAATTCATGTTTTTACATTCCACCCCCTCAAATTCCTGGATTATATCATACATCTCCACAGATGACACCTCTATCATTTCATTTCCACCCTGTAAGCATGCTCTTCCCATATCAAAAAGCACATCCATAGTATCTACAAATGACACCTCATCAAGCACCCCTGAAATAAACTCATTCTTCTCTAGAAGACCACACTGCTCAAAACTTTTTTGTTCATTTTGTATATGTTTTTGCATACCACGCTTCAAATCCTTGCTTTTTACAAAAACCAGTGACCCATAGCTGGAGAATCCCTGAAAATTTGCTGAAAAGCTATTTACATTGATTGAGTCCTGCGAGAACTCATTTCCCCTTGTACCATTGGAATCCCGCTTTACAATGGCACCTGGCCAAAATCCCTCATCTCCCTGTAATTCATAAACTCTCTGTTTATCTTTGGGAGTGACTGTGCCCGAAGAGACTCACGATTCCTTTCATGATTAATGCAAACTGTCAAAAACTGAACAGCTTTTTTGCCATCTTTACTCCTTATTCTTGCATATGCTGAACCATCATCCAAAACCTTTGTTTCCATCCTTACAGCTGTAATGTAGGGTTGCCCAAGGATAAGGGGATACGATGACATCTCTTGAACAAAGAAATTCTGATCATCCTTCACATCCCCTATAGTTACCCTTACATTTGGACATGCTGCATAAAGCTCTCCAGATGAGTTATTAGCTGCTTTAATCATCCACCCATGATCCACATCCATTGGCCACTTACATTTATTGTAGAGATTTTTAGCCATAAGATTTATTTCAGACCCATGATCAATTAGAGCGACATATGGCTCTTCCAAATCACCTATCTTGACAAGGGTTTCAGTGGTTGCTCTTGCCCAATGGCTCCTGGAGTAATGACTCTTTGTAAGAACTTCTTTTTCATCATCCTCTTCCACAAAGCGCACTTGTCGTGCCCCATCAGCAGAGTGATTACATTTTACCACATTTTCTCTCTCTTCCTTTTTCTGTACCTGTACTCCATGAGTCTTGGAAGTGCTTGCCTCCCCTTGTGATGGAATAGATTCAATTATGGACTGCCTTTTTCTTCGTATAATATCAATTATCTCATCATGAAATTCTTTCTTTGCAATCCCCAAGATTTCCCCTAGTGTGAATTCCACCCTGCTGTTTAGAATCCTTTCTTCAAGTACCTTTTTGAGATCTGTTGCAACTTCAATATCAGATTGAAGCTTGTAGAGTGGACTTTTCCCTTTACCCTTCTCCTTCATTTTTGCTGGCACTTCTTCCATTGAAACATCCTGTGGAGGTCTGCTATGCTGTGGAGGCATATGTGATGGCCCAGGATCCTTCTTTTCACTTCCACGTGTAACTCTTTTTGATGGCCCTCCTTCCTCATTTTCCCTTTTACGCTTCTCCTCTACCTGTGCCTCATTATTTTGGCATTTGGCAATATAGGCATGAATGGATAAAGAATCCACAGGCTCCTCCCAGCCAGTCTCAAGACGTATACAATCACCTGCCTCATGCAAAGCTTGCTTTGACACTTTCTTTGACGCAATTAATTCCATTGTTGATGGCCAAAAATCCTCATTCTCATAATCCTCATCATTCTCAAATCCCTGCTTTAATTGACCAACCTTTAATCCATAGGTTGCTGCCTCAACCATAGAAATGGCATGACTAGCAGCCATATCCTCTACCAGCTTTTTCATCCCTCCTTTCCCAAAGTTTGTACTCAATGGAAGACCAGTCTCTGTAAGATGGATTTTCCCATCTTTGAAAAACACAAGTTGATTTTTAAGAGCTTCTTTATAGCTAGCACAGTCCTTCTTTGCATGCTCTGGGTCATCACACCATATGCATCTATATGTAAACCCTTCTTTGCTTTGAGATCTTTGCATAGAAGCCTGTCCCAATGGTAGATCTTTTTCTTCAATCCTAGACATCTTCAATTTTAAGTCACGCATACCCTTGATAAGCTCATCCATCGGCCCATCTATCTTTGGAATTGTAGCAGCTGGTTTGGATAGATTCTCAGGGGTGACAGCAGTTATGGGGGTTGCAGAGCCCATCACCATTTTATCCCTCCTCCGCTGCCGCTTTGCTAACATAGTAACTGCATCCTCAACATCACTCCAATCACTCTTTAATCCCTGTTCTGTATCCTTATCCTCAAGGAGGATTTCCAATTTCTCCTGGAGATCTTTCCCAGCTGCTTGCAAGAAGAGCTCTGTTTTTTCTCTGTCCAAAGTTGCACGCTCTATCCTTGACAACTGGGCATAACGCTTCTCAAACTCTCTTAGCAATTCTGTGGCAGAAATTCCCATTTTAGATTTTGTGACCCATTCCAAGAAAGTTCGTTTGGTCACTCGCTCAAAATCTTCCATAAAATATTCATCCTTTAAAGCAAGCTTGAACTCTTCCCAATTTCTGCCACCATGTGCTGTCTGCAATCCTTTTATGCGCTCTCTTATTTCAGGAACACATACCAGCTCGAAACTTCGAACCATATCCTCCTCAGTCACCCTGTTTAGCTCCATCTCCTTTATATAATTGCGCAGGTACTTTGTAATGTCCTTCCCATCAAATTGATCCACCTTTTTTACAATTGATTGTAATGCTTTGGTCGTGGAAATTTGTCCCCTCTCAGCAGCTTGTTGCTGTTGCATGTACATGGTAAACATCTGAAACATCTGCATAACTCCGGGGTCAAAATGAACCCCCTGACCCTCAGAATTCTCAGCCATAGCTTCCCTGTATATTTCACCACACTCTCACCCCAGCAGTTTCACGTCGGGTTCACCAAAAGATGTCGTGAAGTATGCAGTACAGCCAGGAAAGTACGAAACTTCTAGCTGTGAGAGTGAATGTCAAATCCAACAAGGAAACTCACGCACAAAATTTCCCAAGGAGTATTGAACATCACTATTTCCAATGACAATTACATGTGTCAACTTGCCTCAATACATCCTTGAATTCATCCTGATGATTACACAAAATTGCATACCAAGTGTTTATTCCTTTGCTCACTGACTTCTTTCTCGAAATCCTTTGAACCATTCACATGTAGGCATAACAAGGCCTTCAAATTTTCCCAATATACATGTGACCAGTTACATCCTTTACATCCAGTGCCATCAAAACCATTATTTCATGATGCTCTTTTTCACCTGAAAACCTGCCTTAATATTCTAACATCTCACAAGCAAAGATGGCATAACATGCTCATGACTTCCAGAATTCAATCAAGCAGAAGCTAGACCAATTTCCCGTGATTTAAATGTGCTAAGAGGATACCTTTTTCCACAAAACATCAAGTTCTAAAAAACAACCATTAGCTTGTTCACCAAGCTTTTCTCAATTCCAAATCCTTTAAGGATTTATGGGTCTTACCCCTTTCCTAAGTCCAATAAAGTAGTAGAAAAAAAAGTTGTATGAGTGGATTTACACTTTGTTTTTTTTATTTTTGCTTGTCTCAAAAGTCGCTTCACCGCCGATTATGCGAAGAAGAAACGCGGGGAGCAGCATCGCTTCAGTGTCGATTTTGAAAATGGTTTTTCCCAAAAGTATATCATCATGTAGTACTAAATTTACCCTTTAATTCTAACACCTACAAAGCACAAGCAGTATATATATTCTTGAAATAAAAGAAACTGGTCGAATGGACGCTGTTCCCTTTCTCTGCAGAATTTTTCTCTCCCCTCCACTTCGCCGCCGTCTGCCTCTGGTTTTTTCTCTCTTTCCCGCGGAGAATTCGCGCCCCCCTACCACCTTTTTCAGCTATTCATGCGGATATTTCCAATTACAAAAGCTGCGCTCGCATTTTCCTTCCATACTATCTAGAAAATTCCAAATAAAAGAAATACCTTTCTTTTCCACGTACGCTGCCACCCTTAGTGTATTGCTTCTAACCTTAGCATTAAGGTTAAAATTCTTAATGCAAGGCATAACCTTAGCATTAAGGTTATAGTTCTCAATGCAAGGCAGTTCATTTAATTTTATTCCCCGGCATTCAACAAATTCTTCGGCACTGTAATGTCCATTGGATCTCTATTACTCTTGATGCCTCCGTAGTGTATAAATCATCATATTGGCCATGTGATTTATAGACTCCCCAATTGTTCATTCAAGTATTTTCCCATATCTTCATAAATACATTCCTTTGTGCATTGAGATGCCCTCATGTTTGCATTCCATAAGAAGTATTCACTGATTTGACCCAATCGATACCATTTAAAAGCTACCACACATTATGCACATGGGAAGCCATTAACATCATTAACTTATCCCTTTGGCGTGCCACTCATACCATCATATATAACTGGATGTTTCTAACTTACCCATGGGCTCTGAGTAACAGCAGAACCATCACCCTCCACACTCATATACAGAAACTCCTAGATCTGGCTCAGCCTCAGCTTGTCTTATTGAACCTCATTTACAATATGAACATATGTACATGGCATCATATAATGACTCGTCATGGCACATAACCTCATGCATCTGGATGTGTATTTGATGGCCTCACATGCACGGTTTCACATCATAGACGTGCCATGGCACGACAACGTAGGACAAAAGAACACTACACACGGCATGTTTTGCTCGACCCCATGTTCCCTTCCATCTGCTCTCTATTGTTCCACCCACACATGGTAGAAACAATCTTCAAGAGAGCACGTAAGACAAGAGAACACTACACAGGGTATGTGAACCATGAGTTTCATAAGTCCAATGCATCCCAAATAAAGGGAGCCAAAAAGAATAATCCATAAACCTGAGGATGAATCCAAATCCCTAGAAAAGAAGTCCACAAATCTATAGACCTGTATACCATAATCCTTGTATACCATAACTCTTACCACATACTCCGTGCTAACCACACACCTTGGAGTAGAGGTGGACTTTATCCATAAAAGCATCATATCCATGAGATATCCAAAGATTTCTTCTCTATAAACTCGGACAGATTCATCCATAGAAATTGCTTGTGATCCCAATTTTCTATATAAATCTCGTCCAAGAAAGAAATCTCCATAGATATAATCCATCCCAATAAAGGGAGTCATGAAAAGAATTCATAAATCCTTAGATCAACAAGCTGTCTACTGTTCATACTCTTGCTTCATAAGCTATGAAGTGGTTGGCCATGCTTAACAGCAATGATGGTAAGTGTGGTCCCCACTTGAGATCTTTTCTCTTCCTTATTGAGAGAAGGAAGCCTCTCCAAGAAAGTCTATGCTTTGATACCAATGTAACTCGCGGCGGGTGCCCGGGAGACTAGGGTCTTTGACACACTTGTTGATACCATCAATGCATATTAAAACACTTAAACATGGCCATAGCCTTAACACATCCATCATCACTTTGCATAAAACATAAAAGCTGGACAAAACATCCACAAATGCTGAAAATGGATCTTGCACATGTGACACCACACAGAGGCTGGAATGGGCCGACCCCCCCGCTTGGAGTATTTTATTACCCAAGGAGAATAATATCATGTACAAGCTTTGAGGGCCTTGCTCTCTCCACGGGAGATGCCAGATTATCCAAATACAAATGCCATAAGCCCAACACGAGGCTACCAAGCCGGAACACAGGCTGTAGAAATGCCGAGCCAACAATATAATCCATATACCTCCGTGTGGGTACTGATTCTTCCCCAAAAACCACGGATCTTCATGCAATAGAACTGGTACAACAGGTTCAGCTCTCCATTCACCCGGCATAATAGGTACAATGGCTGGTACAATAGGTACAGTGGCTGGTACAACCGGTACAAGGGGCTGGTACAACCAAAACAGTGGTTGGTACAGCAAGTATAACAAGTAGAGTGGCTGGTACAACAAGTACAAGGACTAGTACAACACGTACAATGGCTAGAAATCATAATAAATGATTAAATACCCTTGCTGTCAGTATTTCTTCACGATGGAAGCCTCCAAAACAGTCCCCAACAGCCGGTATTCTTCATGGGCAGCCTTCAAGAGAGAGAGAAAGAGAGTAGCCATCATTAGGGCAGCCTGTAATGGTGGTAGAGGCTAGTGTGCAGCAAGAGAGTCTCCATTAATGAAGAAAGAGGGCTCCAATTTATAGATTTGGGCCTCCCATAAGCTAAAATGGCAAGAGAAGGCTACAATGACAAGTGGAGAGCCACACAATAGCTGAAGTGACAAGTGTGAGGCCACTTGTCTCACTTTGATCCACTTGTCTCACTTTGGTCCACTTTCTTGCCACATGTCCCAATCTAAGAGATGGGTCCTTCCATAAACTTTATCTCTAAAAATATCCCAACTGGTAGACATTCTGTTATAGGCACTTTGTCAACTCTTGGTGTTTGCTCAATTCCAGATGTAATGACGCGAACAAAATTTCCATCGGAGTCGTGCCAAAAATAGCAACTCTCCTAAATTTTAGGAGTGTGGTCCTTTGTATTCTAGGATAATCCCCCATTCCCAAAGCTTGTACTGTCCAAATATTGAGACATCCTGGAGTCCACCAGACCCCTTTTAGTCTGGGAAATGTCCAGGCTGGTGACAGTGAACAGGCACAGGATCCTCCACCAAACCTGCTGAGAAAGCAAGCAATCGCACATGCAGTTGCATTGAGACTCCTGGGGAGCTCCACATCTGTGGCAGCCTCCCAGACGATTCATGGTGGCATGCCAAGTCCTTGCAGAGAGATTTCTATGATAGGTAAGCTATAGGACGTTGGACATTGGGGATATAAGCTGCTCCACAGACGGCTAGGATCTAGGAAGGAGGGAAGATGGAAAGAAGGGGACCAGATGGCTAGTATGGTGCAGGCAATCTGGCAGGCAGTGATGCGAGACAGAGGACGGACCGCGCCAAACCACTGGGCGGTGGTTTGCACACAGGCGTGGAAACTCCTAACGCTTTCCAGTAGTGGAAAGAGGGTCCGACTGGAGGCAGCACACAAGGGGGGGAAGGGAAAAGAATGGTGGGGCTGAGAGAAAGGGAGGGCAGGCTAAGGTAATGGAGAGCTCTAGTTGGATTCAAGTTTAAATAGTACAGTGTCTTTTGGCCTTGCTCCACAGACCACTGGGATCTGGCAGGGAAGGGGACCAGCGGGTTTTAGTGCAAGAGCAAGCAATCTGGCAGGCAATGATGCTAGACAGAGCGGGCCGCACAGGTGGTAACTCTTAACGCTTTCCAGGAAGGGTCCGACTGGAGGCAGCACGCAAGGGGGGAAAGGGCAAAGGATGGTGGGGCTGAGAGAAAGGGAGGGCAGGCTAAGGTAATGGAGAGCTCTAGCTGGATTCACTTCGTGCTGAGTAAGTTTAAGCAGTACAGTGTCTTTTGGCCTGTCGTGGGTAGGCCTTAGCAGCGTGCTAGGTAAGGAGGGGACACATCTGACAAAGGGGCTATTCAAGGAGAGGACCTATCTGACAAAGAGGTTATTCAAGTGACTCCATGACAAGAAAAAAAAGAGTTCTTACCATGAGCTAATCTTCCAAGATGGCGTGTGATACTTCCAAAACCACCAAAGGAAATTGGTGACTGAATTCCACTGGCATCACCAACCTGCAGCCAAAGGTATAAACGATTCAAGTATCTAATGTAGCCATATCAAAATAAGGTTTTAAAAGGTTGAATAGAGCACCTGCAATACCCGATCAAAAGATGCTGGCAAAGGGCTGCAACAACAGAATTATTCTGTGTCAGTCATTTTGTATTGTGTGTGCATGCCTGCATGGGCATGTTTGCACCCCTGCTTGCGTGCATGCATGCAGGTGTGTGTGTCCACGCACATACACTAGTTGATCACAAACTTGGTGCACACCCTACCTTGAGCGATACGTTGGAAAGAGACCAAATAAAACTCGCATTATTTCCACATCATCCAGTTTCACATTCTGAAGGCATCAACTCGTAAATGTGAATCAATTGAATAATAGAAGATGTAATAGTTTCTTGATTGTTACCACATATTGTATCATCTCAGGACAAACTAGCTCTGTTCTCTAGAACTACCTGAAGTTTCAAGTTTTTTTTTTTTACAAATTTCACACACACACACACACACGGAGACTAGATTTCAAGTAATTTTACTTTATAAATCCAAATAGTCAATAAGTAATGATTGTCAACCTGATATTCAGGCATAAGATCCCAATATGTCTCTAGCATTTGCTCCAATGATGGGCGTTCAGGCTTGATATCCATGTAAGAGAAAAGGTAACAGGTCCGATCTTTAGGTCCTGATCCAGCTGGAAAGGCCTGCTCAAAAGGATTCATGAAGAAGAATGCATAGTTACTAAACTACAATTTGAAACCAAAAAAATTAGGATCCTTATAGACAAATCCCTGGCCATCATCAAATGGTTGACAGGGGTTTGCCCATGAGGTACAGGCAAATGAGGTCCAGGCAGAACAGGTTACCTCCCAGAAACATTGTACCTTCGACTGCCCCACTGTTATCGCTGGATGGTTTGAGTAAATAATATCACTGGTGGAGTTTGTTTCAAAACCTCGAGCACACGTTCCCACGACAAGACAGATGCCATCAGGCTGTTGTCCCCATCTAATCTGCTTAATATTAACTCAAGTCCATCAAGACAATAAATGCTTAATCACCTTATGCCTCCAAGGTAGAGACTTACCTGGCGTGCAATCGGAGAAAAATTTCCCATGGCATCAATAACAAGGCGTGAATATACTTTTTGATCATTATCAAGTGTCAAAACCTACAGTTGGACAAAAATGTATCATATTAGGGAGATGATTTTGAATGATTTATGACATCAAAGCAGCTACTGCAAAACCATATTGACTCATCTACAGTTGGCACCAGTAAACCTCCCTCCCCTGCCCACCCATCCCCCCCCCCCCCCCCCCCCCCCCCCCCCCCCCCCCTCCTTTAAAATAAAACCCAATACAGGCACACCGAAGGACAATACCCATGCCTGTGTGCAACCCAATCTCCAAGAGACCTGGCTGGTCCCATGCTCAAGACGCCCCAAGAAATGTGCGGTCGGGCCCTAGCATGTGGCCACTAGGTAAACGGATCAGGGGGTTCCAGATCAAAGGCTGCCGAAGCTGCTCCTCTGAGACCGCTGGAACAATCTGTCTGAGGGCTGGCCTGAGATGATCCCAAGCACGAAGTAGACTGGTTGCGAATCTGTCCTCAAAGGCAAGACTACAACCACAGGCTCGCATCTCTGTGAAGATCTATCTAGTACTCTGCGGCCACGAGCCTCCAAGGCTCGGAATGCAGGCTGAAATCCGGGCCAAGAGGAAATCCTTTCAAGGCTCACCACCAGGTTGGAGTCCTCTGACAATCAACTTGCCCAACAGGGCACAGCTCTGTATAGCTGGATCAATGAGGCCTAGCCCCCCTCTGCTACGTGGCTGAATGATCACTCTCCATGCCACCTTGGCCCTAGCGGGCCTCCCATCACTTCCGGCCCACAAGAAGTTCCGGATCAAACGCTATACCTGGCCAATACAAGCCCGAGAAAAGGCCCAGCACAAGGTGATGTACGACATGGTGGCAAGCAGTACTTGGTTCGCCACCACCACTCTACCTGCTAGGGATAGCCTCGCCGAGCTCTAGTATAGAAGCTTCTTCCGAATACTCAAAAGAGGCGAAGC
>NC_141051.1:34213581-34266081 GCF_041138505.1 Cibotium barometz
ATGCCAGCCTTCAAAATCACTCTTGCTCCTGAGAACAAGTTTACATTTCAGCTCTTTCCAAATATCTCTTCGCCTTCACAATTTCTAGCTTGACTCTCTAGAAACCCTAGAACAACTTCATACAAAGTTCAGTTATTCTTTGTCAGCAAGAACAGCCCTTCCATGGAGGAGCAGAAAGTAATATCAGCACAGCCTGGAAGCTCCCACAACTACAAGTACCTGAATAGACTGCGCAAATCCTTGCAACAGCTTGACGCAGCATATATATATATCAAAGCCCATGGAAAAGCCTTCAGGGCATCTTTAGGGCTAAGCACTGACAGCAGGCACTAGGCATTACAATTATCCCCCCATCCCATAGTCGTGGGAAACTCTCGAAACTCCGGGTTTTAGGACAGTTTCAGCCATTTGAGGGGTCCAAAGATCCAAAATGCATTTCGGCCATTTCCGAAACAATGCGTTCCCTGTTTCCCCCAAGCTGTTTTCGGCCATTCCCATAGATTCCCTTGCAAAACCCCAATTTCAAGGTGATACTAGCCGCTCTTTTGTTCTTTTTCCTCACCAATCTCCTTTTCCCAAGTTTCCAGTCATATATTCTCCTATTTTCTTGCATCTCTATGTATTTCTGCTCTCCCTCTTCTTCTTTCTCCCCCCTTTATTTTGCATCCCCTTGCTAATGTAGAGTTTCCCCATTTCAACTCCCTTGGAATTGTCATTTCCGTTTCCATTTCTGTAACCTCCCTTTGAGAGTGGCCAGCTAGGGAGGGAGCACCCTTTCCCCTTACTTTGTTTAGACATCTAATTAGAGGGATCATATTTTACTCCTCAATGAACTTTCTCTTTACTAATGGAAAGATTTTTGGAAGGGAGTGGAAGGGAGCTAAACCGATGATGCTACTTCAGTGAGAGGGATGTATCAAGGAGGAACAGACACACACACACACACTAGCATGCCATCTAAAATTAAAGCAGAAGTAAGGATCTTACGAGACACCCAGATTCAGAATGTCCTTTACCCACACCTCCGGAAGTCCCTTGAATCCGCATCTATTCTGCAAATAAAAAAGGGCATCTGGAAAATAATCCAAACACAGCTCAGCTTTATTCAGATCAAACGTACTGCAAGTTCACGATGCTTACAGGATTAAATTCTACCGCAATAACGTCCTGAATACTATCAGATGACAAAATGCCAGACTTGACAAGCTCGTCAAGCTCCTTTCGAGATATGTTCCACTCCTGCTACGCTGAAAATGAGAAGTGGACACAAGTTAACAGAAATCCCCATTTCTCGCGGCAATCCTTAAACAGCACACAAGTATTCCATACCCCTTGCAATCTCCCTCTTTCAATAACAGCCACCTTGAAACCTTTACGGGTGAGAGCTGCAGCCACAAAATGCCCAATGTGCCTCCACAAATCACTACATCATAAACATCTGTTTCAGGTACTGCTTTCAAGCACATTCCCGAGTCTTTACAGACAACTTCGGGAGGCTGGACCTGTTCCTGTAAGGTGGACATTAGATCAAAAACAGTCTTCTTTTTTAAAATGATGAACAATCACTTTACATCACAAAAAACATTCAATACTATCATGCTCATGCTCATGAGAGACAAGGTGCCTACGGAACACTCTGAGATTTCTATTCATAGACCACAAGCAGATGGCCAAGATGGGCAACACCACCCCCCCCCCCCTTCTCTTCCCCGGAAAGCCCAATGTTGTCCCTGTTGTGCAGTGTCTAAATGATGTTGATCCCCGTCTCCAAACTCTCTTAATAATCAAGCTGTAAGGTGCAAGCAAATGGTAGGTCTAAGATCCTTGATTTAACCAAGAAAAGATCAATCATTTAGGCAGTTCAAAAGTCTACCTTCAACAGTGACTTTGATGAGACTTGTTAATTCAGGGTTGCAATTGCACTGGATTCCTTTCTAATTTAGACTACGTGAGCAATTTTCAGCCATAATTTATCGGCTGCAATGAGAAGAGTCCCTATAGAGGAATCACTCATAGAAGAGGGTCAATGTATCATGGCTTGCCAAGATGCAAGCACAACATCAATGCAATGTACACATCTGTATCTTTATCTGCTCTCACTTAAGAGGGTATTTGTGAGTCCCTCCCAAAGAAAATCGTAAACCTGTAGAGGAACTCCAATGTTGAAAGACTGTTCAAAAACCTTTAAAAAGAACCTATCAAACCTCTATTTTGAGTTATCTAGATAATTCTCTTCCATAAACCTTTTAAGCCCCAGTTTTATTCTCACTCCTTGGTGTGGTAGGCCCTAAGAGAGCCAACATCGAGGCTTGTTATGTCCCCATTGCCCGAAAGTCATAACTATGTTGGCCATGAACAATGAGTCTAGGCCCCAAAATCCATACAAGTGAGTGGACTGTTCATAATAAAGGTTCCCACCCAGTGGATATACAAAGGGAATCTAACCTCAAACACATTGCAAAAAAGTAAAGAAGGTGTCTGGACCAAGGCCACAAGTTCACTCCGTTGTCAAAGGAATAAGGTTACAAAAGAATATCAACTTTTGAGGACCTTGATGGTGAATGCTCAATGTGTCCATGGAACATATCCACAATCCTAATCTGCCCTCATTTGCTATGTGGTGGCTGTCTCCTTTGGACTCTTTGTGATCCCCGGGATGATCCAAGTCTGAGATGTCTCGAGAGTCGAGACAAGTCCCCTGTGGGTGGGCCTCAATCCCAACTCTGAGTGAACAGTCCTGTTGGCTAGTGTTATCTGGCTCCCTCAATTTACCCTAAAAAGAAATAAGTAGAGTCTTTCCTTGCTATCTTCCCACATGCAACTGTGCAAAGTTCCTCCCTAGCCTACAAACCTCATGCACATTGAGAGCTGCACATCTCTGTTCCTCATACTTGATGACTCTCCCTAGAGGACCAATCCCGTCCCTGAGCAAACAATGATAGTGCTTTTTAGTCTCGACTCTCATAATATGTTGAATAATGGAATAAAGCATGTTCCTCTTTTCTCTATATCCTCCATACCTACATATCTAGAGCTCTGAACTCTCCCTTGTGAGCTCCACCTCTAGGCCCATCTTCACATGCAACCCACATATCTAGAGCTCCAACTCTCCCTTGTGAGATCCACCTCTAGGCCCATCTTCACATGCAACCTATGCAATGAAGATCAGCACTTCACATGATAGCAAAGATAGGGTTGTATGTAAAGCTTGGGGACAGCTCAAAGATCAGCCCGCTTTGTTCATGTTTGATGATTGTGCATCTGAAAATTTCATATCCACTCAGATGGCAGCTGCTTTAGGTATTGAAGTGGAGGACATGGGTCCTCATTGAAGCAGGGGCTGCCTTTGTTGGTAGAGAAGTGCAGGTCATGCCTATTTTTGGCAAGTTGCGCATACACATTCAAGGCTATGTGGATCATGAGGATTTTCTTGTGGCACCTTTGAATGGCTGTGATGTATTGCTTGGAAAGCCTTGGCATACACGTATTGATCCGAAGGCTTACAAGACTAACAGGATCACCTTCATGCATAAAGGCCGAGAACATGTAATTGATGCTGGTGAAGAGGGTGATACCATTCCCCTTGTATCTCATGTACAAATTAAGAAAGTAATGAAAAAGAGTATTTTTGCGTACTTGATTTTTGTACGAGATCTTGTTGAGGAAAATGATGTACATGTAAACACTCTTTGTAATGATAGGCTGAAATTTTTGCTAGAGCACAATGATTGTTTTGCTAATGAGTTACCAAAAGAGTTACCACCTGTACGACCGGAAGATCATCGCATTGATCTTGTGCCGGGTAGCTCACCACCTAATAGGCCAGCCTATCGTGTAAGTGCATCCCAAAAAGAGGAGATCATGAAGCAAGTAAATGAGCTTCTTGAGAAGGGTTTGGTTCAGCCAAGCTCTTCCTCATATTGTTCACCCGTCCTCTTAGTTCAAAAGAAGGATGGATCCTTTCGTATGTGTGTGGATTATAGAGCTTTGAATAAGTTTACCATCAAGAATCGGTTTCCGATTCCACGCATAGACGACATCCTTGACAAGTTGGATAGATCGGCATGCTTTAGCCGAATTGATCTCAAGAGTGGATATCATCAAGTGCATGTAGTGCCTCAGGATGTACACAAAACTGCTTTTAGGACAGCATTTGGGCTTTATGAGTATCTTGTTATGCCTTTTGGTCTTACAAATGCCCCGGCTACATTCAATAGAATGATGGATCGCATATTCCATGGGTACAGGAAATTTACAGGTGTCTTCTTTACCCATGGGCCGGATGGGGTTAGGCTAGAATCAGTGGAGTTTTAATAATTAAATTAAATTAATAGGAATACGCTTAGAATTTGAGTGGTTAAATAAAACCCTAAAGAATTTCTCAAATGAGTAGATCAACGGCTATGCCTGATTTCGGTTAGGAAAAAAGAGTTGATTTCCTCAGATGATTAGATCAACGACTGTGCCTAATTTCGGTTAGGAAAAAAGAGTTGATTTCCTGAGATGATTAGATCAACGACTGTGCCTGATTTCGGTTAGGAAAAAGCGTTGATTTCTTCAAATTAAATCAGTGATAGTTTTCTTTCTATCTAGTTTAATCAGGTGAAGGATAGTTTAATCTCTTGAGCCCGTTAGAAAATTCGTTAAGAAAATAAAAAAGGTGGAATCGTCCCCGTTTTCCGGGCAAGGAAAATTTTTCCGGTTTCGGTTTCGGAATGACCACCAGATTAGTCTCGTGTCCGGACATTCGAGGGTGAGGTCCCAAGTGGGAAACCCTGCCCCGCGCAAGAGGAAGCTACTTCCGCTACTGCTAGCAACCGAGAATCCGATGTGCTGAGGGGGAAGAGGAGTCTCACAGCTGGTATTAGAGCGTTTTTGTAAACTTACGAAATAGCAGTAGAAATTGCCTAAAATTTTAACGTAAATCTGGGAAATAATGTTTTCACTTGTTACAATTATGTTTGAAATGAACTTCATGAATTGAAAACTCATAAATTGAACTGGATTGTTAGATGGATACCCCAAATCCGTCTAGCATTCCTGAACTCTCCTAGAGTCAGGATATGATCGCCTTTGCCTTCGAAAATATCATCAACTCTGCTACAACCTGAGTAAGCAGAGTGAGACTCGCTTGTCACTTTGAGCATCTATACTTTCCTGATCCAGTAGAGTGACGTCAACATATGTGGTTCTCTGGAGGGCGAGGTATTCGCGTCAAAACCAATCAACCACAGAGACTCGGGCAGAATATCTCGCTAGCCATGATCTTGATAAGGCTAGGCAATATTCATTATGTACAACTCTATAATTACTCACCCCGAAATTTTAGAATTTCTTGCCATATTTTTAGACTTCTTAGCTAATCCTAGTCTTCTCGAAGACCGAAGAAGAGCATAAAGCTCATTTGGCTATTGTTTTTGAAGAGCTCCATAAGCATAAACTCTTCATAAATGCAAAGAAGAGTGAGTTCTTCGTGTCAGAGATACATTATCTTGGGCATATTGTGTCCAAAGATGGAGTGCGGATGGATCCTGCAAAGATTGTTGCAATTCGGAATTGGCTCGAATTGAGTTCGGTGCATGAGATCCGTAGTTTTCTTGGATTATGCTCTTACTACCGCAGGTTCATTCGGCACTTTGCATGGATTGCTTCTCCTTTACATGATTTGACAAAGAAGAAGGCCGTGTTCAAATGGACTAATGTAGAGAGAGATGCATTCCTCAAATTGAAAGATGCAACTACTCATGGTCCAGTGTTAATCGTTCCGGATTTGCAAAAGCCTTTTTGTGTGGAATGTGATGCATCTGGAAATTGCATAGGAGCTGTCCTTAATCAAGAGGGACATGCCGTGGCTTATGAGAGTCGTAGATTGCATGATGCAGAGCTATCTCTTGGTATTTATGAGAACATGCACTTACTATATGGAAACATTACCTTCTTGGGACTGATTTCACTGTGAAGACAGATCACCAGAGTTTGAGATATTTTCTTACTCAAACTAAGTTGTCAGAGAAGCATATGAGGATGGCCAATTTCCTCTCTATGTTTCATTTTCAGATCTTGCACACCCCGGGAAAGAAGAATGTAGTGGGCAATGCATTGTCACGAAAGCCGTATGTAACAGCTGTCTCGGTTGCCTCTCATGGGGACTTGTCTACCATGCGTGATTTGTATCATACGGATGCTGATTTTGCCACTATTTGGGCTGATTTGATGGCTGGTCATGCACATGCCTCATATGTGATCAAAGAGGGTTATCTCATGAAAGATAATTGCCTATGTGTGGTGTCTGACATGAGGCAAAAGGTTTTGGATAAGTGCCATGCTCCTCCATATGCTGGTCATAGAGGCATAATGCCTACTACGCACATGATTGAACGGTATTTCTTTTGGCCAGCATAGTTTCCGGAAACGGCGTTTCTGGAGCACCGAAACGTGGAAACGTTTCGGAAACGTTTCCAGAAACGGAAACGGCGTTTCCAACTTTTATTTTTTCCAGGGTTTAGAAACCCGCGTGCTCTCTTCGCCGGCATTTTTCGCCTTCTTTCCGCCGCCTGTTTGGAGCTGCTCTAGCCATCTACCTTGCCCTCTACTCCTCTACCTCCACATCAGCCCTCTACCACGCCCTCTACCTCTCTACTTGGGGCCTCCACCTTTGCCATCTAAGCTCTACCAAGCAAGAAGGAGTCCACACCTTGCTCGCAGCCTGCAGGACCAGAAAAACAGCCTCCACTTCTCGAATCTCTCCGAGTCTTCCGACCTCGAACCGCACAAGTAAGTTAAGTAACATGGCTCGGACTCCGGATCCTTTTTGGCAGCATGTGGAGCAAGTGGGGGCTTATGCAGGATCTGGTGGCTCCAAGAAATGGAGATGTAAATATTGTGGGTTGGTCAAAACGTGGAGTATCACCCATGTGAAGGACCATCTTGCTCATGTTCCAAACAAAGATGTAGGGCCATGCCCCTCTGTTCCTCTAGATGTTCGGAAAAGCCTTGAAATGTGGAGGCAAAAGCGTTTTGCCATTCCCGAAGAGGAAGTATCTACAGCAATGGGTGGTCAAGAGCATGAAGCTGGTTCAAGTCAAGCAGCAGCAGCAAAGAGGGCCAGAGGCAGAGACATAGGATCAGATTTCTCCTCTACCTCAGTGTCGGGTGTGCATGCAAGGAGGACTCCTTTGCCAGGTGATGTATCACATTCACAAGACACCCCTCCAATAAATACTGTACAAAGGGCTAGCATCCAAGCAGGATTTCAAAAGCAAGCAATTGCAGAGGCAACTAGGGAGCTCACCCGGATGTTCATACGGTGTGCCATTCCCTTTCATGTGGCCAAGACAAATCAATGGAGGAAGACCATGAGGGCCATCAGCCGCATTGGATGCGAGTGGGATGGCCCTACATCTGAGGCTCTGCGGACACGAGAGCTAAAGCGGGAAAAATCATGCATAGAAGTGCAGCTAGAGCCCTTGAAGGAAACATGGAAAAAGTATGGCTGCACTATATTGTGTGATGGGTGGTCAGATGTACGCAGGAGAAATGTATACAATGTTTTGGTGTCATGCTGCAAAGGCACTATGTTTTTGAAAGCCATTGATGCCTCCCTCCCAGGTCTCACAGTTACAGGTGCATTTATTTGGACACATATAAGGGAGGCTATAGTGCAAGTTGGGCCTGAGAATGTTGTGCAGGTGGTGACAGATAATGGAAGTAATTGTAAGTCTATGGGCTCTATGCTAGAGGATGAATTTCTAGCCATTGTGTGGACCCCTTGTGCATCACACAGCCTCGACTTATTGATTGAGGACATAGGTCAAATACAATGGGTTGAAGCCATCTTTTGCACCGCACGAAGCATGGTGAAGTTTGTGAAGAAGAGGCCAAAAGTCTTGAGCATGTATCGGGCCTACAGCACTCTTGAGCTATTGCAGCTTGCAGCCACCAGATTTGCATACATGTTCATTGTGTTTGAGAGACTCCTGCGAGTCCGCAGAGAGTTGGTACGCACTGTCTACTCAAATGAATGGCTAGAGTGGGATCAGAGAGAGAGCCCCAAGGCAAGAGCTTTTGTGCGTGATGTCATGAGAGAGGAGTGGTGGGTAGAGGTTGAGGGGTTGATCAAAACTCTCAACCCCATCTACACAGTGTTACGCATTACAGACATGGAGGGCAGTACTCTAGGCCTTTTATACGAGTATATGGACAAGATTGGGGAGGCTCTCAACAAGCAAGACTACTTGAGAGCAGAGCAGTAAGTCTCCTCAGTCATGGCTACCCTTGCTTTACTTCTTATCTTTATTTTACTCTTGAGTCTTTACATTGGTCTCGACTCTTGACTCTTGTTTTTTGTCCTTTTTTATCTTATGGTTTGATCTCTAAAGGGTTGATGAAATCAAGGCTGTGTGGAATCGGCGATGGGATTGGTTTCACAGGCCGATTCATGCAGTAGCACATGTATTGCATCCTTTGTGGCGAGATGAGGAGCAATACGAGAATGAGGAGCTAGAAGAAGGCTTCATGACATACATGAGGAACTTGACATCTGGTAATGTGCACATGCTGAAATGTATAGAGGATGATCTCTTGGCCTTTCGCAACCAGACAGGGAGCTTTGGTCGAGAGACTGCAAAGCTTCGAGAGACTCAACTACAGCCTGTCTCATGGTGGGAGAAGTATGGAAATTGTGCTCCGACGCTGGTAATTCACTACCCTTAACTACAGTTTACATAGTACACTGTACAATGTGCATCTTTCTTGTTTCCACTTAGTTCTAATTTCTAATTGTATGTGCATTTCAATAACAGAAACGCATCGCCATTCGAGTGCTCTCACAGGATTGCAGTTCGGGTCCATGTGAGAGGAATTGGAGCACTTGGGCCCTCTTCCATACAAAGAAGAGGAATAGGCTGAGTACCGCTCAGCTAGAGCGGTTGGTGTTTTGTCATTGCAACCTCCAGCTCCTTGAGAGGAATCCGGAGCCTTCACAGGTGAATGTGGATAAGATCGACATCATGAGGGAGAGGTTCATCCCAGAGATCCCACGGAATGAGCGTGATATGTACACCTTGCTTTATGAGGAGCTGACAGTGCTGAGCCACAACACCCGCTGCACCACCCATTCTCAGAGGCAGAGGGGGGGATCCATCGCTTCCACTTCAGCAGAGGCAGAGGACCACGATCCTACCATTTCTTCATCTGAGCCTGACTCTCATGAGTCGGAGGATGACTCCTCCATGGATGATCTTGATGAGTGATGTTTGGAGCACTTAGCTCTAGGATTTTGTCATGCCAGCAGCTGCTGCCAGCCTGCCAGCCACATGATATTTTTTGATCATGTTTTGTATTTACTATAGTCTATACATATGGATTATGGATTATGGATGATGGATGATGGATGATGGATCTTGTTTTGTATTGACTCTTTTGAGGCTTGAGCCTACAGTTGTCATTTCTGAATTTTGATCTATCATTTGAGTCTTTGACATTGAACTTAAGCAAAGATGTATTTTTCAAGCTTTTGTAATGTTTTTATTAATTATATATGTATGTATTAAACCCTAAAACCGAAACTCCGTTTCCCCGTTTCTTCCCGAAGGCCGAAACTCCGAAACTCCGTTTCCCGCCGTGCTCCGCACCCCCGTTTCCGAAACTCGTGGAAACTATGTTGGCCAGGTATGCGGAAGGACATAGAGGCATATGTACGTGCATGTATCACCTGTCAAAAGGTCAAATTTGATAGGCAAAAGACACCAGGTTTGCTTCAGCCATTGCCTATTCCCACGCAGCCATGGGAAAGTATTACAATGGATTTCATTATGGACTTGCCACGTACCCAACAGGGTAATGATGCAACTTGGACAATTGTGGACAGGTTTAGCAAGCAAGCTCATTTCTTGCCGGTCAAAAAGACCATCAAATATATCTTGCACAAGTGTTCAAACATCATGGAATGCCGAAGTCCATTGTGGGGGATAGAGATCCCAGGACTACAAGTCTCTTTTGGCGGGCCTTATTTGATAATATGGACACCAAATTGAACTTCTCATCAGCTTATCACCCTCAAACGGATGGGCAAAGTGAGGCTGCAAATTCAGCCGTATTGGATCTCTTGAAATGTTATGTGGTGGATCAGAAGTCTTCTTGGGAGAAGTACTTACCGCTTGTGGAATTTGCATACAACACAGTGCATGCATCTACGGGAAAGGCCCCGTTTGAGATTGTTTATGGTAAGGTGGTTTTGCCACCCATCCTTCGCACAAAGGATAAGATATTTGCAGCTGATGAGTATGTAAGAGACTTGGATATTGCTTTTGCTCAGGTGCGGACAGCCATTGCAAGGTCACAAGACAAGCATAAAAAGGCTGCCGACAAGCATAGAAGGCAATTGGATGTTAAAGAGAATGATTGGGTATTGCTGAAATTTGAGAAAGCAAGACTTGCAAAGAGGGTGCATATCCTAAGCTTGCAACCATGTACTATGGGCCTTTTCGAGTGATTGAGAAGATCAATGAAGTGGCTTTCAGATTGGCATTACCTAGTCATTGGCACATACACAATGCTTTTCATGTGAGTCTCCTTCGCAAGTATGTAGGGCCGGAGCCCAGTGAAATGGTCATTGAGGATCCACCAGAAGTGGATGAGCTTGAGGAGATCTTGCAGCCAGAGCAGATTGTGTATCACAAGGAACGCAAGCTTGCTGCAAGCAAAGTTGTGAGGCGTTACCTTGTGAAGTTTAAGAACTATCTTCCCATTGATGCTAAATGGGTAGATAAAGAGTTCTTCAAAGATTGCCCGCATGTGCTTCAGACATATTTGGATGCATTTCAGTTGCAGACAACTGTTTAGAAGCGGGGGGGGGGGGGGGGGGGGGGGGGGAATGTCACCATTTGGCCACCCGAATGGTTCACTCTTGCTTTCACACTATGTACATATTGGATTGGTGTCCATGGCTTATGGAATGTGCCTATGCATGTGATTGACACGTGTCATGCTGTACAGTTGGATATGATATTCCGTTGGGACTTGACGTTATCATGCCCGGAATATCTGGAGGACTTGGCTTTCCGCTGGGACTTGTGCCTTTGTGTACATGCCCGGAAACGCCTGGAGGATTGGCTTTCCACTGGGTCTGGTATTGCATATACTTGCCTGGAAACGCCTGGTCTTTTATGGTTTCATGAACGGAAATTGCTCATGCCAATGCTGCATTGCATAGCATCTTTATGTGTTTGCATGCAAATGAAATTGCATGCTGTTTTCATGCTTGCATGACCTATGTGTAGTTCCGGACTAGGGGACGCCCGCCCGTGAACCGTGCGTGTGAAACTGTCTATTGACATGGTTGTGTGAACAGGTGGTAAGTATTACCCAATCTAGGCTCAAATAGCCCTTAGGACTTAGCCAATATTTATAAGTGAGTGCGTTCCCACTTCATTAAAGTTTGGGCACCCAAAAGTCACTTATAAATTATGACCGCTTCCAAGTTCACACTCACTGAAGTCACGAGGCGGACAAGACTCAATGTCCAGGACCTGATCCTCCATTTTTTCTCATAAATGGGCATCTCCTCATGTCCCCTCACCTGATTGGACCCCAATTCACTTACTTATTAAGAGAAAATTCGTGTTTTCTCTTCATGAGGATTTTTGGAGGCTGAAAACTCTGTTTTTCCACCATTTTTCTCCATTTCCAAGCTCTCCATAGCCATACCCAACTTGATAGGGTGTTTTCCAAGCTTCCAAGAGTATTTCCAAGTGCTAATCACTCTCCTACTCACTCCCAATTACTGAAATTCAGCAAAACAGCTCTCATTTTTGCTGTAATTTCTGGTCTTTTTGCTGAAAACCCTAATTTCAGCCTTCCTTTCTCAAGTTGAACCAGGGGAAGCTTTCCCAGGGTTCCCTTCATCCTCTTGAAGACTTTTGTCGTGAAGGATTGCGGCAAATCGAAGATATCAACACTTCTAAAGCTTCCAACGCGAAGGCTTCCGCTTGCAACAACTTCTATGAAGATTGGTAAGCTAATTGGACAATGTGTTGTCATTACTTATTCAGTAGAAGGGCAGGACTCCTTGTTTAGCCGCCGTGTGTAGTATTTCTCTTGTCCTATGTGCTCTTGAAGATGTTGCTACCTTGCTTGGTAGAACATAGAGCCAATGGTAGAGAATATGGGCACTGAAGTCGGGCCGAGCATCAAGGCAGCTCCTTGGTGATCTACATCGACATACCATTGTTTTCTAAATGCTGAATTTCATATGCATTGGCATGGAGGATTTGGCAATGGATGCCCGTGAAGCTATGTATTGAATTTCTCCAATAGTAATACAATTTACTCAAGGGAGGGGTCGGCCGTTCCGGCTCATTGTGTGTCTCTTGTCAATTCAGCAATTTACTTCTTGTATATGAGCAAGTGTCCTTCAAATCTTAGTGTATTTAAGTGTATTGATTAGCATTATGTTCAACCAAGTTACATTGGTATCAGAGCATACGGTTCTCTTTCGCTTCTATCGTGAGAGACGATCACCGTGAACACTAGCTATCTTTACACTTAGAACATTATGGACAGCCATACAATGAATGTTGGAGATGCTAATAGAAGAGGCAGGGACAATGAAATGCATGCCTCCAATGCTTTACAGGATGAGCAAACTCATGTGGTGCACAATAGGGAACATGAATATGTGGGACAGCCGTCCCGTGGCAAAGAGAAGATGCAAGAAGAAGAGTCCATAGTCTTGAGGGTTGAACTTACTCGTATGCAGGCTCTTCTCCATGCACAACAAGAAGAATTGAATCTCTATCGCCGCGAGGATCCATTGGTACATCATCGTTTGAAGGCCAAGAAAGCTGAATCTTATATGGATCATGCAATGACAATGATTGCTCAAGAGTTGCACATGCAACCGAGGGATGCAGCACGTGCATACTTGGCTCGTACCGAGGATGCCTATGCAGAAAAGGCAACCATCCCACATGTCTTGGAATCCCCACTGGTGCCCGAACAAGAACTTATGTCTAAGAGGATAAATCTCCATGCTATGGGAGAGGAACAATCAATCACTTCACGCCATGCAAGAATACCTCATGTAGCCCGTGAAGGATACAATGTTTATGGCAGTGGTCAAAATGTATGTCAAATGCCATTGCCGGCTGAAAATGTGCATGCACAGCTGCAATTTTCTGTTGGTGCAGGTATTCCGCGTATCTCTCATGCCACTCATGCCTTCGAGTGTGCTCGTGAGGGAGAAGTTATGGCTGAAAATGTATCAATGCATGTTGAGGGACCAGCCATGCCTCATGCTTACAGGGCACATGTATCTATGCCTTATGCATCACCTTTTGGTCCAAAAATGATGCCAGCCACAGGGGCTGTCCCAATGGATAAACATGGGGGAAAACATGTTGAGATGCACACACATGCATCAAAGTCTCGTGACTTCAAAGCCGGAGACAAATCTGTGAAGTTTGACACATATCATGGGGAATATGATGCATCAAAGGCACTTGCTTTTATTGCCCAGTTTGATATTGCTTTCAGTGATGAGGATTTCACTCAAAAATCCATGATCCGGCATGTAAGCATGTTCATGAAAGGCACTGCTGCCCATTGGTGGCTCACAGCTCTCACCGAATCCTGTTAGATCATGGGAAGAGTTCAAGGAGAGGTTCTATGCTCAATTCTTGCCTCCCAATGCATTGAATGAGATAATGATGAAGTGGGATTGGGTAAAGCAAAATGAGGGGGAATCGGTAAATGCATATGTACAAAAGTTTTGGAAAGTGCTCTTGGAGGTGTCTCCATTTATGCATGTCACCGCGAGGCGGAAAGGAAGAGAAGGTTTCAATTGGGATTGCAACCCGTGTACAAAGCGGGATTACAAATGTATCCTGGTCATACCTTACACCAATTAATCGCTGCCGCCACCGCCACCGAGTAATTGGAAACTCAAATTGAGTCGAACCAATAAGGCTAAAACCTCATTTCAAGGCAAAGAGAGGGCTATCCAAAACCTGCAAAATGATAGACAGCCACCTAAAAGGGACCAAAACCAAGCCAAATCAGGTCCAAAAGCTGAAAATAAGTTTGCTAAAAAGTGCCCTTACAAGCCGGCAAACTTTGGTCTTAGTGCTGAGAAGGAGGAGCAATATATGCGTGAAGGCAAATGCTTTACTTGTGGCAGCACTGAGCACATGGCAAGAGCATGTCCAAATAAGAAGAACAAAGCTGAAAATGCTAATGTACCGAAGCCTAATGTGCATATGGTTCCGGATGTGCAGGGCAACACTTCACATGATAGCAAAGATAGGGTTGTATGTAAAGCTTGGGGACAGCTCAAAGATCAGCCCGCTTTGTTCATGTTTGATGATTGTGCATCTGAAAATTTCATATCCACTCAGATGGCAGCTACTTTGGGTATTGAAGTGGAGGACATGGGTCCACATTGAAGCAGGGGCTGCCTTTGTTGGTAGAGAAGTGCAGGTCATGCCTATTTTTGGCAAGTTGCGCATACACATTCAAGGCTATGTGGATCATGAGGATTTTCTTGTGGCGCCTTTGAATGGCTGTGATGTATTGCTTGGAAAGCCTTGGCATACACGTATTCATCCGTGCAAGACTTACAAGACTAACAGGATCTCCTTCATGCATAAAGGCCAAGAACATGTAATTGATGCTGGTGAAGAGGGTGATACCATTCCCCTTGTATCTCATGCACAAATTAAGAAAGTAATGAAAAAGAGTATTTTTGCGTACTTGATTTTTTTACGAGATCCTGTTGAGGAAAATGATGTACATGTAAACACTCTTTGTAATGATAGGCTTCATCGCATTGATCTTGTGCCGGGTAGCTCACCAACTAATAGGCCAGCCTATCGTGTAAGTGCATCCCAAAAAGAGGAGATCATGAAGCAAGTAAATGAGCTTCTTGAGAAGGGTTTGGTTCAGCCAAGCTCTTCCCCATATTGTTCACCCGTCCTCTTAGTTCAAAAGAAGGATGGATCCTTTCGTATGTGTGTGGATTATAGAGCTTTGAATAAGTTTACCATCAAGAATCGGTTTCCGATTCCACGCATAGACGACATCCTTGACAAGTTGGATGGATCGGCATGCTTTAGCCGAATTGATCTCAAGAGTGGATATCATTAAGTGCACGTAGTGCCTCAGGATGTACACAAAACTACTTTCAAGACAGCATTTGGGCTTTATGAGTATCTTGTTATGCCTTTTGGTCTTACAAATACCCCGGCTACATTCAATAGAATGATGGATCGCATATTCCAAGGATACAGGAAATTTACAAGTGTCTTCTTTGATGACATCCTAGTCTTCTCGAAGACCGAAGAAGAGCATAGAGCTCATTTGGCTATTGTTTTTGAAGAGCTCCATAAGCATAAACTCTTCATAAATGCAAAGAAGAGTGAGTTCTTCTTGTCAGAGATACATTATCTTGGGCATTTTGTGTCCAAAGATGGAGTGCAGATGGATCCTGCAAAGATTGATGTAATTCGGAATTGGCCCGAATTGAGTTCGGTGCATGAGATCCGTAGTTTTCTTGGATTATGCTCTTACTACCGCAGGTTCATTCGGCACTTTGCATGGATCGCTTCTCCTTTACATGATTTGACAAAGAAGAAGGCCGTGTTCAAATGGACTAATGTAGAGAGAGATGCATTTCTTAAATTGAAAGATGCAACTACTCATGGTCCAGTGTTAATCGTTACGGATTTGCAAAAGCCTTTTTGTGTGGAATGTGATGCATCTGGAAATTGCATAGGAGCTGTCCTTAATCAAGAGGGACATGCCGTGGCTTATGAGAGTCGTAGATTGCATGATGCAGAGCTATCTCTTGGTATTTATGAGAAAGAGCTCTTGGCTGTAATTCATGCACTTACTATATGGAAACATTACCTTCTTGGGACTGATTTCACTGTGAAGACAGATCACCAGAGTTTGAGATATTTTCTTACTCAAACTAAGTTGTCAGAGAAGCATATGAGGATGGCCAATTTCCTCTCTATGTTTCATTTTCAGATCTTGCACACCCCGGGAAAGAAGAATGTAGTGGCCAATGCATTGTCACGAAAGCCGTATGTAGCAGCTGTCTCGGTTGCCTCTCATGGGGACTTGTCTACCATGCGTGATTTGTATCATACGGATGCTGATTTTGCCACTATTTGGGCTGATTTGATGGCTGGTCATGCACATGCCTCATATGTGATCAAAGAGGGTTATCTCATGAAAGATAATTGCCTATGTGTGGTGTCTGACATGAGGCAAAAGGTTTTGGATAAGTGCCATGCTCCTCCATATGCTGGTCATAGAGGCATAATGCCTACTACGCACATGATTGAACGGTATTTCTTTTGGCCAGGTATGCGGAAGGACATAGAGGCATATGTACATGCATGTATCACCTGTCAAAAGGTCAAATTTAATAGGCAAAAGGCACCAGGTTTGCTTCAGCCATTGCCTATTCCTACGCAGCCATGGGAAAGTATTACAATGGATTTCATTATGGACTTGCCACGTACCCAACAGGGTAATGATGCAATTTGGACAATTGTGGACAGGTTTAGCAAGCAAGCTCATTTCTTGCCGGTCAAAAAGACCATCAAAGCTGAGCATATGGTTAAAATATATCTTGCACAAGTGTTCAAACATCATGGAATGCCGAAGTCCATTGTGGGGGATAGAGATCCCAAGACTACAAGTCTCTTTCGGCGGGTCTTATTTGATAATATGGGCACCAAATTGAACTTCTCATCAGCTTATCACCCTCAAACGGATGGGCAAAGTGAGGCTGCAAATTCAGCCGTGTTGGATCTCTTGAAATGTTATGTGGCGGATCAGAAGTCTTCTTGGGAGAAATACTTACCGCTTGTGGAATTTGCATACAACACAGTGCATGCATCTACGGGAAAGGCCCCGTTTGAGATTGTTTATGGTAAGGTGGTTTTGCCACCCATCCTTCGCACAAAGGATAAGATATTTGCAGCTGATGAGTATATAAGAGACTTGGATATTGCTTTTGCTCAGGTGCGGACAGCCATTGCAAGGTCACAAGACAAGCATAAAAAGGCTGCCGACAAGCATAGAAGGCAATTGGATGTTAAAGAGAATGATTGGGTATTGCTGAAATTTGAGAAAGCAAGACTTGCAAAGAGGCCTCGCAAAGAGGGTGCATATCCTAAGCTTGCAACCATGTACTATGGGCCTTTTCGAGTGATTGAGAAGATCAATGAAGTGGCTTTCAGATTGGCATTACCTAGTCATTGGCACATACACAATGCTTTTCATGTGAGTCTCCTTCGCAAGTATGTAGGGCCGGAGCCCAGGGAAATGGTCATTGAGGATCCACCAGAAGTGGATGAGCTTGAGGAGATCTTGAAGCCAGAGCAGATTGTGTATCACAAGGAACGCAAGCTTGCTGCAAGCAAAGTTGTGAGGCGTTACCTTGTGAAGTTTAAGAACTATCTTCCCATTGATGCTAAATGGGTAGATGAAGAGTTCTTCAAAGATTGCCCGCATGTGCTTCAGACATAGTTGGATGCATTTCAGATGCGGACAATCGTTTAGAAGCGGGGGGGAATGTCACCATTTGGCCACCCGAATGGTTCACTCTTGCTTTCACACTATGTACATATTGGATTGGTGTCCATGGCTTATGGAATGTGCCTATGCATGTGATTGACACGTGTCATGTTGTATAGTTGGATATGATATTCCGTTGAGACTTGACGTTATCATGCCCGGAATATCTGGAGGACTTGGCTTTTCGCTGGGACTTGTGCCTTTGTGTACATGCCCGAAAACGCCTGGAGGATTGGCTTTCCACTGGGTCTGGTATCGCATATACTTGCCTGGAAACGCCTGGTCTTTTATGGTTTCATGAACGGAAATTGCTCATGCCAATGCTGCATTGCATAGCATCTTTATGTATTTGCATGCAAATGAAATTGCATGCTGTTTTCATGCTTGCGTGACCTATGTGTGTACGCCCGCCCGTGAACCGTGCGTGTGAAACTGTCTGTTGACATGGTTGTGTGAACAGGTGGTAAGTATTACCCAATCTAGGCTCAAATAGCCCTTAGGACTTAGCCAATATTTATAAGTGAGTGCGTTCCCACTTCATTAATGTTTGGGCGCCCAGAAGTCACTTATAAATTATGACCGCTTCCAAGTTCACACTCACTGAAGTCAAGAGGCGGACAAGACTCAATGTGCAGGACCTGATCCTCCCTTTTTACTCATAAATGGGCATCTCCCCATGTCCCCTCACCTGATTGGACCCCAATTCACTTACTTATTAAGAGAAAATTCGTGTTTTCTCTTCATGAGGATTTTTGGAGGCTAAAAACTCTGTTTTTCCACCATTTTTCTCCATTTCCAAGCTCTCCATAGCCATACCCAACTTGATAGGGTGTTTTCCAAGCTTCCAAGAGTGTTTCCAAGTGCTAGTCACTCTCCTACTCACTCCCAATTACTGAAATTCAGCAAAACAGCTTTCATTTTTGCTGTAATTTTTGGTCTTTTTGCTGAAAACCCTAATTTCAGCCTTCCTTTCTCAAGTTGAACCATAGGGGAAGCTTTCCCAGGGTTCCCTTCATCCTCTTGAAGACTTTTGTTGCGAAGGATTGCGGCAAATCAAAGATATCAACACTTCTAAAGCTTCCAACGCGAAGGCTTCCGCTTGCAACAACTTCTATGAAGACTGGTAAGCTAATTGGACAATGTGTTGTCATTACTTATTCAGTAGAAGGGCAGGACTCCTTATTTAGCCGCCGTGTGTAGTATTTCTCTTGTCCTATGTGCTCTTGAAGATGTTGATACCTTGCTTGGTAGAACATAGAGCCAATGGTAGAGAATATGGGCACTGAAGTCGGACCGGGCATCAAGGCAGCTCCTTGGTGATCTACATCGACATACCATTGTTTCTAAATGCTGAATTTCATATGCATTGGCATGGAGGATTTGGCAATGGATGCCCGTGAAGCTATGTATTGAATTTGTCCAATAGTAATACAATTTACTCAAGGGAGGGGTCGGCCGTTCCGGCTCATTATGTGTCTCTTGTCAATTCAGCAATTTACTTCTTGTATATGAGCAAGTGTCCTTCAAATCTTAGTGTATTTAAGTGTATTGATTGGCATTATGTTCAACCAAGTTACAAAAGGTCGCCTTTAAAAACTCAGTTTTGCTCTCTTGTTCAGTCTCATGGCTGCTTGTGATCGATGTATTGAAATGGCGGTAATGCATCCATATAGAAGAAAGTCCATGACATGCCAACCAACATGTGGTCCATGCCCTATGAGGAGTGATAGCTCGTGAGTGGAGCTGAGAACGCACACCCCCCCTCCACTCCCCTTTGCGCTGTTTCGCATCCCTGTTTTCCCCCCTGCACCCGCCATCCTCCCCCCCCCCCCCCCCTTTTCTTCTCCCCTGTCACCCATGGTGCCTTCCCCTCCTGCTGGCTGCCGCCCCCTCCTCCCCTAAACCTGCCTGCTGCCCCCCTCTCCTCCCACCACCTCCCTCTCCAGCACACTGCTACCCCTCCCTCGCCTCCCTCCGCCTCACCCCTGCAACCTCTTCCGTCCCCCTCCCGTGTTCCCTTTTGGGTTCGCCTCTTCCATTCTCACCTCTTCCCTTCCGTAATCAGCAGGCAGTTTTCTCAGTTCTTCGGCATCTTTATCTTTCAGCAAGCTTCAGCCTCTTCTAGTCTTCATCGCTCAGGAGGAGTCCATGGCAGCCACTCCGTCATCCCCAACCGAGGCCGCCGTCCCTTGCCTATCCTTTTCAGAAGCAGACCTCCAACTCCTCGCTTCGAGGGTAGCATCCCTATAGGCCTCCACTCTAGTGTGCAAGATTGTTGATAACCGCCCGGCGCGCGGACAGCTCAGAGATCTTTTACAGGCTAGCCTCCTTGGTGTGCCTGGAGAGATTACTGGTATTCATCCTTTGGGGCGTGGCTACTACCAGGTTGAGTTTGGGTCGCCAGGCGCGTGTCGCATAGAGTCACGCAGCTGAGCCCTATCGCACTGCGTGCGACCCGGGCCTTCTTTGCAAGGTGGCAACATGGCTTCGACCTAGCATCCGCGACCCACTAGCCTTTGTTTCAGGATTTCCCAGGCCTCAAGAAGGAATACCTTCCTCTTCTCCCAGTGATTGGTGGTGCTATCGGGAGTGATGGAATCCCCCCACTACCGCTTCGGCCCTCGCTCGGGCGGCCAAGATTCCACCTCTACGCATATGCGTAGCCTCCCCGGAGATAGTGCAGCACATCATCTCTCTTCCCTACCTCAAGGGAGCCCCCATTCTGCAGAGTGGAGTACTCTGGCATCCCAAGCCAATGCTTCATATGCAGGCAGATGGGACATCTCGATAGAGCTTGTCCTCGTCGCCAATCCAGGAGACCGCCGCCTCCGGTGTCCCACCCCCCCCCCCCCCCGGCGGGTCCCAGCTCAGATCCTCCTCAGGGGGCTAAGAAGGATACAGGCCCTCAGGCAGCAGAGCACCAGGGTCCGACCACAACTCTCACTGATGCTGAAGAGTGGAAAACCGTTGGCCCGCGCTAGAGCTGCCAGCCGACTTCTAGAGTTGAGCGGCGCCATTGAGCACGACAAGCTTGCAGAGCAGAGGAGGATATGGTTCTATCACATAACTATTTCGAGCATTTACCTCACCTCCGGCCCCCTAGGTTTGGAGGCCGTTACCTCGTCGAGATTCCTCTTCAAGTTCTCAGATTCCAGTGAGGCCGGTTGGCCCCACCGAGCCTTCGGCGGGCCCCTCCTCGACCCTCCCTCTCTAGAGGATTCCTCACTGCCGCTTCCCTCTTCCTCTTCCCAACTTCCCCGTCCCAATCCGCCTCCTCTCCCACCCCCTCCGCATCCCCAACTCTCATCTCCAACTCTCCCCGCAACAGCCCCCTCTGCCCCATCCTCTTCAGAGCCTGCACCCCCCCTCCCTCCCCATCTCCTGAGCATTCCCACAGCCCTCTGGCCACGCCAGACCTAGAGCGGATGTAGCCAGCAGGTTTAGTCCACCACTTGATTCATCGCTTCTCGGAGCCAGTAGAGATGACCATCGTCGCCGCCCCGGTGAGGGCTCTCCCGCCAAAGTCGCCAAGTGCATCCCCCCCGCCCCCCCCCCCCCTCCCCCCGCCCCCCGATCCTTGGGCAGCCAATGGATTACAATTTCTTCCGATGTCTCCCTGTCGAAGGAACTAATATTTCCATGGAGACAGTGGCTCCCATTCAATCTGTGTGGTGTTTCATCACTCCAAGCCATCCACGCTAAAAAGTGGCACGATGATCTTCTTCTTCCCCTTGAGTGCAGCCCCAAAGACAGAATGGGATTCGGAATCAGTGTCTGCCGCCATCCAGGGACAGGCAATGAACTTTCGCATCATCTATATGATCTGCGCATCACCGACGTGCTTACCCATCTTTGGCCCATGGCGCTCAGGTCATAGAGATCAGGGCGGGGAGGTGGTGTCCTCCAGCTTTGTATTCCTTCATATCTCAGTAGCAGTATCCCTTCTCCCCTCCTACAGGTACCTGCATTGGGACAGGTGGAGTTCAGGTATGCTTACTCTTGAGCTCGGACAAAGTGGCGACACATGGATGACAGGATCCGCGCCCACCTAGCATGCCTTTGTCCTAGGATGAGCTGTGACTTCTCCCCGTCGAAACCTACGCCCAAGACTCTTCGAGTAGAGGGTAGTTCCAATAGTTCCGCCTCCCACAGAGATTGATATGCAGATTGTGTGAGAATATGTGAATATGAAGTGGAAGCAAATAAAGATCACACAAGAGAGAGTAGACAGCCAAGAGAGATCCAACACTCGATCCAAGAATTGAAAAGTGTTGAATGAATTATGAATGAACAACGTCCATTGTACGATTCCTCTCAATGGAATCAATCTCAACCTCCATGGCTGCCCGCCATTCCGGAAGAGCAAGAGCCTCCTTAGCCATAGTAGGCTCATATGACTATATCATTGTACTTATAAGGGCGAGGTTACAAGAATGAAGAAGCTGAGGTAATCTTCGTACCCGTGTCAAAGATTGTGCTGAAGAATCAACAAGCTGATGAAGTTCCATATCGGAGAGATAAGAATCACGAACATTGGTTTCCAGCCATCATGGAATCTTGGGGGCAATCCTCCGTTGCACAAGAGCAGGAGAAGCCGGGGATGCAAGTTGTGGGGGTTGCAGAGGCAGGAGGTAAACGTAGAATTATATGGTAGTGATGTGTGTGAACACACTTAGGACCGCCGGGGCACTTTTTCCCTCACTAGGAGGTTTTTTCCCCCGTGCGTATGTACACCCTCTTATCTCCTCATTTTGGGGTGTGTACTTACCTTTTGTATCTGACACACATTTGGTTATTCTATCTAGTGAGTTTGTGTGCTCTCAAGCTTCTCTATCTTGTGTGTGTGCATTGTTGCAACCCTAACCCTAATTCCAACAATTGGTATCAGAGCTAGCTTCCTTGACACTTGATCTAGTAGTCTACCTCCCTCCTCACGATCCTGTTTTTCTGTCCACGGCATATACTGTAGTGTGATGTATACAAATTTTTCGGGGTCCACGGCATAATTCGGGTGCTTTTCGGACGCGTTTTGGACACCGCAAGGTTTCTGCAGACGTTCTGGAGAGGCGTCATTTTGGATTAGTTTTGCTCGATTTTGCGTGTTTGGGTTGTGCAGCGGCAAAGATTTGGTATGCAGCAACATCTAAAGTGTCTTCAACAACATCGACCATCATACTTTCGCTAGTAACACTCTATTCTCTACTCTGTGTTCTTTTTCATACTCTTTGAAAGTGATTCAGTCAGTTGGCAGCCATCCAGGGTTGCATTCAATGAATACTGAGTACTTGCAGTGTGTTGAAAGATTTTGCATTTAGTAGACAGTCATGGTTGGCAGTAGTGATGTATTCAACATGTTGTCTGCTGAGAACAAACTTGATGGGACTAACTACCCATTGTGGTCTTATATGATGAGGCATATACTGGTTGCTAAAAACCTTTGGAATGTGGTGAATGGTAGTGAAACTCGTCCTGTTTCACAACTACCAGTGCAACCAGGTGCTACAGGTACATCTGAAGTAGAATCTGATATAGAAGTGGCTCCTCCACATGCACCACCAGTACCTCCCACTGCTGCTCAAACGAGATGGAATGGAAGAGATGCACATGCATTGCTTGCACTGTCTGTGAAGCAAAGCATTATTCCTCATATTCGGTCGTCATGTAAGACTTCAAAACAGACATGGGATGCACTTGCTGCATTATACAAGGTGCGCAATGAAGCACGTGTTGCATGCGCAAACAGTTGGAGTCTGAGCACATGAATGAGGAAGACTCAATGGACAGCTTCTTGACCAAGATCAAAGATTTTAAGAAGCAGCTCGCTAGTGTGGATGAGATATATCCTCATAGTACATTGGTGCCCATAGTTCTCAATGCATTGCCAGATTCTTATCAGAGTTTTGTCTCTACCCTTAGACTCATGAGGAAGGGAAATCCAAATGCCCTTGCATTTGACGAGCTGGTTTCAGTACTCTTGCAAGAAGAGCAATCTAGGCAAAACAGATCTGTTATGCGAGTTGGTGACCAAGCTTTTGTTGCCAGTCAGAAAGGCAAATGTAAAGCTTCTTCACATGGTGGCTATAAGCCAAAATCAGAATCCTCAGGTTAGGATGCAGAGAAAGAAGGTGATAAGACTAAAAAGAAGGACAAGTGTCACTATTGCAGGAAACCAGGGCACTACATAAATGAGTGCAAGAAAAGGCTACAGAAGGGCAAAAAGAAAGAATCGAGCATGGCTGTGTGGCTGATGCATATGCACCAAGTGCAAAGAAGAAGGAATCTGCAAGTTTTGCTCAAGATGATTGGGCATGGACTGTACATTGCAGTTATCACCCTTCTGTTCATGATGTATGCATGTCAGTAGGCAGAATCAGATACTTGGTACTTTAACGGTTACTTCACAAAAAAATTTGTTCTCATCTCTGGAATCTGTCCCAAGTGCAGGATCCGTCACATGTGCAAATGGTTCCTCATATCCTGTCAAAGGAGTTGGTAGAGTTGTGCTCACTACTGCAAATGGGGACGCATTTACTCTTTCTAAAGTTTATATGTGCGAGGCATTAAGAAGAACTTGTTGTCAGTTTTAGCCTTAGCCTTGTCAGGCTTAATGGTGAAATTTGTGGATGACAGATGTACAGTTCACGATAGAAATGATAGTTATTCTATCATTATCTCAGGTACCTTGTTTCATGGCCTATACAAGATAGATATATTTGAGAAGTTGCAGCATGATGCTTGCTCAGTCTCTATGACTCGTGCTATGAGTGATGCAGAATTATGGCATGCACGATTTGGCCATCTCAATTATGGTAGTTGTTACGCCTTCAAAGGCATGATATGGTGTCTGAGTTGCCAACTCTTGAGACCCTACTAGACATGCATGTGAGGGGTGTATTCTTGGTAAAATGCATCGGGTATCATTTCCAAAGGATGGATCTATGAGAGCTGTTAAGAAATTACAGCTTATACATAGTGATGTATGTGGTCCTATGAGGATACCATCTATTGGGGGATATCTCTACTTCGTCACTTTTATTGATGATTACTCCAGATATAGCTGGGTGTATCCATTAAAGCAGAAGTCAGAGGTTTTTATGTGCTTTAGGCACTTCGTATCCATGGCTGAAAATGCATGTGAATGTAAAGTTGGCACCCTTCGTTCAGATCGAGGGGGAGAGTCAATGTCCAAGGAATTTCATGCATATATGGCTGAAAAATAAGACATCAATGCACAATGCCATACACACATCACCAAAATGGTGTGGCTGAGAGGAAGAACAGGTCTCTCATGGAGATGGCACGATGTATGGTGAAAGCCCAAGATTTACCTCATGGTTTTTGGTTTGAGACAACTATGTGTTGAATAATGCCCTACCAAGGCCTTGCAGTCTAAAACTTCTTATGAAGCTGGGCATGACAAAAAGCCTTCTGTGGCTCATTTGCGTGTTTTTGGATGTCTTCCTTATGCTCTTATGCCTAAGCAACAACGCAGTAAGCTTGATGATAAGGCAGTCAAATGCATATTTGCGGAATACAGTTCAGAAAGCAAGGGATATATACTCTACCATCCGGCCTCAAAGCGAATTTTGGTAAGTAGAGATGTTGTTTTTGTCGAAAACTCAGATTAGCCCAAGCTTTCATGCAAAAAATAGCAGAATGTAAAGTGCTGAAATTCAGTCTTTGCAGGTGCAAAATCACTCTTTTGATGAGGCAATTATTGAGGATGTAGCGGATGAGGAGAGAGCAGCCATAGAAGAATCTAGGCGTATGCCAAAATAGCTTGTGCAGACATCATGTTCTCATTTCTACTTGATGATAAGGCAGTTAAATGCATATTTGTGAGATACAGTTCAGAAAGTAAGGGATATAGACTCTACCATCCGGCCTTAAAGCGGATTTTGGTAAGTAGAGATGTTGTTTTTGTCGAAAACTCACTTCCGCCCATGCTTTCATGCAAAAAACAGTAGAATGTATGCTCACAGGACATGTTTGTTTCGCTCCTACCTTTGTTTTATGGAGGGTAGCCATATGTAGAGTAATTGAATGCTCAACCAAGTGCTGAAATTCAGCCTTTGCAAGTGCAAAATCAGCCTGCAAATCAATCTTTTGATGAGGCAATTATTGAGGATGTAGTGGATGAGTAGAGAGCAGCCATGGAAGAATCTAGGCATATGCCAAAATGGCTTGTGCAGACATTGAGGGATAGCAAGTTGGCAGCTCCTTTACCTAGCAAAACTCGTGCAGGTTCTCATCATGCAGATTATTCTCATGTGGATCATGTTCTCATTTCTACTTTCAGTAATGAGGAGGAATATGTTTTCTTTGAGGAAGCACAGGATGATGATCATTGGATGCATGCTATGCAGGATGAGTATAATTCTATACTCAAGAATGACACCTGGTATTTGCCTAATCTACCTCATGGCAAGAAGGACATTGATACTAAGTGGGTTTACAAGTTAAAACGCAAAGCAGATGGTAGCATTGATCGCTACAAGGCCAGACTTGTTGAAAAAGGGTATTGATTATGATGAGACCTTTGCACCCACATCTCGTATGACTACCATTAGGTATCTCATTGCTTTGGCAGCACATCATGGGTGGAATGTACATCAGTTGGACATTAAAATTGCATTCTTGAATGGTGATTTACATGAATAGATGTATGTATCGCAGCCTCTTGGTTTTGCTCTGAAAGGAGAAGACTCTAAAGTATGCAGGTTGAAAAAGGCTCTTTATGGCCTTAAGCAAGCTCCTAGAGCATGGTATGAGAAGATTCATGAATACTTGGTTGCAAATGATCTTCGCAACAGTCCAACAGAGAGTACCCTCTATGTGAAGAGGAGTAAAGACACATTTTTGGTCATCGTTCTTTACATTGATGACATGCTGCTCACAAGACCCGATATAGATCAGATTTCACCCTTTAAGGCTGATTTGCAGTCATCATTTGAGATGTCAGATTTGGGACCCTTGCATTACTATTTGGGGATTCAATTTATGCAGCGCAATTATGGCATTGTTATGCTGCAATCTAAATATATACAGAAGCTATTGAAGAGGTTTAATCTTGAAGAATGTAAACCTGTGGCTACACCTATGGAGACAGGTACTCGACTTAGTCTTCAAGATGCAAGAGACTCTTTTGATGCTAGTTTATATCAGCAGGCTGTTGGATCCCTTCTTTATGTGTGCAACACGAGGCCAGATATACAGTATGCGGTCTCACAGTTGAGCAGATTTATGCATAGCCCAGGTACGAAGCATTGGCAGGCTGTTAAGCGGGTTTTCTGCTATTTACAGGGCACTCAGTATTTTGGATTATTTTATCCAAAGGGGGGTGAGTCACAGCTATATGCTTTTAGTGATTCCGATTGGGCTGGATGTTATGACACACAAGTGTCCACTAGTTGGTTTTGCTTTCACCTTGGTGATTCATGTATATCATGGCTCAGCAAGAAGCAGCCTACAGTGGCCACTTCTAGCTGTGAAGCTGAGTACAGGGTAACTTTTACAACTACAGTTGAGTGTGTGTAGCTCAGACATCTTATGGCTGATTTGGGTGTTGGACAATCATCTAGCACTACGCTTTTCACTAATAGCCAGAGCGCATTAGCAGTTGCGAGGAACCCAGTGTTTCATGCTCGCACTAAGCACATTGAGGTGCATTACCACTATGTCAGGGAAAGACTCTCTGCAGAGCAGAGATCAGCTTGGTCTATGTGCCTACACATGACAACATGGCAGATTTATTCACGAAGGCTCTTCCTCGTGAAAAGTTCAAAGCTTTTCGTAAAGCTTTGGGCTTACTGCCTTTTCAGGATTAATCTGTCATACCCTCTACATGTTCACATCATCACTCTAGGGGAGATTTGTAGCATTATATGATAGTGATGTGTGTGAACACACTTAGGACCGCCGGGGCACTTTTTTCCTCACTAGGAGGTTTTTTCTCCCATGCGTATGTACACCCTCTTATCTACTCATTTTGGGGTATGTACTTATCTTTTGTATCTGGCACACATTTGTTTATTCTATCTAGTGAGTTTGTGTGCTCTCAAGCTTCTCTATCTTGTGTGTGTACATTGTTGTAACCCTAACCCTAATTCCAACAGTAAAGAAGTTGATGGCGGAGAAGCTGCTGGTGAAGTTGGGGTGGCCGATGAAGGAGAAGGGAACTCGATGATAAGCTCGGGATTAGAGCGAGAATCATCTATTGACGGTTCTACAAAGTGAACATTGTGAGAAATCACCAAGAATCGCGACTCCAGATCCCATAATCTTTAAGCTTTGGAATAAGTGCTATATCCAAGGAATTTGCATTTCCTATGGGATCAAATTCGGATCTGTCAGAATCAGGGATATGAACATAGACATCACAACCGAAAACCCTAAAATGAGAGACAGAAGGTTTCTGTCCAGTAAAAGTCTCCTCAGGAGTCATATGAGAAACCACCTTTGTAAGAGAACGGTTGATGATGTAAACAGCAATGCTCACAGCTTCTCCCCAGAGAGAGAGAGATCAGAAGAAGAAAGGGTGGTATGCGCCATCGCTTGAACAGTCTTGTTCTTGCGTTCAACCACACCATTCTACTAAGGACTGTGAGGTGTGGAAAATTGACACTGTGAGGCTGAGAAATCAAACCAAAAAAGCATGTATATATGTGTAGTATTCTCGTGTTTTTGTTCCAAGCAATGACAATTGGCTTGTATCTAGATTCCAGAGTAGATGTTATGGCATGTTTCCTTTGTCAATGTGCTGGGGTGTTTTTTGTTTTTGCATCATTACATTTTTTTATCCCTATAGCATTGTCTACTTGCATTAGTGGTATGTGTGACCGGGGGCTTAAGATCATTAAAATATTTTAAGCCTTAGATAAAGCTTGAAGATCCGATGGCCGATGTGGAAGATTAGAATGGCATGGCGTGAAAGACTGGACTAATGTGAGCAAGTGGACGCAGTCACCTCAGAGAGGTCTAGACTGTTGGAAAGCGGCAAGAAGGTATTAAATAAGAAAATCATAGGGGTACAGCATGGTAGTAGCCAATCACCTACTGAGGGATGATCAAGGAAGCATAGCGTGGGCATGTGAAAGCTACAGTGGCCAACGATGAGAATAGCAAGAGGACGCACATGCGACAAAAAAGGAGAAAGAGAATGGGGAGATCAAAGGAATCGGGCAGCAACCTTTTTTTGAGGAAGGTAGAAAAGGTTTTTTTTTTTAATTAAGAGTTTTTTCGGCTAGAGATAGCAAGAACCCTAAAGAGAGGACGCGATATCGCAAGTAGCCAAGAGACCCCAAGAGGAGAACAAGAGTGAAGTCTGTCAGAACAGTGTGAGCAAGTGTGGATAAGACCAGAGCAGAGGGAGTCAGTGGGTCAGAGGAACAACTGAGGGTTGCAAGAGGCAAGGTCAGGATTTCTGTCTGAATCTCTATTGGAACTTGGTGTTAGTCAATACATGCTCAATTGTTGTTTATGTTTGAAGATGAAGATCTGAAGTATTGTTACAGGGAACAGCCTGCATAGTATCCCTTTGTTTTTATGTTTTCTCCTCTTGTTTGAGCTCAAGGTCTTAGGGTTGTTGAGACTAATTTTGATATTGCACATATCAAGAATACAGATTGCTTGGGTTTAATCCTATTATAAGAGGGTGGTTGAGTTTTATGGTGTTATCATGCTTTGATTGAGATTGTAGAGAAGATCATCTATGAGTGATGTCTAAGTTAGTATTGAGAGCCGGCTGACTAGGAACAAAGTCAGCTCAGGTTCAGCTGAAGGTTAACTGAATCAGGGGTGCTCAGTCACTATTAGCCGAGTGTCAAGGTAGGTCAGGTGATAGTGTAGAGGGGTAGAAATAATCCCTTTTCGTTGAGAGGAAGCTAGATAAGGTCAAGTCTGACAGACAGAGGACTGTCAGATTCAGACAATCGTTCCTCAGCTGAAGGTCAGCTGAGGTCAGATAAGAGATTGCAATGTTGAATCTTTGTAGGGTCCGAGGTGTTTGAGAGTCTGAAAGTCAAAGGACACAGGAAAAGGAAGGTCTGAAGTTAGCTAAACTAGAGTTGAATCAAACAGTCAGTTGACTCAAGGTTGGGTCAGATAGGAATCAACAGACATTCAGCAGAGGTTAGTTTGACATGTTCAATAAGGTTATGGAGCAAGAGATTTGAGGAGTGTTCCATCTGGAGATAAGTCTGAGAATTTAGAGGACAAGAAGCTACCTCAAAGTCTGTTATGGTTAGCCGAAACCAGTCAGGGATCAACAGCAGTCAACTAGGGTCAGTTTAGGTCAGCAGCAAATTAGAGAGGGTCAGCTGAGGTGATACGACTAAAAATCAGAGTTGTTGAGAGTCAGATCTAACTCAGGACGATATTGTGGTGGGTCAGCTTATTCAAGAGGAGAGGGTTCAGGTGTCGGACTGCATTAGCAGAGAGTCAGAGGACAGCTGCAGAGCTGATTGGTGTTTAGCAAAGAGTCATTGAGTGCTTCTCAAGTATATTTTAAGGGTTGAGAGACTGACAGAGGTTTTTTCCTCATCTCACATCCTTTTGGTGCCCCCAGTGAGGAACCCATTTCAGGCACCTTTGGCTTTGTCAACTATGTTGATATGGCTCAAGATTTTTCACTTTTAGATGGATTGTTGCATGAAGATGCCAAAAAATTTATGGAACAGCTGGAGATCACCTGCTTGATTAAAAACAGGCATGAGCCTATCTTTATGCTAAGGATTCTTTGTTATTGCTTACAGGATGAGACCCAACAATGGTTAAAGGGCTATGAAGCTTCTCTGCAAGCAAGAGATCCTCCACAAGAGCTCACCTATGAAACTACAAAGCAAGAGTTCCTACAACATTATCAGAAGACTGAAGATCCTAATTAGGTGTGACATGAAATTCTAGGGTTTAACTCAAAAAGACAGAATGGATATTTATATGTAGCACTTCACAAAATTGTGGGCTTGGTGGTGTGTTGCTTGAAGAAGTGAAACCCCCCTACCATGTTAAAAAAAGATAGGTTTGTTGCCGGTTGAAGAGGGAACGTAAGATTGAAAGCGGAGTTAAGAAATATTCAAACTTTTGAAAAAGTTGTGGAGTTAGCTAGGGGGAAAGACTGGAAGATGATTAGATTGGGGCAACTTGGGAAGGAAGTAAGCCATGGTGTGGAGACCATAGAGGAAGGGGTCAAGGAAGAAGTGAAGAATTTAGTGCAAACCTCACCTCAACTGTTAGTAAAGCATCAAAATGATGATGAATTGAAAAAAGAAATGCATGAAGTAATCATCCTTTTCCAGAACCTTAGCCTGAACTGTTAGGGGGTGGAAGAGAAAGAGGTAGAGAATATATGCAGTGACAGATTCAACCACGTGTACAAGAGATAGAGAGAGAGAAGGGAGAGAGAAAGATGGGAAAATAGGGGTTTCACACAGTACACCACGCTGAGCAGGAAACAGGCCCTACCCCCTCTTTAGGAATTTATTTCAGGAACAATCCACGGGCTTTTCCAAACCAGGACCAATACAACAAATGAATACAATATCAAACAAAAGTGCCGATGTCGAGGTCGGGCCAAGTCGATGTCGAGGCACAAGATAACTGCTACCGAGCTCACCACAAGGATGACCCACAAGAGTCTTACACCGGGCTAGTACCAAAATCCAATGTCTAAATCAAACTGATGCTTCCAATATAGCCACAAGGCTCTCTATACTCAATCCAGACAAAGACAATCCCAAAAGGCTTCACATCAAGATGATGAGTACGCGTCTTCACAAGGTAATCCCCTCCTTCGTAGGGATTCAAGGAAGCTGGCGGTGACAAAGCTTCTTAGGTGGTGTTGGCGCTGGTGGTTGGCATTGGCACCGACGGTGTCTGGAGGCAGCAGATAGTATTGAAGGGCGGCGCACAAGGTAGTGCACACGGCGGAGACAAGCGCTGCAGGTAGAGGTGGTGCAGGCAAGCGCTGCAAGCAGAGGCAGTGCATACGTGCACTACAGGCAAAGGCAGCGCACGTGGGCGTTGTAGGCAGAGGCAGCGCAGGCAGGTGGAATCTCTACACAGAGCAGCAGGTGGAGCTGGTGCAAGCGGTAGGAATCTCTGCACAGGGCAGTAGGCGGAGCTAGCGCAGAAAATGGCAATTCTTCTCTAGGCAAGCAGTGGCGCAAAGGCGAAGCAGCCACACAGTTGGCGTTGCAGGGGTGTTGCTGCCGGCAGAGGTGGAGGAGATGGGTGGCGTGAGGAAGTAGAGAGAAAAGATGGTAGATAAAAAGGGGCATAAAATGGAGTAAAAGAGAGCTGGTGATGACATGTCCAACAATATGCTCATGGAACATTCAGGGTTTGGGAGGGCCTCAGTGTTTTTAGAGGCACGGAGTCCTTAGAGGAGAGCTCCATAGAGCACCATTCGAGGGACCCATTGATATTATTTTCCTCCACAAGCACCATCTTTCCAAGGGGCATACCCGTCAGGCTGTGGGAAGATTTTACCAGGCAGGAGTCACACTTTTTGGTCTCCCTCTCTTGGCCCCTCCAGGACGCAGGGGGAGTTTGTATTTCTATCAGTGAGCAGCTCTTGCCGGTAGTAGTTGGCTCATGCATCGTAGTCACTAGGCCAGCTCAATGGCCACGGAGCGACTCTAGCGTTTATGGATTTGGGAGAGCCGGCCCATCGTGTGCCTCCAGTCGAACTCACAAGAGTGAACTTCCCATGATCCTGCAAATAGGGGACTCTAGGTACCATTTTTTTCGCATACACCGCACGGCTAGGCTACGAGATCCAGATGCCACAGGTCAAGGGCACTCTGGCAGCAGGACACTAGCGCTCTTGGGGCCCCTCATCGTGTTCTCTCTCAAATTCTGCTCTGGGACATTTTTCGACTGCGGAAGATCAACCTCTTTTTGTGGTTGCTGGCACGTAGGAGTTTGGCGGTTGGCACGTGGTTGGCCATTGGTGGCAGACCAGTAGCATGTCCGAGGTGTGGCCATCCCCAGGAGTCTGAGCGACATTGTCTTTGGGATTGCCCGAAGGCTCAACAAGTTTGGCAACGGATTCTCCGCATCTTCACGATGGACAAGACCTCTACCTGTACAATTACATGGGGCACTGTCACTTGGGCCACTAAGGCTGAGATTGTCATGGCTTATGAGGAGGAAGGTGGGGGGCTAGCCCTTCAAGTCTCTCACCTTCACATTTCGACAGTGCTAGTCCAAGCCCCATCTACTGATCATTGGACTCCTGGTTCGTGCTAGAGATGGGGGATTTGTAGCATGGCACATCTGAAGAGCTCGATGCAACGAAGTCATCGAAGGCACCCACACTCCGCTTGCGGAGTCCATTAGGAGCATCTAGCTCAACATCATTCATACCCTCTGCGGCCAGTGGGGAAGCTGCGGGGTGGTTCTGTTCATATGCAGAAGCATCGGGAAGCTTTCTTGAGGCTTTGGCGACCTCGCCCTTTTCTCACAAATAGAGGTGGTGAGCCCACTTGGCACTACAAACCACCTATGTGATTATTCCCTTCCCCCCCCCCCCCCCCCCCCCCTTGTATGAGATAGCCTTCTCCTCATAGAGAGGCCAGTCAAAGGAGAAGTGCATCCTTCTTCCCCAGTTGTTCTTTGATCCTCGCTTCGTACATGGAGGCGAGTTTGTATTTAGCCCTTCAAGGCCATTTTTTGTTAACTAATAGAAGGATCCTAATTCTAGGAAAAAAAAAAAGTGGTCCATGCATATCAATACTCAGTGTCTCCTTTGGTAGGTAATTGCATAAAAGAAGAAAAGGTCAACCGTAGGAAAGGAACAAAAGACCAACCATGGTAGTCTCTTTTGTCTCTCCCATATGATGAATCCGATGAATGTATAGAGCCAACCGAAAAGATGCACCTAAGTGCATTCAGTGAGCTGCAAACCAAATAGTATGGGAGAGAACAAGAAGCTCTGCTTGACCCCAATAGTGCTGCAATTATCCCTAGAGAGCCCCCCTCGTGCCCATACTCTACCAGTCACTGCCGCACACAAAGCCATCACACCTCACATCATGTCTGATGGAAACTGGAGCTCCTGCAATGGTTGCAGCAAGCCGGATCCAAGAAGAGAGTCAAAAGCCTTGTGGAAATCAACAAAGCAAAAGAATACATGCTGTTTCCGTGCCCTCGCCTCCTCTATGATGGCTCGTAGAGTGAAGTTGGAATCAAGGGTGGAGAATCCCTCCTGAAGCCTACCTACCCTGATGTTCTATGTCTAAGCCTCTCTGCCAAGAAGCTCATCTTAGATTCTAATACTTCCCCATAAATCTTGGCCATTGTATTGCAGCTGGCCAATTATAAGATTCATATAATTATTTTTGGGTGCATGGGGTCTTCTATGTTATGGATAGGAACAATGGTGCTTGTGGCAGAGGAGGGGAGGAAAGCTTCACAAAGGGCTCTTTTAAAGAGTTCAGCAAGAATGGGAACTAATATATGAAGCCCATGTGCAAAATGTTCTGCATGTAGATCTTCATGTAGAGAGAGAGAGAGTTATATCAAACGTCTTCAAAAGACCATAAGGTTTACAAGACATAAGGGATTACAAAGATTATGAGTTGCAAAAAAACTGGTAAACAAACGAAAAAGAGAGAGAGAGAGAGAGAGAGAGAGAGTGTGTGTGTGTGTGTGTGTGTGTGCAGCTAAAAGCCTTTAAAGGGAGGTGCTTGTTATGCATTACTCAAATGAATAGGAAGGTAATTCTAAGTGGCAATGTCAATAAGCCAATGTGGTCAGACAATGAGATGAAAGTGACTTGCCACTAATATAAATCTCCCAACTAACTATCTGCTAATAATAATAAAAACTTGTGTTTGTTTGGGCGAGTTGACACAAGATTTTCATGCAGTTGTGGATTGGTGTTGCAAAAGCAGGGGTCGTTAAAATGGGAAAATGTCATAAACTCTTTTTTTTTTTTACGTGTTGTGGGCCATGTAAACGAGGTTGTTCTCCAAAAAGGTTCGTAGAAGAAGTGTATAGTGAGGAGAAGGGGGTTCTACAAACCTCAAAATAATACGCCTCTTTGAGTTAGTTGGATTCACACTTATGTTACTTTGATAGGCAACCTATTCTTCCCCATTACAGACACCATGCCTCACTCTCATAACCTCATTTCTTTGCTAAGCCCTTACCTCAACTAGTAATCCTCTTGTTGGGAAGGTGGGTACATACCATCGGCTCAACAAGCATGCCCCGTACCTCAACTAGTAATCCTAGCATGACACATGCATCAGTGTGTTGAAGCCAAAGCACGTGACAAAGCTGTCAAATCATCCCAATGGAATGAAAACAAAACCCCTAAAACATTTTGAAAATGGTTTTAAAAAAATTTAAAAGAGATTCCAATGCCATATGCCATCATGCCACATCATAGGATCAGTTATGAATGTGCAAAATAGCAGTGAGAGCAAGAGTGGTTGACAATGACAATGGGCTTAATGGAAAAATTTATGTAGAACACAACCACCGAATTCTAACTGACCTTTTACAACTTGCCAACCAACAATTTCCAATGTTGTTGTCAACAGTGTTGGTAACAGTTGGCTGTCTAAGTTGGGATGCAAACATTTCAACAGAATTGGCAAATGCTCCTCGTACACAAAAACATGAGAATCAAGTTGAGGCTTTGACAACTAAGGTCAATAACATGTAGGTAGGATGTCTTCTTCAATTTCAGACAGCCCAGTAAGTTCACTATAGACTTTTTCTATAAATATTACATACCTGATTTTTTTGTGCGCATCTGCAGCCATTGCTCATCGGCTCGCTTCAAGGCAGCATAAGAAGAGGCACCACCTGCTCCACCCACTTCACTTCCAGCAGATATACTCTCCATTATTTTCTGTGATGACACAAATATCATGCAGCTTGCACGGGATAGATAGAATATAGATCACAAAATTCTGAACAATCTGTTGTTTATACCAAAAAACTGCAACTGATAAAGTGTATCCCTTTTTACAGGAAAACACCCATCTCACGCTTTGTTCAACTCCTTAGGTTCAGTACAATGTGCCCTATTCAACTTGTGCTACAACTGCACACTATGTCGTGCTTCTAATGAAGCAAGGACAACAACTACTAACCATGAGCAGTGAGTTATTGACTTGGACTTATTCTATAACATCCATGTAGATCATGAACAACAAACCAATGCACATACATAGGTATAAACACGGATAGCTAGCAATTGACAAACCAATACCATAATCCCCATAGCTCCGAACCACCGCCAAGGACCTGATGGTGATCAGGTCGGGTAATGCAAGGGCTCAACATCACGATTCACATAGTGATAACATGTCCATGCCATGTTTGCTATTGTTGCCAACCTCACATGAGCTAACCAAAATCCAAACCCACACACCTACCCGCTTGTTGTCACTTGCACACCCACTTAGCTAACGTCGCTTACATCCTAGCTTGCCTATGAGATAGTAACCATATCCCATAGCCAGATTGTGCCTTCACAACAAAGACGAGAAGGCTAGCTTGTATGTACAGAGGTATCGTTGTTGCGGAGGCCCGGGCGGGGCGAGGTACGAACCTGGGTTCGAGAGGGTGGATGATGGTTCGAAGACATGCAGGCCACCGCCGCTGTCCACCACGATGCCCTTCCTTTGCTGTTGCCGCCGCCGCCGCCAAGAGGAGGAGCTGTGGGCATGGCGAATGAGATACCGGCGCTGCTCCCCCCAACCATCATCACTCACCACCTGTTGTCTCGTAAGCTGCTACAACCACTGCATTGCGTGTGGCTATATTTCTTACAACAGCATGCGTCCAATCAATTAATGTGATACTATAGGGGAGTTTCACACATGTCCGCGGACATGGGCCAGCATCCTCCCTCCAGATGATTGGAGGTGTCAGCTCGTATCTTGGAGGTGTCAGTTCGCATCTTATGAGCGTCTTTGCCTACATGGATGACCGTCTTTGCCTACGTGGGCACATGAGTGGAAAGTTGCAAACCAATTTCTACACCAATGGAACTTGATGTAAAACTTAGTTTGGGAGAGCCAATTTTGGTCCGACCTCTCAAGCGGACACTCACACTAGAAGACAAAGTGGGCCCAAGGAAAAAGAGACTTCCAGTGTTCACAACAACGTTGGTCTTACGTATAATTACGTTGCAAGACAATGTCAAAAATGAAGAAGAGAACAAGAGAAATGGAAACATGAAGATTTTGTGATTCCAAAGAGCCTAACGTTGATGTTCAAAGTAATGAACCAAAGAAGAGTCAAGGTAATGTCAAGGTAAGGTAATAACATTGCAAGACAATGTCAAAAATGAAGAAGATAACAACAGAAATGGAAACAAGAAGATTTTGTCATTCCAAAGAGCCTAATGTTGATGTTCAAAGTAATGAACCAAAGAAGAGTCAAGGTAGGCCTAAGAAGTGGAATCATAATGTGTAGAGCTTTAAAGCAAAAGAACATGCACACATTTCATGGGATGGTTATTACATGAAAGATCTATGTTAAATCACACATATTATGCCCTACATACAAGGATCTCTATAACCATAGAATGGAAACAATCCATCTACATCCCAATGTGTCAAGTCTTTAGTTGGCTTCACCTTGATGTCTTCTTGATAAGCTTGAAAATAGAAGGAAAAAAATGCATCCTACCCACCCACATGCTCTTACTAAAATGAGCATGTCTTTCATGAGAATATCTGCAGTTTTAAATAATGAATTAGAAGGTTCCAAGTGCATAGACAATATGTAATTCACAAGTGATATGGTTCACACAAAGAGTATGTAATGGATTCAAAGAGAATATTGCCTAATGCAATAATGTTCAAGGATATGTCCAACATATCCTATTCCAAAAAGATTTTAAGCAATGTGTAGGGTTGATTATTCTTATGGCATCAAGTATGTAATCGGATCAAAATTGGCAATATCGTAGCATTGATTATTCTTATGGCCTCAAATCTACAATCAGATCAAAATTGGCAATGTCATGGCTAAATAGGTGCAAGCTAGTGAAAATAAGACTTGATAAGCAACCAAGATTTGGCAAGAAAAGGAACCTCGTATTTCTATCAAGGGTATAAAAGCGGGAGTGAAGCGTCATCCATTTGTGAGCAATGAGTTTAGTAGGAGGGTTGGGGAACAGAGTGAAGCATCCATTTGTGGGCAATGAGTTGAGTAGGAGGGTTGAAGGATTCTCCAATACTCTCTCTTGTTTTTTTATGAATGAAGTGCAATAAACCCATTATCCTTCTTTATATAGAGAGAGTGTAGATATTTGTATTAGCATCACGATAAATTAAAAAATTACTTCCCCAAACTAGGGGTATTTACAACAAAGCTTCTAGATTTGTCACACCAAGAGAATCCTAGTAACTCAATAGTCTAAGCTTGGGAAGGAGGAGTAAAAGTGTCATCTAGTACCAAAATTAGGCTAGGCTCAAGAGGGCTTCACGCTGCAGCCCCAACGCATCAAGGGAGCTTTCCCCATAACAAGCCCATGCAAAATCCTCAACATATTGATTGAAGGTTAAGCTCATGAAGACCAAAATGACTCTAAATTGATCAAAATTTAATGTGCACCTTGATAGAATGTTTATTGTTTATGGATTATACAACTTGTTTGTTTATGGATAATACAAAGGTGGCACACACAACCCGTTTAATCGAAGCTCATAAAGACCAAAATAACTCTAAATGGGCCAAAATTTGAGAATGTTTATTGTTTATGGATTATACAAAGGTGGCACATAGAACCTGTTTGTGAACTTTATGCATGCTGGCTAAGTGGTCTACAACCATTGAGTGTTCTGATGGCAATACCATGTTTGAAACTAGTAGGTGTAGATAATATGTATGGTATCTTTACTATATTAAAAAACATTGGCAGCATAGAAGACATCTCAGCAATACACAAGGCAAGTAACATATGTTAAACTTATCCCAAGTTATGAATTATCATAAAACTTACCGAAAGTGTGATTTATAAAGAATGGAAGCTATCAAAATTTACTAAAATTTTGGTTTACAAAGAAGGGAAGCTATAGGAACTTACCAAAAGTGTGATTTACAAAGAAGGAAAGCTATAGGAACATTAATATAGTCTAGTTTAATCATTTGCTTTGGCATATCATGCATAATCTTGATGGAGTTTTCAAAATTCACTCATTACGATACACCTGCATGCTAGTGTTCTTAAATTGGATACAAGTTATTACTAAGTATCCATTAAAGCACATTTGAATTTTTCCCCATTATAAAAATCTTCTGAAGCAAGGACTCACATTAATATGGAGAGAATAGATAACTCTATGTTTCCCTATTACTAAGTATCCACCATTAAAGCACATTTAAAACTTTCCCATTATAGAAATCTTCTCAAGCAAGGACTCACATTAATATGGAGAAAATAGATAACTATGTTTCCCTTTTGATATCTTAACGATTTCAAAAAATATTAGCAACACAAAAGGCAAGTGAACCATTTCATACTTACCCCAGGTCTTATAAAAATTTTCAAAAATATTGGCAGCACAAAAGGCAAGTGATGCATTCCATAATTAACCCAAGTCTTAAATATTTTTTGACCTTACCTAAAGGGTGGTTGTGCAAAGGCCAAGAAGGAGCAAAGCTATTGGAACAATATAAGGAAAGCTGCATCATCAACATACTTTAGTTTAATCATGGGCTCTAGTATATCATGTGCAATAACTTTTACATACTATGTCGATCCAAGGTAAATCCAAAGAAGCCATCAAAGAAAGGCATTACTCCTATAGGAATCTTCTCAATAAAGGCATTACTCACCTTGTCATGGAGAAGTGAAATACTCAAATTAAAACTACATCACTATAGATTTTCCTTTATGATCAAGCATTTGTAGATTATGACAACCTCTGTTTCACATCTCAATGAGTGCATCAATCAAGCTCCCATTCATATAAATGGCTACCTTGATGCCATTAGTGGTAGATGCTTATAATGAACCATTGTTACAAACTAGCTTGTTAGTAATCTCCCAAATATTTTTCTCTTCTCTAGTAGTTTAATTATTCCATGGAGGTACAATTTACTAACCCCATGCACCCATCCTCTTTTTGGGGACTCTACAAACCATTAGAGAGCAGGTACACATTCATCATTTAGTATGAATCTACAAGGTTCATTATTTAGACTGAATCTATGACCTTTATTAGAGGCAAAGCAAGTAAACCTTTATTAGAGACAAAGTAGGTAGACCTTAATTATTTAGACTAAATATTTGACTTGGAGGAGGCAACCTCCCCAAAGCATTATGTAAGAAAATAAAAGTTCCCCTCAATTCCAATCCAATTTCTGAAGCATCATTGACCATAACCTCAAGATTGAGGGAGGGATAAAGAGGGAGGGAGAGAGGGAAAGTGAAAGGGAGGGAGAGAGGGAAAGTGAAAGGGAGGGCAAAAGAGAGGGAAAAAGAGAGAGGGAGAGAGGGAGGGCCAAAGAGAGGACGAGAGGGAGCACCAACACACACACACACACACACACACACACACACACACACACACACACACACAAAGTACCCCACCCCTCCTGCATCCCAAGTGGCAAGCTTCCACTTGGATAGGGGAGGGGTGGGGTTTTCCAAAATTTTTATTTTTTTATTAAAATTAAAATTGAGAGAGAAGCTAGAGAGAGAGAGAGAGAGAGAGAGAGAGAGAGAGAGAATTACCTCCACCCCTCTCCCATCCCAAGTGGCGAGCTCGACACTTAGGATACGATGGGGGAGGGGTGGGTTTTTTTAATTTTTTAATTAAAATAGATAAATAGATAGATAGAGAGAGAGAGAGAGAGAGAGAGAGAGAGAGAGAGAGAGAGAGAGAGAGACCCATCCCAAGTGGCGAGCTCACCACTTGGAACATAGGAGAGAGAGAGAGAGAGAGAGAGAGAGAGAGAGAGAGAGAAACCCACCCCTTCCCCATCCCAAGTGGCGAGCTTGCCACTTGGGGGATGGAGGAGGGGTGGGGTTTGTTTTTTATTTCAAATTTTAATTTTTTTAAAATAATTAAAACTCCTACCTCTCTCTCTCTGTTACATTCCCGTAACGCCGCTACGGGCGTTACCACAAGAGGGGACGGCCTCTGGCTCACCACCCAGCCATAGAGGAAGAATGAGGATTGCCCCTCATCCCCTAGGCTATATAGTGTGTGGCCTGCCGTCCACACTAGCCTGGCCGCCCATGACTCCGCATGGGCGTCCTCTCCCACTGAACCCCGGACATGGCCATCCGGTCTGCCGTCGGTCACAGGCATTACAGCCTACGTGACATTACCCCCCCCCTTAAGAAGAGTTTTCGTCCTCGAAAACAAACTGGGAAAACCTTTTGGAAATTGCACTACGGCGTTCCCAGGTAGCTACCTCCTCATCCCTATCTGTCCATTTAACAAGTACCTCATGGTATACTTTATATCAGGTTTGTCTGTCACGATACTGTAGAATCTTTTCGGATTCATGTGGTATCTTTGGTGGCTTTATCAAGTCCACCAAAACCTCTGGAGAAACTGCGTTCTCTAACCCGTGAACTGATTTCTTCAGTTTACTGACATGGAAGACAGGATGGACTTGAGAACTCTCCGGTAACTCAAGTTTATATGCTACGTCCCTAATCTTCTTAAGGATTTTAAAAGGACCACAATATCTCGGAGAAAGTTTATCACACTTTCCCGTTTTCATGGTTTCTGACTGCGCAGGAACCTTGAGGAATACAAAGTCACCTTCTGCAAAGGTCACCTTTCTTCGTCCTTTATCCGCATAAGTTTTAGCGCGATCCTGAGCGCTACGAATGCTCTCACGTGCGGCTCTGAGCATATCATTCATATCTTCAAGGAAATCCTTGATAGATTGAATCTTCTCCTTTTCTAGGCCTACAGCCATTGGAGATCTCGGCTGGAATCCATACATTAACATGAATGGTGTAAATCCAGTTGCTGAGTGTTTGGAGCTGTTATAGGCAAACTCCAGTAAGGGTAAGTACTCTTCCCAATTAGATTGCTCCTTACTAACATAAGAACGCAACATATCCTCTAGAATTTGGTTAACTCTTTCAGTTTGACCATCAGACTCCGGATGATCTGCCGTACTCATATTCAGAGTAGTATCCAACTTTTTTGAAGATTTCCCTCCAAAAATGACTGTTGAACTTCTATCTCTATCCGACACTATATCTGGGGCAGGCCATATAGCTTGTAGAGATGTTCAATAAAGAGTTTTGCCAACTCTGGCGTTTTAACAGTTTTCTCGTGGTACTCGTCTTGGGTAAACCAGTAATGAAATCCATGGAAATGCTTTCCCATTTCCCTTGAGGAATCTCCAGCGGATGGAGTAGTCCTCCAACCTTAAGACGTTCATGTTTATTGACCTGGCACTTATTGCATTTCAGCACATAAGTCTGGACGTCCTTAAACAAACTAGGCCAATAAAACTGTCTTTTTACTAGTGCATAGGTCTTCTGAATCCCGGGATGACCCGCACTTGGACTATCAAAACTATACCCCGACGACTCGGCTAGCCTCTCCGGACTAATTCTCGCCTTGTTACCCGTCGCACCTACGGCCAGTCTCTGCGGACTAGCATTACGTGCCGACGAGTAAGGTGGGCGAGGCTGTGACAAAGTGCGTACGCGTACAGCGCGCCAGACCTCTGTAAAGACAGGATCATGCTCACACAAGCCATGATTTGGTATTTCAACCAAAACCTTAAGGCAAATTTCATGCCTTGATTTTGCATTATGTCATTAGCACAGAAGCTAATGTACTAGAGAGCACTCTAGTAGCGCAAGTTCTTAGACTATGCTACTAGATATTTGTAGACTACGCTACCATGTTGCATCACCAACTTGTTAAAACTTTTCCTTGGAAAGCTCTACGGCCATAGGAGAAATAAACTAGAGCCAATCTAATCATGCATCACAAGGATTAGTTCCAAAGTTGAGAGATACTTCTCTCAGAGTAACATCTTTGCACAAGCATATGCTCTAGAATCTTGTTGAGTTTCTAACTACCATCAATCTACGGATGGTTAAACTCCACTCTAACTCAGAGTAAATGTAAGTTTTGAAGATTTCCCTTCAAATATAACAATCAAACTTCTATCTCTTATGCCATACTATATATGCGGGCAGACCATATAGTATGTGGAGATGTTTGATAAAGATTGTTGCACCACTACGGGTGTCTCGAGTTACATCCAATCACTTACAACTCTTTGTTGCTATTACCAGACACATCCCTTCAAGTATTGTCTGGACTTACACAGTTATTCGAGTTTATGTGATATTTGAGGATATCCCTCCTTTCCCTCAAGAAAGGTTTTTGTCCTCAAAAACTCTACTCTCAAGCGGACTACGCGCTAGTGTCATAGGTCCAAGAACAAATCTAGACCATGTTTAATATCATATGTTATATTCTTGAGTCCTTCCAAGAAACTTTTAAACATCTTGCAACGAAGATGTGGTATAGTGTCTACGCACATATGGTGGTACTATTGATAAAATGCTTTGCAACAGATCAGTGGTTTCACACTTGTAACAAAGTGCTTCATTGTTGCATATTATTACCCTTCATAAGCGGTTACACACTTATGAATCATTTGGGTGGGTTGTACCATCTATCAAGAAAATTCCAAACTACTAATAACCACATTATCAATCCACAGACAATGACTGAGCTTGCTGCGAAGCCATAGGTTGCTAGATAATTGATGGTAATTATACAAGCCCAATGTCTCATTACATCATGCATTCAATATAAATGCAAACATCACAGTACTTTGTGATGATGAACTTAGGAATTTCATCCTATCCCTGTTTAGTGTTGGTATGAAGTATAACTATGAGAACATTATTTGCTGCCTCCTCATTATAGCGGCAAAGCTACCTACCCATCACAGGTGGCAATCTCTACCAAGCTATAACCAATGACAAGCAAATAAACGAATACTCTTGTAAGAACTTCATAACCATATCTCACATCCAACTCATAATCACTACGGATTAAATGCCAAAGCTTGCAAAATTGAATGTTATCTGATAGGTAGAGGGGATCATCAAACTACGGATGACCTTGACAATTCACTAGGACTAGTGATGTGTAACTTTTAAGTTACTCCACTCTCCTTGCTTATTCCATACCATCGAACGAATCGGTCCCTCGATTTGAGCAACGTCAACATATTTATGAGTACCTCGATACTCATGTATTGTGGTTCGGTAATTTAAAATGTTCATCTAGAGTATCTTTCACTCGAGGATCTTAATTATTAGCAGTTATGTATTAGTAGTGAGTAACTACGTACCCACTATCATCGCACTAGTAGCTCCATACTAGTCTGTGAGTAACTCCGTACCCAATGGCATACCTCCCCCGAGTGGGAGTACCATATACAACCATCTATAACAAGATGCTTAAGTCACTTGCTGCTAAGAAGTGACTACACAAATTGACCCCTCCATTGCACATTGCAGTGCAAATTCTGGTATTACAACACGAATTTCTGGACGTCCTTATCATAGAGGTCAACTTAAAAACTAGTGCATAGGTCTTGTGGAGTCTCGGTCGACCTAACCACACCACTAGTGACTTCCTACAAAAAATGTGGCGCCGAAGTCACCACCTATGTACTTTAACTCCGTAAAGTACATGGTCTTCATCTGTCATCTATGGAAAGTTGTAAAACATTCCTGCGAGATGGATTTTTATCACCCTAAAATTATTGTGCACTATTTTAGTGTGAAGAGCTTTTTTCCTGGGTACCATGGTTCACCCTAAGCTCATCTTTTGCTAAATTCTCCGATTTAACAAAAGATATGTTTGCCTCCGAACACTCCGGTTCAGCCCCAGACTTTGAGTTTACTTCTTAACACTTCGGTTAAGTCAAAACTCACCAGATACAGGAGGATTTACCACTAAGATCTCCGGCTTAGCCTTCTATCCTAACTCAGCCCAAGTTTATGTACACTTCATATGTTGGATCCGATACTAACAACAATCAGGCTCATCTGGAGTGAGATACTACTCACTATTGCCATGTAAAACCTTATTAAATCCTAGAAATGCTCCACTCATTCCTAGGGGTCATACGACTCATAAAGTTTACACGCACATGAACTTTGTAAGCAACATAGCCTGTCATGCAATATTACAATTGCTTATGTAGGAAAGTAATATATTTTCCAAATTCATATGGTAGTAACTAAAATGTGCTCACAATTGCACACTTATGTTGAACATAGGCAAGACTACGCTTGCAAAATGCTATAGGGCGTCCCCCATGCATGAAACTGTCCAACCTAACTAGTCTTACTGCTAACCTCTAGATTTAGATCACTTTGGAACTAAATCACTCTGTTAGCACTAGCACACCATCATGGTCTTGCTACGTAGAGCTTCTCTGAACTCTGTAAAACTGGGTTTTATCCCAACTTATGGCTATATTTGGTAATTTTCAAAGTTCAAATTTTATCTTGCACACTTTATCACTACAGACAAGTGTACATACAGACCTGCCAAAGAGTCAAGTTACATGCACAAGCCTTGGCATCCCATTCCACCAAGACTACAATCGATTCCGTGAGAATTTGATGTCCCATACCATCAAATTACCACCAAACCAATTGATGTGACATATAAAAAGGCTCTTTCCCCCCTCGAAAGATCACCACAAACTCTCGAGCAGTGGGATGTCGACGCATGGCAATAAAAAGAAGAGAAAACCATGCAAGTAAGTTTAAGAACAGTTCTCTTCGATCACTTCTATAAGGGCATTGAGCATTACATCTCAAGACTATACCCCTTTAGATTTACCTTTGATTTCTACAAATCAATCCTAAATCTGCTATTATTATCTAGGCGTATGCTAATCCTTCAGATTAGTAATCCTAGATAAACCATACTGCTAGCAGCACTACTAGCCCCTTAATCCCAAGTAATACACACCTTAGGGATTACTTTTACTAGGCAATGTAGGTGACTAAATCAAACTAGTCACTAATCTCGAGGCCCAAGTAGTGACACTTTTTGTTACTTTTAACAAGGGCCAGCTTGCCTCTACGGGCCGAAGCTCTTTTGTTGCTATAAACAGTAAGCAACTTGTTTGGACATGAGGCATAACCACATCAAGACTACGCTTGTACATGGTTCTTATTTGCCAAAGTTTATCACGATCTTCTAGCTTTTGTTAAAAGATTGTGAAGGGTTATGAGCACTACGGCTCAATTCGGCTTATCTGATTTCTTGTGATAAGCACTTCGTCTAATTTTGGCACAACTGACGCCATTGCCGGTCCTCTTAGCCCAAGTTAAAACACATCTCAGTTTTAGATTTACACTAGCCAAACTACGTGACTTTGATGGTCAACACTAAGTCTATGCTCAGCTTAAATTTAGTTTCTCTGAACCAAATGTGTAATCACCACATGTGCTACTTTCGAGGTGCTACGGTCATAGACGTGTTCACTAGGCACAACGGCCATAGAACGGCTTTGTCTCGAAGGACTCGGCACTACGGCCGGGGGATTTGTTTCTCTCTTAGCACGCGGCGCTACGGCCGTGTGCGGTGGGTCTCTTTTGTGGAAAACGGGCACTACGGCCACACGGCGCGACGGCCGTGTTGGGTTTGTTTCATGGGGTGTGCCGTTGTTCTGTGTTTTTTTTTTAAATAAATAAAATAAAATAAAGTAACAGGCCGGGCCGGCCCTCGCCGCTTCGGGCGTGGCCGCCCGCCCGTGGTGGGGAGTGTCCACACGATTCTAGCTGGCCGCCCGTTGCCAGGTGTGCGCTGGGCATGCCTATATGTGGTATCAAGGACTGGCCGCCTATATTTTCATTATTCATAAAAATGAATAATTAAAAATATATTAAAAAAATAAATATTTTTTAACCCTTTTTTTTCTTTTAAACATCTTTTTTTTTTCTGGCCGTTGCAGCGCTGGTTGGCTGCTCTGCTGATGGCGGGCCGGTCCCTGGCTTGGCTGGCGTTGACTGGCCGCCGCCGTCGGTTGGCTGGTCGCCGTTGGCTGCTTGGCTGGCTTGCCGTTGCACAGCGCCGTCGTCAGAGCCTTGCGCTTTGACTCTACGCCCCTCAGTCTCACTGGTGCTTAGTCATTACACCTGGGTTTCGTCACAGACGGGTGGCGCTGGCCGCCGCAGCCAGTTTCTCAAATACGTGTCTTCGCCTGCTGCCTCCCCCCCTTCAAACGTGGGGCTACTTTCGAGAAAATAGCCAGCAGGTCGTGTTTTCGCCTCCCCCACTCAGCGCAAGTCGCCCACCCAGTCTCAGCAGCACTCGCCCCCACCCACTCAGACGTGGTCTTCGCACACTGGTGGGCTGCTCTGCGCATTGGGGCTGTTGCTTGCCATTCAACGTCTTTCGCTGCTGGCAACGGGGCTGGTGTCCGTTCCCCACACATAGTCGTGTGTTTCAACCCTTTCGGGTCTGCGCCCCTATGTGTTTCAATGCTTTCGGGTCTGTGTCCCCCTTCCACACAGCTTCAACGCAAGTCGTGGGCTCTTCGCGTTTCCAAGGCAAGCCCCTACACAAGCGTCAACAACCTCTTGCATAGACAGTGGGGCTGCTCTTCGCCCCTTCCACCTCCCCCGCACACAGTTTATGAAACGAATTTCAACGCAGATATTCAATTCAGAAAAATTCAATCGCTTACAAAAATTGCTTACCTGCGATACTCCTTCGTGTGTGTGACGGGGAGAGAGAGTGAGAGAGAGAGAGAGAGTTCTTCCCTTCCATTCTTCCATGGCTGCCTCCTTCCACACCCTCCATTCGAGATAAGGATAAGGAGACGAATGGTCGAAAACCATCGAGTGGGCTCCGGTCCCCCGGTCACGCGCGGGCTCTGACAATCCCATCGAACCACGCTCTGATACCAGTGTTACATTCCCGTAACTCCGCTCTACGGGCGTTACCACAAGAGGGGACGGCCTCTGGCTCACCACCCAGCCATAGAGGAAGAATGAGGATTGCCCCTCATCCCCCAGGCTAAAAAGTGTGTGGCCTGCCGTCCACACTAGCCTGGCCGCCCATGACTCCGCATGGGCGTCCTCTCCCACTGAACCCCGGATATGGCCATCCGGTCTGCCGTCGGTCACAGGCATTACAGCCTACGTGACACTCTCCCTCCCTCCCTTTCCCCCCACTCACGAGAGAGAGAGAGAGAGAGAGAGAGAGAGAGAGAGAGAGAGAGAGAGAGAGAGAGAGAGAGAGAGAGAGAGAGAGAGAGAGAGAGAGAGAGACGTCTTCAATGATCGATATTCCAATCATTGAAGAATACTGGATTATTAAAATCTACTAGTCGCATTCCTCAACAAAATTTATCAGTCGGAGAATTAAGATCGATAACACAAATTTAATCTTTTACTGTTTTTCTCTGAGAACCACAAAATGCAATTCGAGTTTCCATCCTCTTTGTGTTACATGTTTTCATCCTTTCTTCTACTCTCTTTGCTCCTCTTTACACTCGATTGCTCCACTTCACCACGTTCTACTCCACTCTTTCCTCCACCTTTTAACCAAGTATCTCCACGTGAGATGCATCCCGCCATGAAGTCCGTGGATGATTTATTGCTCATCGATTGATTTATATTTGATCTCTCCACCACAGAGCAAGAGGCTTCACTACTATCTCTATAGTTCTAGACACTATATCTTATAATGAGTATTGTCACAAGGAAATAGACCTAGTAGACACAATCTACAAGACAAGGATCAAGAAATTACTCAACCCGAACCAAGAGAAAGAGTAATAGTCAAGGACTTGAGCATGGACAAGTTGGTAGAAAATCGGCTCAACTAATTCCTCAAGTAGAACACCCACACCTATTCCACACAGAGATATGGCTTGGTGTGCATTTTGCTATCGAATTTGTATAAGGATGGAGTGTCCAATTCTAAGGACTAAACAACAATTTTTTTGTGCTTCATGTCACAGCACAAGAATTATCACTGTTTTGGCACCTAAGAAATCTCATTCACATGGTTAGGCCCAAAAATTGGAAGAATCACATTGTTAGGACTAATGGACTATGCAGTGGAGTAAGGAAACCCAGGTGGTCTTTGGCACCATGACAGATGCTCCCCACACTAAGGTAATCATTGGCCTTGTCTCCTTAATAGGCACAAGCTCCAGTGCCTACCTATCAAAACCCCTTATCGGAAGGTATGTATATACTACTACATTTGCCATATCACCTACTACCACCTCAACTGGTTCCTTAAGAATCACACTACAGTACTTGGTGATTTTACTTGTAGAGATAGAAATCCATAAACAAGAAATCGATGTGTCTTATGAAAAAAAGAACCATATGAGAAACACTACTATGATCCCTATGGGTATCACAAACAAAATGCGAATTCAATCTTGCTTACAAGTGTCCCAGACCCTATTTTAGAACCAATCATAGAATTGGGAACCTCAAAGCATGCCAAAGGCTTTAACCATACCGCTAACCATTATCAAGAGTCTACAAAAGAACTAGTTCTAGAGCCTCTACCTCTCGAACCAATTCACCCCCATCCCACATTACTATGCATTAAAGGAGGACTCAACGGGAGGTGAAAAAAGTTGGCCTTCCATGGGTCTCATCACTGTCACCACTATATATATATACATATATATGTATATATACATATATACATATATATGTAGAGAGAGAGAGAAGGGAGAGAGACAAGAGAGGAGAGTGAATGGAGAGAGAGAGAGAGAGAGAGAGAGAGAGAGAGAAAGAGATTTAAGAGAGAGAGAGAAGAGAGTGTGATAGAAGAGAGAGATGGTAGGAGAGAGAGAAGAGGGAGAGAAAAGAGTGTGCTAGAAGAGGGAGAAGGGAGTGTGAAGAGAGAGAGAGAGAGAGAGAGAGAGAGAGAGAGAGAGAGAGAGAGAGAGAGAGAGAGAGAGAGTGAAGAGAGAGAGAGAGAGAGAGAGAGAGAGAAAAGGGAGAGTGAGATAAGAGAGATATAGAGAAGGGAGAGAGAAAGAGATGGTAGGAGAGAAGAGAAGGGAGAGTGAGATAAGAGAGATATAGAGAAGGGAGAGAGACGGGCCTACCAGTGGGTATAGCTTCACGATCATTGTATGGTAGCCTATGTTTGAATCAACTCCTTGAATTTTGAAGGTGTCTGTTGATAACAACATTACCTTGAAGGGCTTCATGGAGGTTAATATATTCTTTATTTACTTTCAAATTTCTAATGGCATGTCCCATTTTCACAGGGTTACCAACTAAAGTCTGAAGTAAAGAAAAGCCACTTTGTAATTGATTGTTGAAAACTCAATTGTTATTAGGAAAGATATTATTATGTATTAAAAAACAAGCTTACTATTTTTTTCTCGGAATGGATTAAGAGATGGATGTTTATGTACCATCCTAGCAGTAATTTAACTACCAATCTATAGTGTATGCTGGCCTTCCTCTATGAACGATTAACATTTGGGGGATTTCCTAAATGTTATATATGAATCCACTATACATCAATAAATATTCTCAACTGTACTTGGTTGGTTCGACATGCTTACACCTACCTCTACATCGATGGATATATTTTGTAGCTGAGAAGCTGAGACACCTAGAATGTATAGTATATATTAGACATCATACACGAAATCGAGACAAAAAATGTCAATTATCTAGATATTACTTGTTGAGATTAATTACCTACTACAACATCAAGAATTATTGATTTGCTAACATTACTCATTTGTTCCTCTCTTATTGAGCAAATGTTCTTGTAGAACTACTGAAGTCTGGATGTGAATACCTCGGATTTTGAACTTGATTGATGTCAAGGATTCGATGATGAAAGTAGCTTCACTCATAATGGAGTCATAGGAGGCTTGTTCCTTTGCGCTACATTACTTCTTTTGCACACCTACTACGTTACTTCTATGTATACAAAACATTAGTATTAATTATCATTCTTACTTAGAATAATGTTATTGGGACTATGAGAAATAAATGTAATTTTTTTTCTCTTGCCTGACGCAAGGATCTGTGATCCATGAGCTACACACACTAAGAGGGAGATGGTGGGTTGTCATCCCCCTGCCATCTTCATCTGATTCATACTTACGACTAGCAACAACTTCCTCATCTTCTTGATCCTCGACATCTTCCTCGTCTTCATCTTGATCCTTGGCATCTTTCTCATCTTCTTTCTCTTCCTCGTCACTCAAAGGTAACTTGTCTTTGCTTTTGTCTCTAAGAATTGTAGACTAACTCCTTAGGATTTTTTCTTTACATAAAATAACAATGTCTAATTTAAACCACTAATGCTTGTTTTTACATAAGAATATAATCCCCATATAATAATTCCATCTTATTTAAACCATCGACGCTTGTTTTCATATAAGGATATAAACCCCATATAATAATTCCATCTTCTTTCTCTTCCTCGTCACTCAAAGGCAACTTGTCTTTGCTTTTATCTCCAAGAATCGTAGACTAACTCCTTAGCATTTTTCCTTTACTTAAAATAACAATGTCCAATTTAAACCACTAATGCTTGTTTTCATATAAGGATATAAACCCCATATAATAATTCCATCTTATTTAACCAATACAACAAATTGTTAAAACACAACTTACCACCCTTGCTTATCTTTTTGTTGGCAATGCTTGTAGATATATTTTTCTCTTATCGTTTGGATACTCATCCTTGGGGTAGTTGAGGAACAGTGGACAAGTGATATATGTAGCTATATCCCATATATCTCACTTTTGAGCCATTGTGTACATGGTGTTTTCGTAATTAAGGACCCAACATTCCTTTATAATAGTGGCATGTGTTTTGTGTTATGTATTGCATATCCATCTGTTAATGTCCACATGTTATTATATGAGGAAATACTTATACATTATTTTTCAATGTGATGACCGTACAAATTCGCACACGCAGTTGTACATAACCCATGTATGTTGTTTGATTGATTGGACACTTTTTATTTTTTAGACACACTCCTTGAATAAGCTACTTAATGCAAGTGCTTTAGCTCCAGAGTGTCCATTGTGTATGATTGGGGAAAGCTCACCTTGTAAACATCCTCTATTTATGTGATGAACTGCACTCCACAATCTAATGCTATAGAACCTCAGTTTTTAACTAGACACGCCATTGATCAGTGCTAGCTACAAGAAAAATAAAATCAATGAGCATTGGATCATACCTAATACACCACAAATATAGTTAAACAATATATAGCATAGTTAAAATTTTACATTTTGGAAGTTTCAACAATTGTAGCCTCTTCTTCTTGTCAGACACCATTACTGACAAAATACTAACTTTGTGCCCTTTAGGTAACGTGCACGTAGCTAGGGTATAGAGTCTCTCCTCATTGATGTGATTTGACTTGTCATTCCAGTGAATTTGAGCTACTAGACTACACTACCATTCAAATATCACATTAATATGAGTTTAAAAGTTAAAATTAATGTACATATATCACATACAATGAGAGACTTTACCTAACTAATCTTCCCCTTTTTTGGGTTTTCTATCACCACCAGTTTTCTTGTATGCATCTTCAAGGTGAGATTATTTTTGTAGCATGATTTCCTCCACCTATCCTACATATTGAGCAATATATATTAAGTATATGTACCTTGCATTTTTATATAGCTTTATAGAAATATAAGGTAAAATTGTCATACCACTACTTGAAATATGATTTGTGCCATGATCGGAAGCGGACAATTATATCAAGTAAGTCTTCCCCTTCGTTTCTGCTTTTGTAAAAACCTCTACACCCACCATGAATTATTTAACTTCGGAGCATGCGTTAAGTGTGGTTTTCTCATTTGATGTCCCCAGTGCTTGAATAAGATAGATATTTCAATGGATGTTGAGGGAATGTAGCCCACCTCGTTCATCCTAT